>NC_045960.1:65875142-66242642 GCF_010909765.2 Amblyraja radiata
AGAATGGAGAGGCCAAGGAGCCCATACATAAAAAAAGCCCGTGTGTCATTTATAAAACCAGCACTTGCAGTTTTTTTGTGTCGAGCCCATACATAATTCCTGTCGTCTGAACAGTACTGAAAACATGGCAAGTTGTGGGCAGTTATGAACCTGGGAATTATGCTGGTGCATTGTTGAGTGGTGAAATCTCCTGCATCAAGGAAGGTGATCCATGCAGCAGTTGTGTATCTGTGGTGTGGTGACCTGCGAAGTTGGGAACTGGAATGTATGAAAACACTCGCTGCCACTCACTGTTTTTGGACCATTTGTCCTGGTTTCAACCTCTGACAAAAGAGACAGAGTTTAAGAGGACACAGCTGTTTGGAAAGGACCCATTTTCTTTCGAGAGATCTTCCTCAATACACCTTCAGTAAGTAGCTACTTTCATAATTTGTAGCCTCATCTACCAGATGCAGAGATTGCAATAGGACCGAAATGGGGGAGTGTGGATTCTGCTCTCTGGGGTTGGCTGCTAAAATATTGTTGAGCAATTTTGTGTTGTTGCAACACAGTACTGTTGGATTGTGGCTGTTATACCACAGGGTGTAGCACCAAACCTCAGCACCGACAGTCAATTTTTCACGTAATGCCCAATGTGTGTTTGAAAAAACTTAAATGTCTTAATTCAAAAACATGAAAGAATAGATATGATTATGTAAGAAAAGATTGCAAAGAAGAACCCAATGCCATTTGCTCTCACAACCAGTGCCAGGTCAGGTGCTGCACCGATGACCTTCACCGTTGACACCAATGTGTCCAGCTGCCTCACCAAGTATTGAGTTTTATCAGAACCTCTTGTCTTTCGTGAAGACAGAGTTAGTCTGCACTTGAAAATGCATTCTGATGAACTTTCAGCCCACAGTTTTCTTTCAGTATAAGTCAAATTTCAAATGTAAGCATTAATTTAAGTGTGTGATTGAAAAGGTTTTTCAACTGTGGATGCAAAATTCTATCTAGCATCTCAGGCTTTGATCAATTTCAGCTTCTATTTAAGAAAAAAAAATGTGTTTCAATCATATTTTTACAATCTCTAGTTATCCCAAAATGTTCAATGATCACTTTTGATGATCACAATGGGAGAAAAACAGGCTAAATAAAAACATTGGGATTTCATTCAAGCCCTGCAACTTTTGTCAAAAAGCACATAAAATAATATTATGGCTTTTCAATTTAAGTAAGAGAATTCTGTGCATAATATTATAAAATATGTCTGCTTACAATTTAATGATGGGAATCACAATTGATAAAAGTTTTGTGCGATTATGTCTTTTGAGTGCTTTTCTTTCAGAAAAGCACTTTAGCAGTAAAGCCATTGGAATCTGTGTTTCTTTGCCTTTATCTGTAAAATTAGTCAGCAAAGATATCTATGAATAAAGGACTATGGATCGAATGCTGCAAATGGGACTAGCCAGTATGTCAACTTGGTCAGCGTGGGCCAAATGGCCTGTTTCCATGCTGTACAGCTCAATTACTCCATGAATCTATTCACACATGGATGGAGGAAGAAAATGTGGTGTAGGGAGGTCGGCTCTATTCTGAATGACGACAATGGTTAATTTTAGTAACATCTCTGATGCTCTATAGGGTGGAAGCTCTGAGCAGCAATAAAATCAGTAAAGGTCATTGAGTGCATTGTCAATGTTTCATAGATACCTTTCAAAGCAGGGAGAAAATAACCAGGCCATGAGTTCTAAATGGGTTACATAAATGAAAAATGTAGGAAACACTCAGCTGCCAAAGTAACATATCTGCAAAGAAAAGCACAGATAACATCTGCTGAGTGTTACAGGCATTTTCTGAATTTGCATCAGACTTCCAACAACTGCAGTTGTTTGATTTTCATTTACTTTTCTAAATGGGTTTATGGTTGTTTGAAATTTTGGTTATCACTTGAGAAATACTGGAATGAAAGAGGTCAGATTTTACTTGAAGAACATGAGGCAGAATCTTAAAATTAAAGAGGACTGTGAGGCACTTAAAATGCTTTTTGCTTTAATCTAATACCCTGCTCATTATGAAACACTAAATGCAGCATCGTAAGAAGTTGGCTTTGTGAACGTTTCTTAACACAAATTGGGAGATCTGAAATCAGCCAATACAAAATCAGAAATAATATGCTGTCACTTGAAGAAAGTGACTTCCTGCAGGTTCTAGTTGATGAGCTCTGAATCACAGCTGTGGGGGACCAAAATTTTATTGTGACTGTTGAATGTGGTTACCGGATATCGAAATGTCATCAGAAACAACATGGGCACAAAGTGTGCTTCAGAGCACAGAGATAAGTTGTTGATGCTTCAACAAATGAAGAAATCCTATACTTAAGAAGGAACTCACCCGCTGAGTTTCTCCTGCATTTTTTGTCTAAATCCTATAGTTTGGCTATTTTATCAATTCATGTATATGGATGACTGGTTCGAGATGCAGAGTGGTATTTAGAAAAACATTATTGTACCTGGGTTTTAAAAACAAGATGAAAAAGCAACTTTTAAAGTTTCAGATTTTTTTTTAGCTGGTTTCAGCAATGCTGCATTGGATATCTTTTGCATAGGTCAGAAATTCATTTCTACCATTTAGAAATACCATTTCTAAATGGTAGATTAATGGATGGCCATGGATGAGAATGAGAATGCGTGCCCTGCAATCCCTGTCCTCGGCCTCCTCCCCCACAATCCCATTCAGTATTGGAGCCCTGTTTCCCAAACCATTTACAGTGCCCTCCATAATGTTTGGGACAGACCCATCATTTATTTATTTGTCTCTGTAGTTCCCAATTTGAGATTTGTAATAGAAAAAATCACGTGGTTAAAGTGCACATTGTCAAATTTTAATAAATTTTTATACATTTTGGTTTCACCATGCAGAAATTACAGCAGTAATTTTATACATAGTACCCCCATTTCAGGGCACCATAATGTTTGGGACACAGCAATGTCATGTAAATGAAAGTAGTCAAGTTTAGTATTTTGTTGCATATCCTTTGCATGCAATGACTGCTTGAAGTCTGCGATTCATGGACATCACCAGTTGCTGGGTGTCTTCTCTGGTGATGCTCTGCCAGGTCTGTATTGCAGGCATCTTTAGCTTATGCTTGTTTTGGGAGCTAGTGCCCTTTAGTTTTCTCTTCAACATACAAAAGGCATGCTCAATTGGGTTCAGAATGAGTGATTGACTTGGCCACTCAAGAATCGACCATTTTTTAGTTTGTTTCAGCAGTATGTTTGGGATCATTGTCTTGCTGTAGAATGAACCGCCGGCCAATGAGTTTTGAGGCATTTGTTTGAACTTGAGCAGACAGGATGTGTCTATACACTTCAGAATTCATTATGCTACTACCATCAGCAGTTGTATCATCAATGAAGATAAGTGAGTCAGTACCTTCGGCAGCCATACATGCCCAGGCCATAACAGCTCCACCACCGTATTTTACAGATGAGGTGGTATGTTTTGGATCTTGGGCAGTTCCTTCTCTCCTTCATACTTTGCTTTTGCCATCACTCTGATATGTTAATCTTTGTCTCATCTGTCCACAAGACCTTTTTCCAGAACTGTGGTTGCTCTTTTATGCACTTCTTGGCAAATTGTAACCTGGCCATTCTATTTATGCGGCTAACCAGTGGTTTGCATCTTGCAGTGTAGCCTCTGTATTTCTGTTCATGAAGTCTTCTGCGGACAGTGGTCATTGACAAATCCATACATGACTCCTGAAGTGTGTTTCTGATCTGGCGGACAGGTGTTTGGGGGTTTTCCTTGATTATCGAGAGAATTCCTCTGTCATCAGCTGTGGAGGTCTTCCTTGGCCTGCCAGTCCATTTGCGATTAGTAAGCTCGCCAGTGCTCTCTTTCTTCGTAATGATGTTCCAAACAGTTGATTTTAGTAAGCCTAAGGCTTGGCTGATGTCTCTAACAGTTTTATTCTTGTTTCAGTCTCATAATGACTTCTTTGACTTTCATTGGCACAACTTTGGTCCCCATGTTGATAAACTGCAATAAAAGTTTCCAAAGGGTATGGAAAGACTAGGTGCTGAGAGCTCTCTTATACCTGCATTAAGGAGGCAATTAAACACACCTGAGCAATTACAAACGCCTGTGAAGCCATGTGTTCCAAACATTATGGTGCCGTGAAATGGTGGGGGGGGGGGACTATGTATAAACACAGCTGTAATTTCTACATGGTGAAACCAAAATGTATAATAATGCCCTTTAATAAAATCTGACTGTGTACTTTAACCACATGTGATTTTTTTTCTGTAAAAAATCTCAAATTGTGGAGTACAGAGGCAAATAAATCAATGAGTGGTCTTTATCCCAAAAATTATGGAGGGCACTGTAGTTCTGTTTACATAGTATGTCGGACCAGGTTGTGCGGCATCATCCGTGGTGTCATCAATAGAAAGTGCCTTGATAATGCTTCACGGTTGATTGACTGTAACAGGCCCTGTGGTGCCACAAGTCCACATTGACCATCAATCTCCCATTCACACAAATTGTATGTTATCCCTCTTGCTCGTTCATTCCCGACCCACGCTGGGCAATTTACACTCACTCCCGTAATAAATTACAGCACATAGTTAACAAAGCATCCAAAATCATCAGCACTCCCCTTCCATCAATAGAATCACTCCATCACAAACGGTCCGTGTCAAGGGTGAAGAAAATCATCTCTGATCCCTCCCACCCAGCTCACCACATCTTCCACCTGCTGCCATCAGGAAGGCGCTACAGCTCACTGCCCGCCAAGACATCTCGATTTAAAAACAGTTCTTACCCACACGCAATCCGAATTCTGAACACACTATGACAACAGCACATATCCTCCCCATGCATGTACTGTATACTGTATGATGTTGTGTTTTATGTTATGTTTGACGGGAATCAGCCTACCTTGTAACATCCTGTACTGAACCTGAATTCCACCAGCTTGACTGTGTGGTCATTAAATAATCTAATCTAATCTAATGTGGGAGGAAACTGGAGCATGTGGGGGAAACTTGTGTTGTCACAGGAAGAACATGCAAGAGCACTCTGGCCTCAGGCATTGTGAGGCAGCATATCTACAGTGACACCACTGTGCTGCTGCACCCCCCCCCCCCCCCAGACAACCAACCAACTCCATGGTGTCATTTTGCTTTTATTTTATTTCATATGTAATCTATCAGTTTAAATATTTAATTTATATTCCATTTTCATGTTGACAACAACCTATTTTGTCCGTTGATATTTGGACATGTCAAAGTTTTGCTGGAAACTGTTGTCATCGTTTACTTATGATATGAACTTAAGAAATGGGAGCAGGCTGTGGCTGGACGTACCCTTGACCCTGTTCTGCCCTCACAGCTGATGTCCCTGGTCTTGGCTTTGCTTCCCTACCTGTTTCCCCGAACCTTCCATTTCCCGTAGTCCAGGACTCTGCCCACTCAACCTAGAACATTATCAGTACACAAGAAGCTGTGGGCATCGCAGCTAATATTTCATAATAGAAACAGTTTTCATATCCATCAAACCAACAACATCTATCAGATGGGACTTAACATGACCATGAGGGATTTGTGAAATGATTTAATTTATTCTGGTCCTCAATGTTCCTGATTTCCTATTAATATTTCTAAGCAATGCTGTTTTTCTGCTGCAGTCTCAGATCCAGTTGTAGGCATGTTCTGTGTAGATAGATGAGTAATCAGGGAAGTTGGAGAAATAGAAATGATTAAACAAAATCTTCACAATTTTACGTAGTCATCTGATCCACAGACAAATAAATTGAGTGGTGAATTGGCCCTTTCACTGTGGTTGGCACTTTCACGGTGACGAGACACAAATGTGCTTGCATCAGCAGAAAAAACTGTTACGTGATGTTCAAAAATGTAACATGAGGAAATTAAGTTGTGCAAACAAAGAGACATAATTTTGAATATACTAATGTCTAAGCACTGAATGTCCAGTTCCAAGTATTGACTTGCATTGGTGAGGTAGAGGATGGGGCATAACGTATGTGCGTGCAGGCATAATTCAGTCTTACTGTTGGTCATATACTCTGTCCCTAATTTTTATCCAATAAGTTTAATTAATACCAGAATTTATAATATTAATTAATAAAATCAATATTTAGGAAGAATTAAAGTTGATGAGACCGTAGATTTTTCTCAGCAGTACAAACGCAAGAACTGATGTGTACAGAAGTTAGTTGTTACAACAATGCGACGACTAATGTTGACAGTGAGAAAGCATAATTGCTGAGTGGTAAGTTTACATAGCTAATTTCCATTACTTACTGTATGTGGATTTTTCTTTTGTAACCCTTTGGAACAATCTGCAGCAGTCTCCACCTCATTTCTAAATGGTTGGAAATACGTATGTTTTTGTCAGTATATCATTGCATAGGTACCTACAGAATTGAGAACAATTGTTGAGTTCATTTACTCGGGGGTGTATATTAAATCTTATGTAAATCTTGCACTCAGTTCTTTTCATGCATTTTCATAACCACTGTGGCAGTAGTAATTGAATTTTTTACAATAATTTGCTTAATACATAATCTGGTAACAAGGAATGGCATATGGGATCAGGGCAAGTAATTATTTCACCCATCAGGTTGACAGATTAGATGTGGGTGTAGAGTGAAATAGGCATTGGAATGGGCAAACACTGTGACAAAGTACAGTCTAGTTGCACAGAGGTCCAGAGGAATAAATATTCATATTTTGACATATTAGATTTTAATAATCTCCAACTATCCCTGGAACTTGAAGGAATGCAACTACTCATGCAATAATGTTCAGTGCTAGAGAGGTTGACCAGCAACTGTAAAAACATAATGATTTATGTAATTGTTGATTTATTTAAAATGGAGAAAATGTGTGTCTACCACACAAATCCAACATCATCAAATAATTCAGCATTTCAGTAGTGATATCTGCCAAATCATTCTGATATTAAAAATATAGCTGTTTAATTTCTATGTCACACTACAATTACACCTTTCCACCAGTGGTGACCTCAAGTGCCATTGCTACCCAGAGTGCATAACTGAAGCTGAGAAATGTCCATCAAAATTGTAAAGACAGTATTTTATAACAGTTTTTTTTAAAGCGTGGGCAGAGAGGTTTTGTGTACAGAAAATTTGCAACGGTTTAAGAGTATGTCAGTTGCTGTGGACAGTCTCTCAAATATATTATCACATTGACTATATGGCTAGCACTTGGTGGAAAATGAGACCTGTGATCCTAGAATTGAGTGCTTCACTATTAATATACTTCCTCATTCAATGCCATTTCAGCTTCAACGATCTAGTTGACAATTGGTTGTCACATCTAGTGTAACTAGCACTGTGGAGTATACATTCACATTGTTTGCAGAGTACATTTGCAGTGCATGCTTCTCATCAGTGCTTGCAAATTATTACATTTTAGAGAACAACTATCCTGATAGCTCAATGATTTAACAATTTGCAAATTTGAATGTGGATAATTGCCAGATAGCAAGTTGTTAATCTTATGGTGAGGCTGGACCAAAAGGAAGCAAAAGTTGACATCAGACCAGCTGTTTGCATTGGCTGAGACTCTGAAGCTGAGGATGACCATTGCGATAGGGCAAAGCACAATCCAATCAGACATGATGATCTAAATTCTGACAACAAAAATTTTGAATCATGGAGTTCTAAAAAGAGAATGGATGTTGAAAGTCGGTCATGTATAAGCACCAAAAATATAAAATCATTGTTCTCCGTTAAAACACTGGATAGCAATGAATGATAAAAGCCCTTCGGAAAGTATCAAAATAATCAATTTATTCTGCTCTGTGAACTTTGCAGTGATATAATTTGTTTCATATACTTGCTACAGGAAGCTTGCTGATAAAAATCAACAACCACTTCCTTATAAGTACCGAAATAAAGTCGCAGAAAGCGGAAATGACGCTTTTTTTTCAGAAACGCTTTATTTCGCTGATATAAACTATATTTGACCAATGAGCTGAGGCATTGAAAACGGCAGAAAATTAAAATTAGGCAGAGCAGCAGCAGCTTCAACTGTTTGACGTGACATCAGAAAAAAATGTTGAATAAAAACTTTTACACTGATCAGTATAAAGGTAAGAGACCTTGATGTTTTGTTGGAACCTTGTGTATGTTAGAAACACTGATGTCTGTTAAGGAGACCTATGTTTGCATGGCAGCAGAATCGTATTTGCATTGGCTGATTTTGTGGTTGGAACATCAACTCAAGTTTCATGTGGACACTTTAACTAGAGTTTTTGCAGAAGTACAAATAAATTTAGCAGCAGTTCTTTGTGAAGAAATGTCTCCTTTCTTCATCAAAGCTGATTAATAACGGCACAATGATTTTCATCTCTGGCACTTGCTTTGTAAATGTAATGTTGATATGATGCAGTTCTCTTCCTGGTCTGAATTTATGACAGGCCTGAAATTGACCAGATCATTACAGAAAAAAATACCAAAGCTTTAACATTTCTTAAATTATCACTTTTGGAACACAGAACCTTTTGCAATCTTATTTGTGGATTATTTGACTAAAGCAAATCAGAATAAAATGTCAATCATTCTCCAACCATTATCATAGCACATGCTGTGACATTGACAGTCTTGGCTAAAAGTGGAGCTCTCGAGGTCTTGTGCTTCATCATCTCTGCATACCAATAACTGTGTTTATATTATAATATTTTAGGATATCATTTAGATACCTGTAGCAACAGCTCAATAAAAGGAATTGACACCTCCAATATTATACTTCCGATTCATTGATTTTAAAGTGAGAAGTTTAACTGCATGAACATTTGCAAATTTTCTTTTGAAATCATTAAAAAGGTGCAAAATATATAAATGCATCAATGTTTGCTCAACATTATGGTTGCTGTCATAGTATCTCATGAGGTACTGAGTACTTTGCATCTATATTCAGCAAGTGGAAGGACTTGGAGATTAGTATACTAATATCAGTTTGAGATCAGGGTTGTGTTGGGTCTCTTGAAATGCATTAAGATGGACAATTCCTCAAGCCCTGATGGGAACTATTCCAGGTTATTGAGGGAGGGAAGAGAGGTAGAAAGGGCCTTGACGAAGATCTTTGTATCTTCTCCAGCCACAGGTGAGACCCCGCAGGACTAGACAGCAGCCAATTTTGTTCCTTTCTTGGGGAAGTAGAGATAATCCAGGAAATTTTAGACCGATGAGTCTCACATCAGTGGTAGGGAACTTATTGGAGGGAATTCTGCAAGGTAGGATTATTCACATTCAGAAGAGAATGGGATAATTATTGCCTTCGCATAATTAGCCCTTTAGCATGCCTTTGGCCATGGCACGTCATGTCTTTCTAACTCAAATAATATTTTTGAGAGATGACAAGGTGATTGATAAGGGTCGGGTTGTGGATATTGTCTACAAGGATTTGGTAAGGGATTTGATAAAGTCCCTCATGGCAGGCTGATCCAGAATATTGAGATGTGTGGGATCCACAATGACTTGGTAGTTTGGATTCAGAATTGTACTACTCAAAAAGGACAGAGAATAATGGTGGAAGGGTGTTATTCTGGCTGGAGATCTGTGACCAGTGGAGTTCCACAAAGATCTGTGCTGGAACCTGTTATTTGTGATCTGAGTAATATATATGACCGACAAAAATGTAGATGTGTTGGTTAGTGTCAGGGGTGATGGGGAGAAGGCAGGAGAATGGTATTAGGAGGGAGAGATAAATCAGCCATGATTCAATGACTGTAGACTTGATGGGCTGAATGACCTAATTCTGCTCCTATCACTTATGATCTTAGTAAGTGTCCAGGTGACGGCAAAATTGGTGGAGTTCCAGACAGTATGGAAGCTTTCAAATGATACAGTGGGATTTATATCACTTACAAAGACAAGTAAAGAAATGGCAGATGGAGTTTAATTACAACGTGTGAGGCGTTCCACTTTGGAAGATTTAATATAAAGGGAAAGTATACAGTTAATGGCAAACCCATAACAGCAATGAAGTATGGGGATTTAAGTCCACAGCTCCCTGCAAGTAGCAACACAAATAGATAGTAGTAAAGAAGAAAGAAGACATATGGGTTGCTTGCCTTCATCGGTTGAGGCATTGAGTATCAGTCAGGAAGTCATATTGTAGCTTTCTTAAACTTTGGTGAGGCTTCATTTGGAATATTGTGAGCAGTTTTGGCTGCCTCATTGCAGGAAGGATGTTGTTGACCACAATGTTGCCTGGATTAAAGGGGTGTTGGAGATTGGACAAACTGGGACTGTTTACTCTGGCGCCTCACAGTTTAAGGGAAGACCTGATAGAAGTAAATAAAATGATGAGAGGCATAGATAGGATAGCGGAAACTTTTTCCCAGCGTGGAAATATCAAAGACTCAAGGGCATAACTTTGTCAGAGCAGCAAGGTTTAAAGGAGGGTTGCAGGAGAGGTTTGTTACACAGAGTGTGGTGGGTACCTGGTAGGCACTGCAATGGGTGTTGGTGGAAGCAGGTACAATTGTGACATTTAAGAGGTTATGAGATGAATATGCAAGGAATGGAGGGATGTGAATCAAGTGCAGGCAGAGGAGATTAACTTGGCATTGTTCAATGGTGTTTTTATTGTCACGTGCAAAGTGCGAACACAGTGAAATTCATTTTCTTACAAACAATCCAGTAGAGTATTGCCATACCCCTAATCTTCGATTAGCAAGTGTACAGAAATAGTCTACTCGGCCCTCATGGAAGAGGCACCATGTTTTGTCATCATTTTCAAAGTCCACACTCCAGTTCTTATGATCGGTGCCTGTTTCAGGCAAGTCCCAGGCTGTTGTGGGCCTCCAACCATCTCCTTCCATGAACGCCTCCTCTTCCGTCTCCCCTTCTGTCTCCTCTTCCATCCACCTTAGTTCCCCGGGGGTGCCTCCCACAGCCAACCACGAAGGTGCAGTAGGCCAGACCCCAGTTTCTTCTCCTCTCCTACCGACCTCGCTCCTCGCCCATCATTGCCGTCAATGGCCCCCTCACGGTCTCTGGTCTTGGGGGGGACGAGCAGGGGCCAGTTCAGCAGGCTCCCCCTTCCAGGCCAATGGTCTGCCAGGCCCAACGAGCAGGGGACCAACTCAGTAAGATCCCCCTGAAGCCGTGATCCAGCAGCACTTCCGTTCAGCGGGGGGGGGGGCGAGCTGGGATGGCTCCCCCTGAAGCCGAGATCCATTGGTCCGGCTCTTGAGGTCGGCCACGCAAGGACTGCATCCTCCTGGGAGCCTTCAGTCACCCTGTTTGTTGACTGTATGGTCTGATCCTGTGCTGTACTATTTATTGTATGTTCTATTCTTCAAGTATCAAATTTCCTAAAATAAGATGGCTGTCTTGAAATATAGGCCAATATAAACCTGTGATTTAATCGTCTTTGTCTGACCACAATTTAATCAATCCTTTGTGCATGTGCAACTAACTCAGTTGAAGCAACACGTGTGTCCTGTCCTGTAGTACATGACCACATTTAAACTCAATTTAAATTAATTGGACAGCAGGAGTAGCCCAACAAGATGATGCTTCAGTTGATAAGCAGAAAAATAAAGGTATTGAATTGGTTAGTACTCAGTGGAGTGACAGATGACGATGGTGGATTTTTCGCTCCATGTTTGTGTGCACGTATGTTTTTCAGAGCACAATACAGTGTACTCCCTAAAGGGGGAATCACTGGAAATTTGCTGCATCAACCTGCTGTAGAGGCTTGTTTTGTCATTTACTGTGAGCTAAATTTGACCCTGCATGATGTTGGTGGATACTTGAAGCATGAGGTCATCATGGGTGCAGGTGGCTCCATATACAATTCTTTATCTCTTATCCTTGTGGATTTGATTTGTGCAGAATATGCTAATATAGGAAGATAAAGCAGTGGAACACAGGAACAAGTCATTCGCCCCATGATGCCTATGCCGAGCATGATGACAATAATATATGCTTGAACGATACAATAGAACCTTATTTATCCCGGGCTGGAAATTGATCACCTGTCTACCTGCATCTAATCAGAAAGCTCACAGAAATCCTCTGGCTTCAATATCTGCACTTCTTCCAGCTTCAGCAAATAAATGTTATGTTAATTTTCAAGAGTAGATGATTTCAGGCTTGATTTCTAGATTTTGTTGAGCCAGGTGAGAAACAAGGCGAGTGCAACTTTTGGGACAATGTTAATGGTCTCCACAGGTCAAAACATGCATGTTTTTATTAAAGAAATAGTCAACAAATTGCTTCTGGTGTTACCCATTGACTTCTGAGGGCGACTTCACATGCATGATTCTGAATTGCAACAAGTTTAACTTCTATATATCTCCTCGGATTGAATAGACAGCCAACACCCAAAGAAAAAATTGCTGCTGCATTATAAACATCCAGCTCAGTGCTCTGTTGCTAAAAAATAATTGTTGAGTCTTGGGAAAGGAGAAATCTGAATTGGAGCACCAAGCACATTTTGACACTTAATTGGCCTCACTCCAGGTACTGATGTTCCAATCCAATGTACAGGTTAAATGATATATGTTGCAATAAAATCCTGTTATGTCAATTTTGAAAATAATTCGGCTTTGTTATATGGTTTGAAGGCAGAATCCCATAAAAGCGATCTTGCCTTGCACAATTATAGTAATTTCAAATCCTTTGAAGGCAAAGACAGCAATTTTTGACCTTTCACTAATGCTACAGTACATTTTGAACTAACTAAGTTCACCTTTGTCATGCTGGTGACGTGAATGCTTCCATCAGTCCTGATAGCAGAAAATTGCTCAGTTGTCTTTTTCCTGGTCTCTGTCCACTAGATCCTGATTCTCAAGAATCTGTGGCTAGATTTGCATGTGTCTCATGGTTAAAGCAGTTGAGGATGAATATGTATTTGTCCAGTCACAAGATGACTGGTAACTAAACTGAGGAAACGGAATGTTCTTCACATGAAATGTGGTGACGCGTGGAATGTTGCCTTGGGGAGAGGAGGAAGAAATGAAGAAAACTGAAGTTTAAATTGAACGATTAAATATTATGTAAAAATTATTATTGGCTCCGCCGATTTAATTTTCATTACAAAGCTGAAATTATTTGTGTGAACAGTTTTTGTGCCAAGAAAAACATCTCTTAATCTCTTAAACTGAAATGTTGAGCACAGTAAGTAGCACACGTTTGCTTGTGCTGCAAGTGGATGACCAGCATAACTAAAGATCAACCTGAAAAAAACACAAATTTTGCAGAAAAATTGCAAGGTGGACCCATTTTTCCAGAGATGGGGAAATGCAGATTTGATGTTACAAACAGATAAGCTGTGATGTTATTGAATAGCAGGAGAGGCTCAAGGGGCTGAGTGACCTACCCCTGCTCCTAATTTGTACATGAGTACATATCTTTGCTTCAGTATTTCCATGGCATTCAATGAGCTCCAAGTTTCAATGTATATTAAGTAACTTGAACTTTGAAATTTGCTGCTGCACACTTGCTACAGTTGCCATTTTCACCTGTGGTTTTTGTTATGTGTCTCGTGCTTTGGGCCAATGTTTTTATTGAATCCACAACGGAAACTTTGTTCTGGTAAAGGCCGAGAAAGATGTGTTAATATTTCTTATCTTGAGTTTGAGTTTAGTATATTGTCAGGTACAGTGAAAAGCTTTTGTTGCATGTTAACCAGTCGGCAGACAGATTATACGTGATTACAATTGAGCCAACCACAGTGTACAGATACATGATAAAGGGAATGACGTGGTAAAGTCCGATCAAAGATAGTTCTCCAATGAGGTAGATAGTCGCTCAGGACTGCTCTCTAGTTATTGGTAGGATGGTTCAGTCGCCTGAGCATTGATGATTTGAGTTCTAGCGTGTGGAGCATGTCGGGTACTGTTTCTTCAGCTGTAAGCCTGGTGACGAAGTGGTTCGAAGGGGTTAAGAAGACAGAGTGCCAGGTTGTAATGCGCTGGGATTATCAGCAATTTCCTGCCACAACTTTAGTGGGAGACTGACAAGATGTGCAGGTATCGTGCAGAAAATTTGCAGTCTCGACTAAACAGCTGCATTAGTTACTGCTCATGAGATGAAGCAACCCTTGCAATTTCAGAGCCTTTTCGTGACCCACAGGATCAAACTCTCCGACACGTGTTCCTTATTCTTATTCTTATCCTCTGGTTGAGAACTTAAGCCCATGCTGTAGCAGCAACAAAGCCAAAGACTTTACTACCATGTAACATCTAATTTTTGGATGGGTGGTTGTTAGTTATGCCCACTGTATAAATGTATTTCCTGAAATTTCCTCGTCCTTTTTCCTCCGGTGACGATTACTAGCTTTGTCTTGGGCCTTGATCCCACTAAATGATTGGCCATCAGCGCTTTTCATGAGGAACCTCCATAATATGAAAGTCAGTAATTTCAACTTGGGTCGTCCTGTTTAAAAAGAGACACAAAATGCTGGAGTAACTCAATGTTTAAGAAGGAACTGCAGATGCTGGAAAAATCGAAGGTAGATAAAAATGCTGGAGAAAATCAGCGGGTGAGGCAGCATCTATGAAGCGAAGGAAAAGGTGACGTTTCGGGTCGAGACCCTTCTTCAGACCCTTCTTCAGGAATAACTCAATGGGTCAGGCAGCATCCCTGCAGAATAGATGGGTGAGATTTTGGACTGGGGGCCTTCTTAAGACTTACTTTAGGGTGGGGTGGGGGGTAAGAAAGCTGGAAGAGTAGAGGGGGAGGCCAATGCGTGGCAGGTAATAGGTCAAAGGTGAGGGGGGGAGGGTTTAATAGGCAGATGGCTGGACAAAGACTAGAGATGAAAAACAAAATACGTTTGACATAAGGATCTGAAGAAGGGTCTTGACGCAAAACGTTACCCATTCCTTCTCTCCAGAGATGCTGCCTGTCCCGCTGAGTTTCTCCAGCATTTTGTGTCTACCTTCGATTCAAATCAGCATCTGCAGTTCTTTCCTACACATTAGGATTGAAGAGTTGCGAATTGTTAAACCAGTGAAAGGAATGTAGTTGGGGGGCGGGGGAGAGGGCTGGGTGTTGGGAGTTTTCGAAATTTGAATGTGTTATTTGGAAACCTTTTTTGGTAACAGGGTAAAAACACAAGAATTTCGAAGGAATGAAACAACTGAACAGCCTTGACCTTTTACTCCAGTTTATCACCTGACCTTCGGCAAAGACTGATCTATTTTTCTCGTCACATTAACCTACAGGGTTTTGCTCAGTTTAATTTAATCTCAAAAAAGTTGTAGATTTACAGTAATTCCTGTCACTACTTGTACGCTACACTATTTTTTTTTGAGTGATTATATTGTACGATTGATTGCAGGCCAGAGCAGACTTTTTACAGTGGTTTCTTGCTCAAAATTTGTGAGGCTTTTAAGAAAAACGTGTTCAGCTGCATTATCAGTTGGTAACAACAAATCTTGCTATTTTCTTTTTCTGTATTATTCCGTGCCTTTGTGGTGTGAATATACCTGGTGTGTTAATTTGATGATATACTTGGTGTGTTAGCGGTTGGGAAGATACACTTGGTGGTTGACGGCAATGGAGAGAGCCAGCCATAAAAACAATGGCATATTGCATCAAAGGTGAACATCGGAATGATATATGAGAATTGGCAGACTGGAAGATCAAACTTCTGAAAGCAGTATGGTGATAAGCATCTTGCACATATTAGAAAGCGTATAATTAATATCAAGTGTGATTTGAAAGCATCAATCTAACTTTAGTCTTTATCCTTTAATAGAAAGGAAGAAATTTAACTCGCAGATCAGATCACTAAATTACCTTAGTTTTTTTTAATTCAAAAAGTAAATTTGGTTTTGTCATAGCTATTTTGTTGCTCTCTTCCTTGAGTTCAATTGTCAGAATGCCAGTGCTATTTATAGAGAAGAATTGAGCTGGAAATTGTCAACTATTTTCTGTGCTTTCTTTCTGATTCCTCATTACTTTCCTCTGATTGTTCTGTCATATTGGCTTTGCATGCACGCGATGACAATGTACACCTGAATAGTTAAAATTAGAATGTGATTATTCTATAATTATTGCATTTCTTGGTGTAAAATAAAACTAACATTGTATATCCAGGAATACTGACTTGTTAAAAATATTACCTCTGTATGTTAACACAGTGGATTGTTTTCAATGTTTAAATTTTCCATTCTTTTTTCCAAGTCTCATCCAGGTTATCTCAACCAGCCTCGCCTCAGTCAAGTTGTCCCTCCCCCTCCATTGCACAGAGTAAGGTTATGTCTCCATCCCAGAAGCACAGCAAGAAAGCTCTCAAACAGGTTAGCCTTTTATCCATTCCAAATTGATTCTTGTTTATTATTAGTAAACTCATAGATATGCCCGACTTGGGGCCAGCAATTTATTAATTATTAACTTAAGATGAACAAATAAACCAAACATTCAAAATTCAACAAATTGTGTTACGGGGAAGATTTTATGTCCAGATTGGTTTTTATACTTGGGCAACATTATACTTTCAAATGATTCTGACCAAGGTAAGTTGTTTCACAATTTTTCAGATTTACTATATCATATTCAGTAGTCTAATAAGGTAACTTGTGTAATATGGATATATACAATTTTTAGAATAAGCTTAAATGTTTATTTCTCTACATATCTCCAGTTCTGTTGTTTTTTCCCCCGGTTCAAATTCATTCAAGGCC
Organism: Amblyraja radiata; assembly: GCF_010909765.2. Classification (NCBI taxonomy): domain Eukaryota; kingdom Metazoa; phylum Chordata; class Chondrichthyes; order Rajiformes; family Rajidae; genus Amblyraja; species Amblyraja radiata. The sequence continues at coordinate 65,891,820 of NC_045960.1, forward strand.
CATGCTATTCATTAACTTGAAAGATTATTCCTCATTTTAGAACGTCACCTATTCCTTTTCTCCAAAGATGCTGCCTGTGTTACTCAGGATTTTGTGTCTATCTTCGGTATAAACCAGCATCTGCAGTTTCTTCCTACTCTTCATTTTAGATGAGTTTTGGGCTATCTTTCCATGCCTGCCAATTGAACAGCAAACTAGAGAAGAAATACGCTTTAAAAAGGAGACTGAAGGTTCATATTCTCCATGGTTACAGAACATGTTCAAACAAATGTTTTTAATATGTCGGTCAGACCATTGTTGATTTAGTTTTATTCTCTGGAGGAAATAATGAAGCACGCATGTGACGGCCGTAACATTTTTTTTGATCAGCCATGATCATATTGAATGGCGGTGCAGGCTCGAAGGGCCAAATGGCCTACTCCTGCACCTATTTTCTATGTTTCTATGATGATGTGGTAAGACTCCCACTGTCCAGTTTTTCCAGATGCTAGAAATGTGAAGCAGGAGGACAGGACATGGGGTAGAGGGGCTTGCTGTAATGGAGGGCATTTGGGACTTGCAACTCAGAAACTTATTGAATGGGCAAAACAATATTCAGGTGTAATATGCAGGTGTCAGTGTGAGTTGGGTGTTGTAGCCAAAGAATGCAAGACAAATGATGAATTTATCTGGTAGGTGCCCAAATTTGGCATGGCACTGGACTGCCCAAGATGTCCCTGGAATGCCAGAAGTGATCCTCACTTCTAGGATGATACAGTCCATATTTCCCCACAGCGCTTCAAAAGGAGTACTGCAGATTAGTTGTTACTTTGCATCCCTCCAAAGTTATCGGCTGAGTTTCCAGGCAATACCTGCTTGTTTTGCAATTCTAGCTCTGCCTCTAGTGTGAATTACACTGCAATTTCACAGTGGCAAGGCTAGAATTTCTACTTTCATGGGTTGGACATGTATGAGTGCTCTCATGGTTTTAGTTTTCTTTTCTTTTTGCCTTTGGAAAAGACAAAGACAATTCAGAGTTCCAATCCAACAGAGGTCCCCTCTCCCACCGAAGTAAAGGATTGCTCCCTTGAACCAAGAAAGTCCACCTCTGCTATTCCCCAGGGAAATCCCCTGGAATTGGAAAGGGAAGCAAATGGAAGCAATGCTGAGTCCTTAGTGCATCATTGCCTTGTGAGTGAAGCTGACAAAATATTTTATCCATGAGTTGAATGAGAATGTTGTTGTTGAAAACTTATATGTATGTACTCTCCTCCTACTACTCTGAATAGTTTTAACATTGGGGGAGGTACTAAACGAGTACTTTGCATCTGTTTTCACCAAGGAGAAGGATGTGGAGGACAGTGAGATCACTGTGGTGAATACTAATATGCTGACGCAGTTTGAGATCAAGAAAGAGGTGGTGTGAGGCTCTTGAAGTGCATTAGTTTAACTTAGCATCATGTTCAACACATACATTCTTGTGATGTACTATTCTAAAACAACACATGCTGGAGTAACTGTCCTGAACTGAGATCTACCTCATTGGAGACCCTCGTACTAACTTTGTTCAGACTTTACCGGCTATATCTCACACTAAATGTTTCATATTATTCCCCTTATCATGTATCTGTACACTGAATGGCTCAATTGTAATAATGTATTGTCTTTCCGCTGAAGCTTTTGTTAGCACGCAACAAAAGATTTTCACTGTACCTCGGTCCACATGACAATAAACTTAATTAACTAACTCAGCAGGTCAGGTTGCATCTCTGGAAGACATGGATAGGTGATGTTTAAGATCGGGACTCTCCTTACCCAACCCGAAACATCACGTAGACAAGTCCTCCAGAGATGCTTCCTGACCTGCTGAGTTACTCCAGCACTTTGTGTGTTTTTTTTTGTAAACCAGCATCTACAGTTACTTGCATCTCTGTGTAGAGACAAAAGTAAAGTTCCAAGTTGTTAAAAACTTACTATCAATTTAAAAGATTTCCAAGCATAACACAAAGTGCCAGGGACCCTTCTTCAGATCCTCTTCACCCCGACCTGAAACATTGCCTGTTCGTTCCCTCCACAGTTGCCACCTGATCCGCTGAGTAACTCCAGCACTTTGTGTTTTGATCAAAATTTGATGACAAATTTGAAACATAAAATGTATGAATTCAATTATGCAGCCTGGCCCTTAAGCAACATGCAGTTTATAGGACTACAATCCACCATAGACACCAATAACAATGTATTGGGACCTTTTTGACTAAAAGCAAAGTACTGTCCTTCGGTTATGGCATCCTGTGGGCATATTTATTGAGCACACCCTACCCCGTTTCTCTGATTTCTATTGAATCCAAGATGGAATACTGATAACTGCGACCAACAGAAGACACAGCATTAGATTTTGGCAAGGATTTATTATAGCTTGTGTTCAGATAAATGTTACGACGCTTGCTTACCAGAACAATTATTTTTAAATATTGATTTTAATAATACTACAGTGATCCAATGTTTTGTTCCTTTACATACATCAATATTTTGACTTAATATCATATCATATTTCATATCATTTGGTCTGTTCATATTGTGCCAGAAGACTAGTTTTAACTTCAAAATTCAGATTGATATTAAGTTAAAATAATATACCATCTTTGAAAAACCTCCATATCTGACAGTAATTATATCATTATGAGTATTAACAATTTGATAAAATTCATATTTCTTCATAATTTTCAAGTTCAAGTTTCAAGTTTACATTTATTGTCACATGCACCAATTGATACAGTGAAATTTGGGTTACCATACAGCCCTACGAATAAAATAGAACACAACACACGATAGAATTGAACATAAACATCCCCACACAGCAGAATCAATGTTTCCTACTGTGAGGGAAAGCAACAAAGTTCAGTCATCCTCCTCTTTGTTGTTCGCCCATGGTCGGGGCCTATTGCGGCCTTTGCAGTCGCCGCTATGGCGGCCCGATGTTCAGGCCCTCTTCCCGGGATGATCGGAACTCCGACGTCCGGAGTTCTCCAGCTGATCTCCCTTTCTGTTGCAGAATTCAGCGTCTGCATCTCCTGTGTCTCCATTATTAGGCATTTATGTTAATCAGCCCATCTTCTATCCACCCAAATATATTAGCCTTGCACCGTAACAAATCAGAAGAGATAGCATATTATGATTTATATGCTAAATAGCATTCCTTGTTAGTAGGAGGCAAAATATTGTGTGACACTTGTTCAAAGTTGCTCCCTCTCTACATCATAACAGTGATTATATTTCAAGAAAAGTTGATTGTCTGTGAAGCACTTTAGGATATGCTGAATTTGTGAATGGCACTATAAAATGTCAGGCCTTTCGCTTTACAGTTGGCTTGCAACCTTTTTGGTTGAGGAAGGGCATTGGCAACTCAAAATTGGCCTTTGGCCATCAGTGATTGAATATGAAAAATAGTCATTTGGATTAAATGTTATAATGTTGGCACTCATTGATCCCAAAACTATTTGTACATTGTGGAATCCATGATTTCTGAAACTTGATACTTTGTCATTTGTACACCACAGTAAGTTGTGTGTTTAAAATGCAGCTTTCAGCTGTATAGTGTATAGTTATGCTGTAATTTATGTTATTGGACTATAACCAAAATGAAGTTTTTTCATGTTGATTACTTCAAAGGCTATAAATAAACCGAATGTTAATGTATTTTAACACTTACTTCTTTAGTGAACATGGTTGGGTTCTGGTGTTTTTTTCCTTTCAAGTATTCGGGTAGCAGGTTAATCTCATGTAAAGTAGTCTGTTTAAGGCAACATTGTCAGCAGAGAGGACTGAGCAATATCATGAGTATGTAATCCACGTTCATACACTCTTGAAGGTGGCTAGAATGTTTTAGACTAACATCAAAAGTAACATAAGATTTTAAAGCAATTATTTTTTTTTAAATAAGCTTTAAAATTAGTTTTTTGGCAAGGATAAATATCATTGGTAGATGTTATATTTGTGATGTCTTCCCCTGTTTATATGTTACAGTTAATATTGAGTCATGAAGTCATATAGCATGGAAGTGGCCCCTCAGCTCAAATGCCCATACCAACCAAGATTTCCCATCTACAGTAGTCCCACCTAGCTGCTTTTGCCCCATAACCCTCTAAATCTTTCCTTCTCCATGTACCTTTACAAATGTCTTTCAAATCCTTTTCCAAGAGCAACTCCTCGTGAAGTTGCACAGCTTCAATTTGAATGAAACAACATTCATGAGTGACTCTGGGGCAAAGTTCCATTCATGATAAGGCTGTCAGGTTGACTTGACATATTTTCACGGTCATAGGTTGAAAAATGTTTGAGTCCTTGTAGTTGAGTGGACAAAAACAATGGCACAATGAAATCAGCAAAAATATCTTTTGCAGTTAACATGCAGTTTTGAGATTCGACTAAATGCCAGAATTATAAACATTCTGGGAGATCATATTATCCCACTGGAGAAATAATGTTCTCAGGTTCTCTTCATAATGAGGAATTATGCAGTTTATTTAACCAATGCGTTGAGTCATTTAAATGAGCATGATTGAGGCCATTTGTTATTTCTGATGTACAATGTGCACACTTACTGGAAGAGCTGATCACTAATTGTTCCAACTAATTTCATATTTTACCAACAAAATTTGTCTGTTATTCAAATTGATTATCGAAATGGAATTTTTAATAACTGCCAACACTTGCGCATATAAACATGATACAGGTGCACAGCCTTTTATCCGAAAGCCTTGGGACCAGACACTTCTCGGATTTCGGAATTTTTCGGATTTCCGAATGGAAGATTTTTAGCGTAGATTAGGTAGGTAGCGCGGGCGGCTTGAAAAGTCTGGAGCGGCTGCCTCCTCCCCGGAGACCGGGGAATCATTGTAAATCATTGCTTAAATGTTAGTCAGTTAGTTTGGAGGGATTTTATGTGGGGGAGGGGGGGGGGTGGTGAAGGGGGAAACTTTAATTATTAGTCCCCTACCTGGTCGGAGAGGCGGGGAGCGGGCAATGCCTTACCGGATCGCCGTGCAGTAAGCTCCAGAGCGCTGTGACCGCCGACTCCTAACATCGCGGAGCTGGGGGCTGCGGGCGTCCGGCAGCGGGAGCGCCGGTTGGAGCTCCGACCCCGGCAACTCTACCCCTGGCTGCGCGGTGCTCCAAATCCAGCACGGCCCGCAGCCCCAGCTCCGCGATGTTGGGAGTCGGTGGCGTCGCAGCGCTGGGATACCAGCGGGGAGCGGGCAATGCCTTACCGGGTCGCCGTGCGGTAAGCTCCGGAGCGCTGTGGCCGCCGACTCACAACATCGCGGAGCTGGGGCTGCGGGCGTCCGGCCACGGGCGGCGCCCCCCTTCACATAAAAGCCCTGCAAACTAACTGACTAACATTTAAGCAATGAATTACAGATGTTTAAGTGTCTCCCGGGTCTCCGGGGAGGAGGTAGCCGCTACAGTAGTACAGACCTGGGTTGACCATGGGTCATTTCGGGTCAAGTTTGGTGCCAAACGCGAGCTTTGGTGTGCAGAATACACCCTGGAAAAAATGTCCGGTTTTCGGAACTTTTCGGTTTCCGGAACTCCGGATAAAAGGTTGTGCACCTGTAAATGGAATTGCTTATCGTGAATTCACATCGACAAATTTGAGAAATCTTAATTCAGTAGTACTTGGTGTTTTTCACTATTACCCCTGGGTGCAAAGGAAATATTGTTTTCTTATTTTGTTCGTTTTTAAGGTCAATCTTTTCAGGTCAATCAAAGTACTTAAACTTTGCACTCCTTCGTGCACACACTGGAGTTTGTAATTAGTTTAAAATTGATGCTTATAGTTATATGTTGTAATTGGAATGTGTTTGTATCTAATTAACAATTTTCTATCCATATTTTGCCTTAAACCCTTGATGTTTTTGAATCTGTCAGGCAAGTTGAAGACAATTATGATATTTTATTTTATCATTTCAGAAGATAAATTGGTATGTTTTCTTTAATGTATTTGTTCGTATTAATTGACCAGTGGCAACTCTTTATCTGCCCTCAGGCTTTGAAACAGCAGCAGCAGAGAAAACAGTGCCGTCCTGGTTTAACAGTCTCCTCCAACCCAAGGCTGTTGCTGAAGTCTGTGAAAGCAACTGACCAAGGAGGGCCAAAGATTGGTATGCTTTACCCTGTTATTTCCCAAAGATAGACATTTCTTTTTTTGCGTAACAAAAAGTGAAGTATTATGTATATTTTCTTTCTGAATTAATTATTTTCCCCCATATGGTTTATTTATGTGTTTCAACAGAAATTACATATAAAATGTCCAGCTAAAGTAACAATTAAGTATGCAAAAACAGTGAATAGAAGAGGACCATTTGTTAACCTAAAGCTTGTGATCTCTGAACAATAATGTATAGGTCAAATGCTGTTTTGTTGATGCTGTTTTGAGAGTATAATGAATGTATGCTCTCAATCATGCATTGTGTTTGTTAATGCGACCTTCGTCTGCAAGCTGTGGGATCTAAATTGATGCAGGTGCAAAGTTTTAAACAATGCGAAAGAGTGAGTCTGTATGCCTTAAACCTGCTATGAAGTTATTAGTAACCAAAATTAGCTCAGTTTTACGAGTTTTACTTTCAGCAATAACTAAATTAAGATCCAAAATTGACCTCCAAGAGGTTGAATTCCATGACAGTTTGTTGCGTTAAACATGCCTTTTAAAGAAAACTAGACCAAGTATGCTCCCCCCAACGCAAGATTCCACCACTCACCCGTTCCCGCAACGCAGGCCGTTCCCCCAACACAATATTGAATGGCGATGCTGGCTCAAAGGGCTGAATGGCCTACTCCTGCACCTATTGTCTTTTGTCCCAATGAAACCTCACGCATAGCCCCCAACTGCGCAGGCACGGCTCATTTCTCCTCATCCCCCAGCACTCCCTCCTCCTCCTCTTCACCCTCCCTCTTCAATCCCTAGAGAGGGAGAAGGGTAGAGAGGGAGGAGGGCTAGAGAGGGAAGTGTGGTAGAGAGGGAGGGGGAGTAGAGAGGGAGGGGGGTAGAGATGTAGGGGAGTAGAGAGGGAGAGGGGGTAGTGAGGGTGGGGGGGCAGTGAGGGAGGGGGCAGAGAGGGAGAGGGGCAGAGAGGGAGGGGTTAGAGGGAGAGAGGGAGGGGGTAGAGTGGGGGGGGGTGGTAGAGAGGGGTAGAGTGGGATGGGGCGAGAGGGAGGGGGTAGAGAAGGTGGGAGTGAGGGGCATCTCCCTCCTCCATCCTCCGCCAATCTCCCTCTGCCACCACACTCCACACCCCATCTCCCTCCTCCTCATTTCCTCCATCCTCCTCCCCTCACTCCCATTCCCTGCCCCAGGACCTACGCCAAGGCCTGGAACTCAGCCTGGTTCTCGTATTCCAGCTGTCAGCTCGGCCGCTGCCTGGGCTCCTATGGGCTCGTCCCTGACCCCGGACCCAGGCTCGTCCTTGGTTCCAGTGGCGGCTTCTTTTTCGGCCCTGGTCACGGCCCCACCCAAGCCCCGGACTTGGTTCTCACTCCAGCTCCAGCACCACCCTCCCCGTCGGGAGTCGGGTGCTGGCAGCCGCCACCACGCTAGTGCACTGGAGTGCCCCTCCCTCCAGGAGTGCCCTGTCCTGTCTTGCGAGTCACTAGGGTTTTTTTTCTGAAATGGGTGAGTTTTCGGGCTGTTTTTAAAACATCAAATGATTTAAAAGTTCGGAAATATAGGTTGGCATGCGACGGGAAGATGTTTATCGCCTGGACGGCTAAGATGTGAGTAGAATGGGTGAAAATGGGAAGGCTGTGGCCTAGCGTTTGGAGGAAAATAGGAAAATTAACCAGATTCTCTCTCTCGCACACACACACACACACACACACACACACACACACACACACACACACACACACACACACACACACACACACACACAGCCACACACACATACACACAGCCACCACAAGACAAAGTTTTAGTATTATAGAGGTTGCTGTCAGAGCTAAATGTCTTGTTATAAATTAAGGTGAATCTTTTGCCTCTGTACATGGAGCACACATTGCAAGCACATGACTGAAATCACAAACTATTTATTTTATCCATTAAAACTAATGAATGGAAAATTATGAACTCTGTATGATTCCAGTGGATGGCTTTAGGACATGATGCAAAAATCACTCCAGGCCGACACAGTGCAGACGGAGGCCATTCTGCCGATTGTGCCTGTGTAGATTTTTGTTGAACTGCCCTGCTGTCCCACTCCTCCTTCCCCATAACCAATAAATATTCACCTCCAAGTACTGATCTAGAACCATGTTATAATTGAACTAGCTTCCACCATTGTTTCAACTGTATTTGAGACTCACTGAAGTCAAACAGGGCTATAGTGATAGAAGATGTGGTGGTTAGAGGGACAGACAGAAGACAGAATCCCAAACTGGATTCCACAATGGTGTGTTGCGTCCCCGGTGCTAGGGTCCAGAACGTCTCAGAACGGCTGCAGAGCATTCTCAAGGGGGAGGATGAGCATCCTGAAGTCGTTGTGCACATTGGCACAAATGACATCGATGTGAAAAAGATATGAGGTCTTGCAGAGTGAATAGAGGATATTAGGCAAAAAGATTTATAAAACGGCATAAGGCAGCAACTCTATCGCTGCGACACCGTGCCACCCTCTGAGGCCGGTCAGAGAACCGGTTTCGATCCTGACTTGTTTCGATGGAAAGGGTCCAGGGCGCTGGTGGAATTGCAAGCATGTTTGAAGGAGAACAAGGCTGTGCATCAGTGGATATTTTTAAGGTAGAGATAGATAAATTCTTGATTACGTCAGAGGTTATGGGGAGAAGGCAGGAGAATGGGGTTAGAAGGGAGAGATCAAACACGATGGGCCAAATGGCCTAATTCTACTCCTATTCTTTGTGACCTTATGAGATCAGAAACGTGACCAGATCGGATTGGGGGGGGTCAAGGTGTTGCAGACTCGATCGAGGGATTTGTGAGCAGAAATGCAATAAGCGAGTTCGGGATTCCGAAAAACGCAAGGAATCATGGGATGTGTCAAAGGTAGAACGCTATAAATTAAAATTAAAATATAAACTAAAATCGAACAAAGCGTTGTAGGTTCAGTGAGTATAGTTTGGGTCCGATTTTTTTTTTTTGTCCGGGCGGAGGGGTGAACCGCAAGCGCTGCCGAACCGCCACTGGACCGTCCCCGGTCCCCGTCTCCCCCCACCCCCCCTCACTCGAGTGTCCCATCCCCACCCGGGGGGCGGCCGGAGAAATCCGGACCACCGAGACACCAGCCCCCAGGCCCAGCGCGGAGAAGCGCCAACCCCAGTTCACCTCAGCCTCTCCCGCCGGGCCAGCCGACAGCCTGGACCAACAACACCAGCGGCCCCAGAACCACAGAACCACAGCCAGCGCCAACTCCAGAGGAACCCGGTCACCGATGGGCCTTACGGTGACAAGCTCTAGTTCGCCCACGGCCTCAGCTGCTATCCCAAGTACAAGCCATACCTTGCACACCACCAGCTTCTGCCCCTACGGTACCCGCTGCCACTTCACCCACAACCCCGAGGAGGAGCGAGGGCCTCGGCCTCTCCTGCGCCAGAGCTCTAGCCTGGGCTCAGCCTCCTCTGCCTGGAGCTAGACTAGGCCGTGCTGCGGGCTGCCTTCAGCCCCGACCTGGAGTTGGAGCTGGCACGGACTCTGGACTTGGGGCTGGGCAATGGAGAGGGAGGAGTTGCTGCTGTCACCAGCATCACCATCACCAACAGAACCTGTAGCTCAAGCGGGCGCCCAGCCTGTCCATGTCCGGAAGGAGCCCGTCCGCAGACTCTCTCTCCGACCAGGATGACTCCAGCAGCAGCGGCTCCGAGTCGTCCGTCTTCGAGAAGGGCCGGTGGCTGCCCATCTTCAGCATGATCTCGGTGTTGGACTGATGGGAGGGGGGTGGAGGTGGAGGGCTGCTGGGGCCAACCCGGCGGATAAAGCAGGGGTTGCAAGTCCGGGGCCGTCCCGCCAGCCCAGGGCCACCCCGGACACCTCCGGACAGGGACGGGACACTGGGGAGAGGACGGGGATGGCCCAACAGCAACTGAACAGCACCCACAACGACGGAGAGCCAACCCCGACTACGACCGAAACACAAGCCTGCACACAATGCAGCACCACCATTGCCAAGACTTTTTTATAGCTAGTGACCTCTGACCTGGGCATGCGCAGTCGGAATACCGAACTCGCTTATTAGATTACAGTAGGAAAGAAATGGTGGGATAGCGGTAGAAAAAGCAGGCTTTCAAAAGCCATTGGCAACAAGAAGAGGGATGGAACGGACAAGAAGTCCTACATGCAAGAGATTCAACAGCTTGGATTACTGCAGCAAATGAATATGGGAGGTGACAGTCCATAAAGAAGCTGATTACGTTTGGTGGTTTATTTTTGTTACGATAATTAGCTTCAGGCATGGAGGCATTGCGCTGTGCCAAAGAATTTCAAATCAATGACTTTAAAATTGATATGAATAAACACCATTATCTGCCATGATGTCAATGGGATTATATTTAGCTTGATCTTGAAACAACTTTATAATATAAAAATGGCCTAGGTTTCTTTGATGTGATGATATGCCTTGAGAACAAAGAGCAGCCTTGAGCAAATATAGAGATACATGTGCACACAGGCATTAGATAGACCAGATCTTTTTTGACTTGGGCATTTTTAAAAAATGTATTTGTCCTTTCTCGTTGTTGTGGACATGCAGCATTTTTTAAATCATAAAATAGAATATCACTTCTCACCGCAGGCTGGGAAATGAAGCAATCTGATGGGCGTTCTCAGAATTCAACCTGCAGTTCATCAGCATCTGGCAAAATGGATCAAACCCTGTCTGGACTGGGCAGGAAGCCCTCTCAGAGATCTGAGAGGCTCAATGCAAGTGAGTTTGAAATGCATTTCTTTGTACGATGTACAATATGTTCAGTAAAAATTGAAAGCATCAAGGAAAGGATCACAGGAAAATATTCAGTAAAGTTAATGGATCTTAGGTTACAAATGATTGAGCAGTAGCACACCAACAGTGTAGTTGAAAGGGCTGAAAGTCCAATTCATCCCTCTGATCAATGCATTCCTGGAACCGAAACAAAGAACCATTGCATACAATGTTTATTGTATAAGGCTTCAGCACAGTTAGTGGCAAATGCAATCCTGCTGTCTCAAAACTTCATTGTTGACTCGGCTGAAGTATTTGTTAACAAGAATAATTACTTTGTCCAGGAAAAGGAAAATGGTCACTAAAATGTTTGTCAGAATTGTGGGTTGTGTAAAAATGACAGCCAACTGTTAGAATATCCAACCTTAAGGGACTTAAAAATGTTAGTCCAGCTTTATGTTACATACAAAAATGCTCATTATTTTTTATTTTTTAAATACCAGAATGGCATATTTCACAACAAAGCTTTTAATTTTATTTGAATCACTATGATTTCTCGAAGTAGAGGAATACTGCATATGAAATGCATGGTTGCCAAAGCTAACATACCAGACCAAATGCAACTGTAATGAGAGTAATGGCGAACCATAGAGAAAAAAAATAGTTTCAACCCATGTTCAGATTAGGTGTGAAATATCAATGAGCACTCGTAATATGAACATCTCCATCTTTCATGTTGAATTGTAATCCATTTTCCCATATTAGCTTCCATTTCCAGGAATAAAAAACAAAAGGGTCTTGAAATGTCACCTATCCATGTATCTGGACACACTCTGGAGAAAAGGGTGACGGTTCGGGTCAAGACACTTCTCCGGACTGAAAAAGGTTCTCAACACCTATTCTTTTTCTCCAGAGATGGTGTCTGTCCCACTGAGTTACTCCAGCTTTTTGTGTCTCTTCGGCTTAAACCAGCATCTGCAGTTCCTTCCGACATATATCTAGAGACGCTGCCTGACCTGCTGAGTCCCTCCAGCACTTTGTGACTTTTTTGTAAACCAGCATCTGCAGTTCCTTGTGACAACATTCAAAGTTATTTATTTAGTGAGTTTGAAGAGAAGTTAGTGTGAATTGCCCTGAGTTCAGTATGATTCTGGTAAACTTATGTATGTATTTCTTTGGCAGTTTAACCAAATTACAAGCGAGCATGGCTTCAAACATGTTAAAAAAAGTTTGTACATAAGCTATCAGGTCATCGATAGTTAGAGGGTTAATTTTACTGGGTGCTGTTTGTTTGCAACATCAAAACAAACAAGAATGTTTTATCAGTATTTTCTGAGAAGATCTTATGTGAATTCCCCAAAAGATCCGAACCAGAAGCAAATGCATTCCACGGTGCATGGTACAATCAACAAAATTGTGACCTGCAGTGCAATTTGCATGCAGTTTAAATGTTCTCCCTATTATTGCCTGGGTTTACCCCCCCACCCCAGACATGGGTGCTTTCATTTCATCCCACATACCAAATAAGTATTGTTTGTTATGAATGAATGAATGAATACGTATATTGGCCAAGTATGCACACATACAAGGAATTTGCCGCCCCCCTATATTGTTATGTAATATGAAAATATGAACTGGATTTTAACATCAATTCAAACACATTTTAATTCAATTTTCAGTTGCATAGTCTGAACAAAGATTATTTTGGCCTAAAGACAAGATAAATTATTTTCAATGAAATGATTTTCCATTCATATCTTTAATATTTTATTCAATAAGGTTCAGTTCCACTTATGTTGCCCAAAGGGAAGTCACTGAATTTTACATGAACAGTGTGTGGACTCTAAGCAGGACGTAAAAGAATGAAAATGTTAGCAAAGATAAAAAAAACAAGCAAAGAGATTTGATATTCAGGGACTCCAGCAGCAATAAGGAAAGATCACAGTACAGGTGCACAACCTTTTATCCGAAAGCCTTGGGACCAGACACTTTTCGTAATTCAGAATTTGTCGGTCTTCGGAATGGAATTTTTTTAGCGTAGATTTTAATGGCTGGCTCAGTGGTAGAGTGCTCGGCTCATATCCGCAAGGTCGCGAGTTTGCGCCTTGATCCTGGCAGTTACTCGATCGCGAGTTTGAGTCTTCAATGTCGTTTTTTCTTGCAGAATAAATGTTTGTATGAAATACAGTGTAGGAGAAGTGTACTGACTGTGTGGGCAGAACTTTGGAAGTGATTGCCCATCAGTCTAAAAAGCCGCTGTGTCTCCCTGTCCCTGGGATAGCAGGGGGCGATCAAACAGCACAATACCCCCCTCCCCCTCCAACTCCAGAGGAATCCGCTCCCCGATGGGCCGCTACCAAAGATCATAGAGGAGCTCCTCTATGATCTTTGGCCGCTACAGCGACAAGTGGCAGTTCGCCCACAGCCCGAGATGCGCCCCCTCATCCGCCACCCCAAGAACAAGACGTACCTTGCACACCATCAGCTTCTGCCCCTACGTGTTCCTCTGTAGTTGGAGCGGGGCTGGGCTGGAGTTGCTGCTGGCTGTGGGTCTCTGGGATCTCCGTGCTTGCAGTGGGCCTGGGGGTCGGTGGGCGGCGGTGGGAGCTGTGGACCTACGGACCTACCTCCGTGGAGCTAGCCAGCTTCGGAGCGTGGAGAGCTGCGGGGGCGAGCTGCTGCGACCCGACTCCGGTGGATGGTGACACCGGGAGCTCGCGGGTCTCCGGTGGGAGACTGCTTTGCGGGGCACCGGCAGCGGCGACTTCTCCCGCCCGAATTACGGGGTTGAGAGTGACCTGGAGGGGGGCCTTACAACGCCCGGCGCGGCTGTAAATTGCCGCGGACTTGCTAGCGCCCGCCGGGGGCTCCAACATCAAGACCGGGGCAGGGCCCTACATCTCCCGGCGTGGCTTTGAGTGGCTGCTCCCTGATGGGCCCCTACGACGCCCCGAGCTGCGCCCCGTCATCCGCAACCCAGGTTCCTCTGTAGTTGGAGTGGGGCTGGGCTGGGCTGCTGTTGGCTGTGGGTCTCTGGGATCTCCGTGCTTGCGGTGGGCCTGGTGGTCGGTGTCCAATTGGTCCTGACACGGTCCTGCGAAATCGCCGACGTGAAGACAGTGCAAAGCCTCCGCGCCGGTGCAATGGGCGGGGAGCTGGAGACGGGAGGGAAGGGGTCACACACATGGCCGGGAAGCAGAGGGGTGTAGGTGGGGTGATACTGAAGGGAGCGACAATCTGCTGCTGCCTGCCCCGCTGAGTTAAAAAGTTCCCACGCAAGACTCACGAAACACTGTATATCGTGAGTCTACCGTGGGAACTTTTTAATTCAGCGGGCAGGCAGCAGCATATTGTCAATTATTAACCCTCCCGCGCAATATACCCTCATCTTCTCTTTTATGAATGGGGATTTAGTTCCCCTTTCTTCGAGGACCGACCGGAGGTTCCGCTGTCACCTCTGCGGGCCGCCCTCGGTGAACGTTTTCAAGGACCTTTCTTCAAGGACCGAAAAAATGGCCGCTATTCGGAGGTTTTCGTTATTTGGATCTTCGGATAAAAGGTTGTGCACCTGTATTAAGTAGTTAAACACTGAACATGAGTATGTATAGACTTCAGGTAAAATATTTTAAGTATATCCGCTTCATCATTTTCTGTTGAACCATATTATTTTCACTAGTGTCCTAGCATTGTTTCTGGAACACACGGGATATTATGAGGATATTGTGTGGAATGTGGAAATGTTTAATTGAATATTAATGTTCTGGAGTTATAGTTCCCCGTAAGGTGTGTAAATTCAATACACTAGGTCACATACATTTTTTTATGCATGTGATAGTTTAACCAACAGTCACATTAGAAACCATGCTATTTATGGCATGTTAGAGTGCAGGTCAAGCAGCAATAATTTAATTGTAGCTATGCTATTAATTGTTAATAGTGTTTGTACTGTGATGGAACAAGGCAAAAGCTTTTTGTCCACAAGCGTGCAAGAATATCCGTGCAGTTTTGTATTTAAAAAAATTAACTTCTATTATTGAAGAAGTGCGTAACAGTAATTGTAACATTTCTGATTTGTGTGTGTTTATCTGAAGGAAAGGAGGCATGGCAAAGCCTGTGGAATGCACTTCTGTTTGTGCCATGTGGAAACTGCAGGATGCTGCCGAGATCCTGGTTAGCCATGAGTGTTACAGTTGTACAAGATGTTGGCATTTGGAATATAGTGTTTAATTTAGTCACCCTGCTATAGGAAGGATGTCGTTTAGATGGAAAGAGTGCAGAGAAGATTTACAAGGATGCTGCCAGGACTTGAGGACCTGAGCTAACGGGAGAGATTGGGCAGGCTGAGGGGTGATTTTATGGAGGTATATAAGATCATGAGGGAAATAGATAAGATGAAAGTATAGTTTTATTTTACTCAGAGTAAGGGAATGGAAAGCCAGAGGACATATACGTTTAAGTTGAGAGGGGAAATATTTACCTGAGGGGCAACATTTTTCACACAGAGGGTGGCAGGTATATGTAACATACTGCCTGAGAAGGTTGCTGAGGCAGGTTGAAATGCATTTGGACAGGCCCATGGATAGCAAATGTTTGGAAGGATATTGACTAAACATGGCAGATGGGACTAGTGTAGATAGGACATCTTGGTCAGTATGGGCCAGTTGGGCCGAAGGGCCTGTTTCCGTGCTATGGCTCAATCACTCTATGACTCTTAGTGCTGGAGGAGCTCAAACTATGGATTGTGGAGCATCTTCCAGGAGACTGAGCACTTTTCAGCAAGTGGTCACCCGCCAGTGCAAACGCGAGAATGGGTGACTGCCACACAGACAGCTAGGTACCTCTGGAGACACTCTCTCGTCAGCAACTTGTTACTGAAAACTGATAGGAGGGAGGTTTTCCTGGTGTGTAACGACCCCAGCATCCTGGATGGCTCAGGGAGAGGATGTTTCGAAAGAGTATCAGTTGTAAAGTATTGCTTAATGAATGGAAGGACAAAGATGGAATAAGAGAAATGGTTGTAAATCCTCTGAGAAGTGATTGAGCAAAAGTGAACTTGAAACTTGAATTAATTCAGTCTTGAACTACTGAATTATTAAGGAAGGATATTGAATGGGCTCAGGGTGAAAATCTTCCCACAAAGAAAACCAGTAGAACTGCTAAATATCGAGCCTCTGGGCTGACGAGGTGCATGTTGGGTTGGATAAGGGAAAAAACAGCGAGCCTGTGTCTGTAACAGAGTTTGCTATTGCTGAAAGCCTGAATAAGTATTAAAAATGTATTATATTGCATGGGGATTTTGAAAAGCAAAGAGAAACCATGAGAAAATATTGCAACTGAAATCAGATCGATAATGTTTTATACAACAGACATAACAAGCACCCCCCCCCCCCCCCCCCCCCCCCCCCCCCCCCTTCGTTTCACAAAGAATGTGGAGGCTATGGAAGGGTACACGAGAGATCAACCAGAATACTAAAGAGCAAAGCTTAAGGTGAGAGGGGAAACGTTTAGTGAAGATGTGCAAATCAAGTTTTCTTTTACAGTCTGGCAGGTATCTGGAAAGGCTTGCCAGCATATGATATGATAGCAACATTTAAGAAACATTTTGAAAGGCACATGGAAATGGAGGGATATGGGTCATGTACAGGTTGATATGATTAATATAATTTGGCATCACAGTCTGCACAGACATTACGGGCCAAAGGGCCTGGTCCTGTGCGTACTGTTGGTTCTTTGACCAGGTGCTGGGCAATGGGGTTAATATCAGTGATCGGTATGGATGATTTGTCCTATTTCCATGTTGTATGATTCTTGTACTTGGTGGCGTACTTGAAGAACTATGTCCTGTAGTGTGACTGTCCCAGTGCTGGAAATGGAAGGAGGTGGGATGTTTGTTTTTAACCCACACAGATGGATTTGCTAAATGCCTCCTGCATTCTACATTTTCTGTGATTGCATGATTGTTTGACATGTGGATGAATGTTAATCAAAACTGGAGTACTTGTGAGAGCATTTGTCATACTTTCTAACCATTACTTTTATTTCATGTAAATTTGAAATCAGTTGTGACTGTCCAGAGATATTTGTAAAATGAGACCAATGACTTAATCTTGTAATAATGTTTAAGAAAGAACTGCAGATGCTGGAAAAATCGAAGGCGACAAAAAAGCTGGAGAAACTCAGCGGGTGAGGCGACATCTATGGAGCGAAGGAATAGGCGACGTTTCGGGTCGAGACCCTTCAGACTGATGTCGGGGGGGGGGCGGGAAAATGAAAGGAAGAAGCGGAGACAGTAGGTTGTGGGAGAGCTGGGAAGGGGAGGGGAAGGAGGGAGAAAGCAAGGACTACCTGAAATTGGAGAAGTCAATGTTCATACCGCTGGGGTGTAAACTACCCAAGCAGAATTTGAGGTGCTGCTCCTCCAATTTGCGGTGGGACTCACTCTGGCTGTGGAGGAGGCCCAGGACAGAAAGGTTGGATTCTGAATGGGAGGGGGAGTTGAAGTGCAGAGCCACCGGGAGATCAGGTTGGTTATTGCAAACTGAGTGGAGGTGCTTTTCTGCTTTGTTTTTCAGCGGTAAGGAATTGAGCAAATTTGAGCCAGTTACCGTAAGGAACATTTCATCCCCTCTGTTTAATTTTTAGGACAATTGAAAAGAACAAAAGCCATGGACATTGACGTAGAAACACCAGATTCCATTCTTGTGAACACAAATCTGCGGGCCCTTATCAATAAGCACACATTTTCTGTTTTCCCTGGTGAATTCCAGCAGCGCCTGCTCCTCCTGCTTCCTGAAGTGGACAGACAGGTCAGTAAATGGAAACATTGCTCTGCTTTCTGCCCATCAAATGCTGCACCCTGATTTGTACCAAAACAAACAGGAATAGTGTTGCACAGAACCTTTAATAGACCACTGACAGTGCATTATCACCCCCAGAGGCAGCATGGTGAATTGATATTGACAAGGTAAATGGTTCAGAAATAAAGAATAAATCATCTCATGAGATTGTTTAATTCCCAGCAGCAAAAGAAAGCATGCAAATTTGCCAAACCACATTTCCAATCTCATTACCGGCACTCATGTAGTAGTGTGGGCTCCTGTACATTGATGAGACCAAACAAAGTCTTGGTGACCGTTTTGCTGAACACATGCTAACCATTTTAACACCTCTTCAGATTTGCATACTGACTTTTCTGGCCTGGGCCTCCTCCATTGCCAGAGTGAAGCCACATGCAAATTGGAGGAACAGCGCCTCATATTTTGCTTGTATCTGGTAACCGGGTGGTATGGACTGGGTTCATACTATGAATTCTCTCATTTTAAGTAACTTCTACAAACACTCACCTCCCTTCCCTCTAACCCTCCCTCCACCCTAGTCGTTTAATCAGTTCCACAGTTCACAACAATGTATCCCTCGAGATCACACCTTCCCTAGCCAACAACTGACCTATCACGGAACTACCCTGCCTGAGCTCATTGTTGCCGACCCTGATTTGTTGTGGGCTTTTCTTGCCTCCAGTTCCCTCCCCTCCCCACCCCCCTCCTCCATACTTTCACTCTGAAGCATCATCTATCCAATTTCTCCAAAGATGCTGCCTTACCCGCTGAGTTACTGCACACACTGGGTCTACCCAGGTTGTTGGATAATGCTTAAAGCCAAATTTTGCACTAATTGTATTTCATAACACAAACATGAGACGGCCCATGGAAATTTGCTTAACCTCTCATATAAATATTTTAAGTTTGGGTTGCTTTATAGTTGGCATCTTGGAACAAACCCATTGAGCAGTATCTGTGGCAAGCTTCTGAAGGGTTGATAGATTTTGTGGGGCTTTGAATCTGATAGAAGTTGGATTGCTTCTGGCCATGCAAAATCCCAATGTTTGGAACATCTCACATGCAAGTTGGAAATACCTTGCACAGACTGAAAGGGGGTATTGTGGGGAGTAAATAACTTGAAATGTATTATTATTATTATTATTGAACAGTTGGACAATATGGATAAATGCCATTCTGGAGTATGTTTTGCATCCTATCTAATTAGCTCTACTGTTAAAAGCGAACCACTGTGAGAACAGAATTGTCCATTCATATTGATATTTTAATGGATAATATTTAATTATAGATTTAATTAAATTAATAGTCAGATTTTTACCTCCCATTTATTAATTTCATATTTGCCCCATATAAATGCAGCAACCATATGAGTAAAGTGTACAATCGACTGCCTTTGCAATGCTTTTCTCCCTAATGTTCTGTTTGAATTACCTTAGATGGGGACGGATGGCTTCATGCGTTTGAGCACCTCAGCACTGAATAATGAATTCTTTACTTCTGCAGCCCAGGGCTGGAAGGAACGGTTATCAGAGGGTGAGTAACCTCCGACATTTACAATAATAAGCAGTGTTACTTAATTGTACAAATTCCATTTATCCGCTTAAGTGATTGCCCAGTAAAAAAATTGAATTTTCACAACAGTTTTATAATAAGAAAACTATTATGACCACCATAATAATGTGATGTTTCTTGCACTTCTCGTAAGTGTATTGCTTTAAATATTTAAAAATAATGTTCTGATACATTATTTTGAAACAATCTTATTGCATAGATTATGGTTCTGTAAATTTATCCCAAATTCACAACAATGCATCTTTGTGAATGAGTTTTTAAAAGAATGAGGTTGTTGAAGTAACATCTTTCTTATGAAACATTAAATGTGTCTACAATGGGACAGAAATTAATATCTAAAGAGATGGTGATTCTTTCTGTGATGTTCACATTGTAATTGAACTAATAGGGTCAGTCACCAAATTCACATTTTCCAATTCGATGCAGTGGTAAACCCGAGTAACTCAGCAACTTCCGCTCTCATTGCTGAAGTACTGTCTGGTCTCTGAGGAAGATCATGCATAGTAGCCTACATACACTAACAGAAGTGACTGTTTCAAAAAAATGATAGAAAAATCAGCATTTTACTTGGCAATGGATGAATCATTTTCCTAATATCTCCATGTGCTGCTCTTGTGACTCTCAAAGGTCATGAACTTCAAGCTGCATATTTTCATTTCTTAAAATCTATTGTTTGTGTTTATACATCAGTGCAATGTCATGCAACGGGTAATCTGATATTCAGTTTTAAAATGTGATCTTAAGATTTAATTCTTTGTCCTCCGAGTGCACGTTACAATTCAGCACTGAAAAGATCATAGACATTTTTATTATCAGTGCCAAAAACACAGGTTCATTCCATTTCACCTCAGTCTGACCCTGAAATCTCTGTTGAATGGATTGCTTATGTGGTTGGACACTCAAAAGAGGGGACAACATATTGAATGAGAGTATTTTCAAGGGAAATTGAGCAGTCTGAGAATTCAGGATTCTGATCTGAATAGTTAACCTGAGGTTTTTTCCCATCAAAATAAGTAAATATTAATGTCTTAGCATGCATAGAGGCTGGAAATATTTGCTGATCGTGAATAAATTAAAGATGTAGATCGTCATTTATAAAATAAGATTATAGTACTGAAGGTTTAAGCTGTTTGTTTAAGTAGCAGTCTAATTTCCCAGGTCATACTTTTAAAGGTTACTAGACCGAATGCTCCTCCAACGCAATATTCCAGCACTCACCCGTTCCCCCAACGCAAGCCTTAATGCGAACTTTAATGATGAATAACCTGGGGGGGCGGGGGGTGTGGCACTCGGCAGCTTGAGAGCCCATTGTGATTGGTGCACTGGAGAGGGGGGCCGAGCCGAGGCCAGCGAGCAGGGCGCAGCCAAGGCCTGCGAGCGAGGCCGAGCCAAGGCCAGCGAGTGGGGCCAAGGCCAGCGAACGGGGCGGAGCCAAGGCCAGCAAGCAGGGCGCAGCCAAGGCCTGCGAGCGAGGCCGAGCCGAGGCCAGCGAGCGGGGATGAGGCCAGCGAACGGGGCGGAGCCAAGGCCAGCGAGCAGGGCGCAGCCAAGGCCTGCGAGCGAGGTCGAGCCAAGGCCAGCGAGTGGGGTCAAGGCCAGGGTGTGTGGCTGAGAAAGTGAATAAAAGCTAGTTTAATCTTTTTTTAAGAACAGCGAGGTGTTTTAAAATAAATGTTATCTTTAAAGTGACGGTTGGGGAGCTGCTGTTTTTGAAATGGAGCTCTCCCCCTGACGTCACTGGAAGGTGGTGGAATATTCTGCTTTACTCTACCATGGGGGGGGAGGGGGAGGGTTGTTACGTCACTGGTAGCTGGTGTTTTAAAAGGTTGTTTTGGCTATCCATTGTGATTGAATGTCTGTGAGTGGCATTGTGACATCATCATTTGAAGCTGCTGGAAATAGGCTCTCTATGAGAAGCGGTTTTTGCCTGTTTAAAACAAAATTTCAACGATTAATAACTTTGGAAATATAGGTGTTAATGCAACGGGAAGATGTTTATCGCCACCACGGGAAAAATGTGAGTAGGATGTGAGAAAATGGGAAGACTGCGGTCTAGCATTTGGAAGAAGATAGGAATTAACCAGATTCTCTCTCTCTCTCTCACACACACACACACACACACACGCACACACACACACGCGCACACACACACGCGCACACACACACACACAAGATAACGACTTTTAGTTATATCGAGATGAAAGGACATTGCATTTGTTCAAATGTTCTAGACACTGAACTAAATGTAAAGTTTTATTAGTTTTCGTAATAAATTTAAAATATCAATTCAAGAAATTAATTCAAATTTAAGCAAGCCTGTCATTTTTTTCCATAGGAGGATTTTCAGGATATAAATTGTGAATAGAAACATTGCTAACGCTAATTATGAATGGCACCCTTTGAAAGTCTTCCATGTTGAAAATTTTAATAGAGCAAAATCAGAAATAAAGTGTGTTGCTGGATAAGATTGCATATGTGGAGACAGATTTTAACATTTTAGATTGATCTTTAATCAAAGTTGAATTTATCCAGCAGTCTATTATTCATAACCTTTCATCCTGCTCGTTATCTCCTGTATTATTCTCTGACAGATATAATTGCTGCTTACCTTTAAGCATCTTATGTGTTGGCACTGAAATACAAGCTTGTAGTCCATGTAAATGAATTTCCAGTGAGAGACCCCAACTTAATTTAACCTTATTTTCTATTTTGCTGCCCATAATCTCTCACACCATAGTTTAATGTGGGAGAAATCACCTCATTCTCCATTCATCTCTTCTCAAACGAGAAGGGCTCTTCAACTCTTCTGAGGCATTTTGGTAGCAAAAACAGTTTGGGTTTATTTCATATCATTGCTTTATATTTATTGTGAGTGTTCATTTATATACCAATTCTTAATTCTGCTTAAGTTAATTCTATTAGTTTCTTTAGTTTAGTTTATTCGGTGATCACTCTTGGCAATTACTTTGTCTGCATATTGGTGTACACAAAGGTTTCCACTAAACTTTCTAATTTCTTTATTTTTAAATTTTTTTTATTTATTTATTTTTTTATTTTATAAAATATTTTTATTAGAAGTAGACATATTATAAAGTATAGTTACATATTATAGTAAAAAAACTTTTCATATACATCAGTCATACATTATTAAAATTTTCAATTGTCGATTACTTCTGCTTCTAATGTTTTTTTTATATAGAAAAAGAGAGAAAGAGAGAAAGAGTTACAAATATAAAAAAAAAACAAAAAAGGTGGAATGGATTACTTATAATACGTCATTGGAGATAGGTTCGTAGATTATAAAGTATGACTTTTCATCTAATCCTGAGTTCAAGTTTCAGTTGGGTTTTCGTGCTGGGCCAATCTATCCCGTCAGATAATTAATGAATGGAGCCCATATTTTATCAAAAAGTTCTTGTTTGTCCATTAAGACAAGTCTAATTCTTTCTAGATATAGGGTCTCCTCCGACATTTCCACAATCCACATTTTAATTGTGGGGGTCGTAGGGCCTTTCCAAAATTTTAATATTAATTTTTTCCCGGTTATTATACTGTAGTCGAGGAAATTTCTTTGGCTTGTTGTGAGTGTTAAACTTTGCTCTGATATTCCAAGTATTATTAATTTTGAGTTTGGATCCAGTTTTGTATTAATAACTTCTGAAATTATTTCAAAAATATCAGTCCAGAAATGTTTAATTTTTATACAATTTGCAAACGTATGTGTTAAATTAGCATCTAGATGTAGACATTTATCACAAATTGGAGAGATTTGTGGGAAGATTCTATTTAGTTTTATTTTAGAGTAGTGTAATCTATGTAAGACGAAATTGTATTAAAGCATGTCTGGCATTTAACGAACATTGATGTATATGTTGTAAACTTTCGTCCCACAAATCTTTCGTTATAGGATGACCTAATTCATTTTCCCATGTGTGTCTATATGGTTCCGTCGGTGGTACCTCGTTGTTTAGGAGGGTGTTATAAATATAAGCTATTAATTTTTCAGTGTTAGGATGCTTGTTCAAACATTCATCAAAGATTTCTGGTTCCCTAGTCCTGTAGACTTGTGTGTTAGATTTAACATAATCTCTAATTTGTAGATATCTGAAGAAATTATTTGAGTGCAGTCCATGATTCTGTTGTAACTCCTGAAATGAAAGAAAAGTGCCTTTCCCATAAAGATGTCCAATCTTTTTAATTCCATAATTTTTCCATTGTGTGAAACCCTTATCCAAAAAGGATGGTTTGAATAAGGGATTATTTACAATGGGAAGGCATAGTGGTATATTATTCAATTTTAAAACTTTTTAAAATTGTTTCCAAATGCGTATTCCACTATGTATTATGGGGTTTTCCTTATAGGTTTTTTTGTGCAGTTTTGTGGTAGCATAAACTTTCTAATTTCAAGGTTTCAAGGTCAGTTTATTGTCACGTGTACCAATTAAGGTACAGTGAAACTCGATTAGCAATTTGCAACCAGACTAAGAAAAAAAAGTTTTTTTAAAGTGTTCATTGTTTCCCATATTTGTTGTTTATCCACATTCAACCATGCAGTTGAACTGTTATGTGCCACCTTATTTTCTTTTCTTTGTTCAAGCTTCTATACTTCAAGGCTCTACTTACATTGCAAATGCATTGATGAATATACATGTAAAATGTTAGTAGTCTTTTATTGTGACAAGAAAGAATCTTGAATGTCAGCCATAGTAGAATTTATCACAGGTAGACAAAAATGCTGGAGGAACAGCGGGTGAAGCAGCATCTATGGAGAATAGGAATAGGCGACGTTTCGGGTTGAGACCCTTCTTTAGACTGATGTCGGGGGGGGGGCAGGAAAAAGAAAGGAAGAGGCAGAGACAGTAGGCTAGTGGGAGAGGGGGGAAGGGGAAAGAGGGAGAAAGCAAGGACAATCTGAAATTAGAGAAGTCAATGTTCATACCGCTGGGGTGTAAACTACCTAAACGAAATATGAGGTGCTGTTCCTCCAATTTGTGGTGGGCCACACTCCGGCAATGGAGGAGGCCCAGGACAGAAACGTCAGATTCGGAATGAGAAGGGGTGTTGAAGTGCACTCAAATTCACCTGGACCATTTCCGACATCTCCCTACCATTTCTATACTTCACTATTTCCATCGCAGGTAACAGACCACTGACCGACATCGACTATAAACCCACTGACTCCCATGGCTATCTGGACTACACTACTTCCCACCCTGCTTCCTATAAGAACTCTATCGCCTACTCCCAATTCCTCCGTCCACGCTGGATCTGCACCCAGGATGAGGTGTTCCAAACCAGGGATCGGAGATGTCCTCATTCTTTAGGGAACAGGGGTTCCCCTCTTCGACTAAGATGAGGCTCTCACCAGGGTCTCTTCTATATCCTGTAGCTCAGCTCTCACTCCCCATCCCCCCACTCGTAACAAGGGCAGAGTCCTCCTTGTCCTCACCTCCCACGCTACCAGCCGCCACATACAACAGATAATCCTCCGACATTTTCGCCACCTCCAACGGGATCGCACCACTGGCCACATCTTCCCATCTCTTCCCCTTTTGGCTTTCCGCAGAGACCGTTCCCTCCGTAACAGCCTGGTCAATTTGTCCCTTTCCACCCAAACCACCCCCTCCCCTGGTACTTTCCCTTGCAACCGCAGGAAATGCTACACTTGTCGCTTTACCTCTCCCCTCGACTCCATCCAAGGACCTAAGCAGTCTTTCCAGGTGCGGCAGAAGTTCACCTGCACCTCCTCCAACCTCATCTATTGCATCTGCTGCTCTAGATATCAACTGCTCTACATCGGTGAGACCAAGTGCAGGCTTGGCAATCGCTTCGCCCAACACTTCTGCTCAGTTCGCAATAACCAACCTGATCTCCCGGTGGCTCAGTACTTCAACTCCCCCTCCCATTCCAAGTCCGACCTTTCTGTCATTGGCCTCCTCCATGGCCAGAGTGAGTCCCACACCCAACATTGACCTCCAATTTCAGGTAGTCCTTGCTTTCTCCCTCCTTCCCCACCCCTTCCCAGCTCTCCTACAGCCTACTGTCTCCGCTTCCTTTCTTCTTCCCGCCCCCCCACCTCACCCATTCCCAATGCCTCACCCACTGAGTTTCTCCATCAATTTTGTCTACCTTCGATTTTTCCAGCATCTGCAGTTCTTTCTTAAACACCGGGAGATCAGGTTGGTTAGTGTGAACTGAGCAGAGGTGTTGGGCGTAGCGATCGCTGAGCCTGCGCTTGGTAATAATATGACGCTATACTTATGGGTTGCTATAATTAATAGATATCAAAAAGATTTTTTGTGGCATATTGATAGATGTTGATGGTGCAGAATCTTATCAAATTGCTGTTTTATATGGGCAAACCACAGAGATGGAACTGCCCAACGATTAGCTTATGCAATGTCCACCTCAAATTGCCACATGATGAGGTACATTTCTTTTGGAAGAGTGCTACTTTATTTTTAGCCATGAAGATTTGTTGAGAATATTCTGCCAGTCTTAATTATTGTATTTCATTGATGGTAAAAATAATGAGATACATTAATTCAAGTATGACAGAAATATAAATGTTGTACAAATCAAAAAATGACGCATTATTTCCTGATTTAATTAAATGAGTAGATTTTGAGTCGGGGCCTATCATTGACTCTAAGGCCTTTGTTTACTTGCCTGCAGTGTCTGCCAGTTGGAGCAAAATAGTGAAAAGACCTGTCATTTCCCCAATGCACGAACAAGAGAATTATTGGTAAAATATTCCAACTCTTGCAAATGTTTAATATTTTACCATTGTTATTTTTTTCATTGTTGCAATAAAGAGAATGAGCTAAGATTACTCTGGTTAGGCAGATCGATATGCAGGGAATGGAGGGATTATGGATTATGTGCAGGTCGATAGATTAGTTTATTTTGGCAACATGTTTGGTTGGTATAGACTTTGTTGGCTGAACGGCCTGTACCTGTGCTATGTTCTATTCTCTAATCCTTTATAGTACCATTGGTTTCCCTTGTTTTTATTTAGTTGACCGAGGACCTGAAACAGTGGCACTGGTGTAAATGACAATTTGTTTACAAATTTGCTTAATGACTCAAAAGATAATGGAGGCACTGCTGAAAAAAGTTAAATATCTGAAAATAATGGGATTTGAGTTCAGTGAAGGTTTGATACTTCACCTGAGTTTAGGAATTTTGGGACGATGTAAGTTGACTCATCCAGCCCTATTTCTAATTCCATGCATAGGGAATAGGGGCATAGGGACAGTGCTGGTATGCTCTGTTACTATAACTGAACACTTAAGCCATTCAGATGTGTTTCCATCTTCTAAATGCAAACAAAGCAAAACCTGGTGAAATTGGACTGGATATAAGCCAATAAATAACTTGAACATTAAAGTAAGGCAAATATATAGAATAGTTTAAATCAAAATCACCTGGTCAACAAGTGGAAGTTAACTGCATGCAGTAGTACACTATAAATAAAACAGCACGTTGTTTATTGGACCACCTATCATGACTAACAAAATACCTGCTGAATATTTTCCCCTGCAGTCCAACCTTCTCACAACTGTTGCTGCCTGCTGGCCTCACTGCATTCGGGTTCAAAACCTTACTGCCTGTGCCTGTGTCTGTGTCTTTTAACTCCAGCTGTTCACAGCCAGAAAGGATAAGGATTACCAGACCTCATGCCAAGCATCAGGGACCAGTGACCCTTCCAGCAGAATGCTTGTGAGTCGTTTATCATTTTGCTGAGAGAGAATAATGGATTGCCCATTATCCACTGCCCATGGAGAAACAAACGAAAGTGAGCTCATTATCATCTTAACTACCTATCATCTCAGGCATTTTATTTTCACTTGCATGCATACATTGGGGTAGAAGATCATCCTCGGTCTGCACTAAATGCACACGTTAGGAGAGTGTCCATATTGCATTTACAGAAGAAATCAGGTTCCATTAAATTGAGCATGATCCATTAGGTTGTGCGTTTGGTGTATGATTCTGGGGATAACTTGCCACCGCACAATATGTAAATATATAGTTTTATTCAAGAGCTTGATGGAGACAACTCAATAGTTATAGAAATGTGACATTAAACAACTGATCAAAACATTTCCAAGCTATTCACTCGTCTCATCTTGAAAATATTTAGATTGATTTCAATATCAACATAATTTTCCTCCATTTTCAAAAGTTGCTTTTGTAAGCAGCATTTTCCTTTGGAAAAAGCAAACATAAAACTTATGGTGCTGGCAATTTAAAATATGAACAGAAAATTGTAAAAATGCTTAGCAAGTTTGGGCAGCACCTGTGAAAAGAGAAAGAATAAATGTTTAAAGTCAATCTTTAAACATAATTGGGAGGATATGTTAAATATGAAGCAAGTTTAAGTTGCAGAGAAGTTGTGGGGGACAGGTAGATAGATATGTGTCAGAGAGGATAAATGGTCAAAACCAAACAAGAGTGGTGGTGGTGGTGGGAAAAAGATGGTTGCAAAGGCAAGAGAAGTTTTGTCCAGTGAATAAGTAAATGGAAAGTTCACAAAATCTGAAATTACCAGTAAAGAGGAAAAAAATACCAAAGACTGGATTGGTTAATTAACGACAGTTGAGTGATTCTTGAGTCGAGTCGATTTTAAGCGTCCAGTCAAATCATGAAGTACTGTTCATTGACCTTGAGATGAGCAGTGTTGGAACAATATCAGAGAGCAAAGAGAGATAGAGGGTGACAAAAATAGTTGAGATAGGAGAATCGAAGTGACAGAGAACTGGAAGCGCAGGGTCACGCTTGCAGATTCCATTCTGTGCAGTCTCATGAAGCTCCATTAAGTTCTCCATCATTCATTTCAGAGGCAAGTGAGCTCTTTAGCATTTGCTTGTGTAAGAACTGTAGTTTAGAGTGGAGTCATAGGAGTCTACCTCGTCAAAAGTGGGAAATAAGAGAAAAATGTAACGGGCAAGGTGGCATTTAATAAATATGGGTTGATTTATTTGATTAACAATAATTACCTCAACTGGATTCCACCTATTTTTGATATGCTAAAATATGGGCTGTATTATCATCCTTATGAGCCCCATCAGAAATCACAAAATTTGCTAAAAGTCTGGTTTAAAGTGGCATTTCAAACTGTTTACAGCCAAAAAATGAACTATAATATGGCCTTTGTGGCTCCCAACAAGCTAGATTCAGATAAATGCAGCTGCCAACACTTTGCTGCAATCATAAAAGGGCAATTGCCCTTAAATGTGCCCTGTGTTCCCCTTGCTTCATCTCCAAATCCATTATGTATGCTGCTGCTGCTGTCTCGTTGCCATGGTGAAGGAAAGGTTGCAGGAAGAGGGGGAAATTCTCATTGAATTTTAACTCTGATACATAGCCAGATATATGTTTTGTGCAGGTGTGTGCATGTACGGAGAAAGAAGACTCGCCAGGACCATAGTAAGAAGAGCTTGGCAGGGATTGCTCGAGGTTCCTCCTGTAGGGAGGACCATTACTGCAACAAGATTTATGATGACTATGATTCTATTGGCCCAAATGCGGGCAGGTGGGACTAGCGTAGGTGGGACATCCTCGTTGGCATGGGTAAGTTGTGCTGAAAATCCTGCGTCTGTGCTGAATGACCCAATGATTATGACTTTAAGATACATCAAAGTCATATGCTCATCGCAACAAATAGAATGGCATTAGACAGACTAACCTCTCCTGTCCTACACAAAGTGCATATTTCAATACGTCAGGGATCTCAACATCAGACATAGAGCCATGTGCATCTACTCCTATTCCCTGCTGCCTTAGCCTGAATAGAAGAGAAGAACAACATCTGGTGGCCTTTTTATTCCTGACCCTTTGAAGTCTTGGTCTCTGTGTGAGGTTGGAGGGGGTTGAATGTCAATGATGCAGTGTACTTACTCTAAGACAGGGAGGAGATTGGCAGGTGTGGATCAATTACTGTATTGAGTGAATAAGATACTCAACACTACTGGAAAAGTGACCCTTGCATGACGGTGGGGTTGCGCTCCTAGAAGACCATAGTTATCGTGATGTTCTGTAATGTGAACTCCCTTTTTCCCATCGAATTCCGTGTTATAGGTGGAGATGTGTTCTTATTGGAGTTTTTTCTCTCAAATTAATATATTTTATTGGCTGTGACAAAAAGACCCACTGCCGTATTTTGACAGCTGAGGCCAACGTTAGATTAAAGGGATGACCAAGCTCATGACGGAAACAACAAATGTTGTTATTTTTTTATGGTTTAACCTGTGATAGTTAAAGGAGGCTCATTGAAATTGTTGGTGAAATCAGATGCATGAGAAGTGTATGTGATCTGAACTGAAATAGTTTAATCGATTTCAATTGCGTTTGGTTTAGTGTGGTAATTAGATTTTTTTTTTGTAAATGTCAATCGACACATTTTTACCAAGTCCTCAGTGCTTTTAAATTTTTGTACATTACTAAGACATTTTACAAACAATCAGGCCTCAGATTGTCATTGAGTCTCACCAGCTGTCAACGGCATTCTCTTAGCACTACTAGCCCCTTACATTGGGAGAAGCTCTGCTCGGCGTTCGCCATTAATTATATGCTGGAAGACATGCTGGAAAGAACAGCGAGGTTCAGGACACAGGTTATTGGCGATCTCGGGGAAACATTACATCCACCAAGTTATTGTTCTCCATTTTGTGCCTAGGACATACTCTGCATTTTCCTCACTGTCAAACAAAGGCCTCTACTGTCGCTGTACTGGAACTGCTTGGCTCAAGACACAATTAGTTCTTGAGCACAAATCTTCATCACTATAGCTAGATACTGTCTAGTCCCACTCCCTTATCCAGTACTCTGCTATTTTTGTAACATGTTTTTTGATTCTTTACTTTAAAAAATAATCTGTTCACATCCTTTAATTCATTTTAGTAAAACAGTAGTTACTGCTTGACACAAACTGCTGGAGTGACTCAGCAGATCAGGCAGCATCTTTAGAGAACATGGATAAGTGATGTTTCGGGTCGGGACCCTTCTTCCAACCTGAAAGGTCACCTAACCATGTTCTCCAGAGATGCTGCCTGACCCAATGAGTTACTGCAGTACTTTGTGTCTTTTATTAGTAAACCAGTATCGGCAGTTTCTTGTATAGGAAGAAACTGCAGATGCTGGCTTACACCGAAGATAGACACAAAATGCTAGAATAACTCAGTGGGTCAGGCAGCATCTCTGGAGAAATGGGAAATGGGAATAGGTGAACCTTCTTCAGGGGAGAGGGAAACTAGAGGTATGAAAAGGTACAAAGAACAAATGAATGAAAGGTATGAAGAGAACACCTTGTTCCTTTGCTGTACTCTTCTATGTTCTATGGGTTTAAACTATGGTTGTCCCTGTAGTGTTGATGAAGGAGTGATGAGGCCACAAGGGAATTTCAATGTAATTGTAGGAATATTGGTAATAATGCTGGAAAAAGAGGAGCCAAATATTTTTTACGATGTATAGAAAATGTGTTAATAACAGGAACCACGCAGATTAAATGTGCTGTGAATGGTATTGTCTATTCGACCATTGAAAGAAAGAAAATCCGATAAAAATAGTTCTCTAAATCAGATTAATTGGATAAATCTGTTAATACTATTTACTTTTTTTTAAAATAATATTTTTATTAGAAGCAATGTACAGTAGTATAAACCGTGGGATATGACAAAATACATTTATTGTACATATTCCATTTTAATTTTGACAAAAATGAAATAGAAAGAGAGAAAAAGAGCAAGAAAGAGAGTGAAAGAGCTAGTGAATGTGTAAACCCCTAAACTACTAAAGAGTGTAGTCACAGAGTGAATAAGTAAAAACTTGGGAAAAAAGAAAGAAAAAAGTAAAAAGACAAAAACGAAAAATAATAAAAAGAAAAGAGAAAAAAAAAGACCAAACGTGTTGATATACCTACTTCGTTTCTCACCACACCCATCACCCTGTCCGTAAATCAGTTTAATTACGAAGTTGTGTTGCACCATATTATGCTTTTAATAAGCCAAATAATTTTAACGATGTATAGAAAATGTGTTAATAACAGGAACCACGCAGATTGAATGTGCTGTGAATGGTATTGTCTATTCGACCATTGAAAGAAGGAAAATCCGATAAAAATTGTTCTCTCGATCAGATCTGTTAATACTATTTACTATGGTAAATAAACTGAACTATGATACTAAGATACTACGATATTGGATAAATCCTGGAAAATGCTTAATAATAAATAGAAAGGTATTGGCAAAACCACAAAAATGTTGCAAGTAATAAATTTCAGTCGGCTGTATTCCTCTTGTTTTATACTTCAATTCAACTTTCAGGCCAAGAACAGATTGGAGCCTTTCATACTTGCTGAAATGGCTGGGGGAGGGCTATTCTATTCTTTCTTATTTTAACCCCTTGGGTTTAAAACCAGCAGCCACACAAATTTTTAAAAACACTCTTTCTCAACCTTAGCAGTGCTGAATGCACTACAAGGCTGCAGTTCCCTAGAGAAAAATAACAATCCCCAAATGCATTGGTGCATTGCTATGTGCCAAGACTATGCAAGTTACTTGTTGTTTCACAAATAAGAACAATGCTGACTATTAAATTAGAACTATTAAATTATAACGATGTACTGGAAATAAAACAAGATATTTAAGAGTTGATTTGATATCGGTGCCAGAGCATTTCTCGATATAATGAGCGTTCAGCCATGGCATTGACATGTTTACCTTTCTTTTTTTAGGCTAAATCAATTGTCTCCATCGCTCATAGAGTGTATTGAAATATTATGTCGTTAAGATTGAAGTACCTGGTATTTTGTTCAAGTGGTGTTATGGAATTTTGTTTTCTTTGAAAATCACTATTCCCTGGGTTCAGATCATTCATAAGAGTCTGTCTGTGAGATCAAAGAAAATGTTGGTGAGGATCCAATTTACCGCGAGGAAGGCGCCTTGGCTCCTTCAGCAGAATTTACAGCACAGCACAGGAACAGGCCCTTAGGCCCATGATGTATGTGCTAAAAATGACACTGGGATTAACTAATTTCCTCTGCCTGCATGTAATCCATTTCCCTCCATTCCCTGCATATCCATGTACCTATCAAAAAACCTTTTAAATGCCACTATTGTATCTACCTCTACTACCACCCCCTCCAGTGACAACATGTATTTGTTACAAGAAAATAATTAGGACCACCATTCTTTTGGCTGATCTATTCATTCCACTGTGGCAGTCCCGGGGGGGCTAGGCCACTCCTTGGGTCATCCTCCTCGGCTATTGAGCGAGAGGGACGTTGGTCTGCCACGGGGTTTCCCAAGATCCCTCTCGGGGGTGTGTGTGTTCTCATTGTGTGATATATTAAACTACTGTTGAACCTGCCTGACGTCTGGCCTTTTTCTGACCTCGTCCAGGCCGCTACAACTGGCGACGCCGTCGTTCATCACACGTCGTGATGGATAACAATGCCGTTGCAGTTAAACTCCCTACTCTGTGGACCGAAGAGCCTGATATCTGGTTCCAGCAGGCAGAGGCACAGTTTGCTCTGCGAGGGGTAACTGTTGACAAAACAAAACACTTTTACGTGGTCAGCGCGCTTGTCCAAGCGACTGCGAGGCGGGTTAAGCCTTACCTCAGCATTCAGCTTACAGCGGAATTCGAGAGTGCAAAGGAGGCACTGGCTGTGGCCACGACACCCACGAGAGGATGCCCCGACCGCCTTGACGGTGGACGCTTCTGAGGTTGCGGTTGGGGCAGTGTTGGAGCAGCTCGTTGACGGATGCTGGCGGCCACTCACCTTCTTCAGCAGGCATCTCAGTGGTGCTCAGCGCCGTTACAGCGCTTTCGACCGCGAGCCCCTTGCTCTGTATCTCGCTGTACGCCACTTTCGCTACTTCCTGGAGGGGAGGCCTTTTACTGCATTTACGGATCACAAGCCGCTAACTTTCATAGAAACATAGAAATTAGGTGCAGGAGTAGGCCATTCGGCCCTTCGAGCCTGCACCGCCATTCAAAATGATCATGGCTGATCATCCAACTCAGTATCCTGTACCTGCCTTCTCTCCATACCCCCTGATCCCTTTAGCCACAAGGGCCACATCTAACTCCCTCTTAAATATAGCCAATGAACTGGCCTCAACTACCTTCTGTGGCAGAGAATTCCAGAGATTCACCACTCTCTGTGTGAAAAATGTTTTTCTCATCTCGGTCCTAAAAGATTTACCCCTTATCCTTAAACTGTGACCCCTTGTTCTGGACTTCCCCAACATCGGGAACAATCTTCCTGCATCTAGCCTGTCCAACTCCTTAAGAATTTTGTAAGTTTCTATAAGATCCCCCGTCAATCTTCTAAATTCTAGCGAGTACAAGCCGAGTCTATCCAGTCTTTCTTCATATGAAAGTCCTGACATCCCAGGAATCAGTCTGGTGAACCTTCTCTGTACTTCCTCTATGGCAAGAATGTCTTTTCTCAGATTAGGAGACCAAAACTGTACGCAATACTCCAGGTGTGGTCTCACCAAGACCCTGTACAACTGCAGTAGAACTTCCCTGCTCCTATACTCAAATCCTTTTGCTATGAAAAGGTTTCGCCAAGGTTTCAGACCCGTGCTCTGCCCGGCAGCAGAGACAGTTGGCGTATGTGTCGAGTACACCACCTCCATCCGCTTCGTCGAGGGCATACACAACAGGGTGGCCGACCTGCGGTTCACGCGGTTCTCCAAGTCGCTGAGGGTATTAATTATTCCGCCCTGGCAGCCGCACAGCTGGTCGACGAGGAGATGGCTGCCTATTGCACGGCGGTATCGGGTTTGCAGTTGGAAGACGTTGTCTGTGGTCCTGGAGGCGCAACGCTGCTGTGCGATGTCTCCACTGGAGTTCTGCGACCCATCGCCTGGCGGCGCAGAGTGTTTGAGGTGCTCTAAGGACTCGCTCATCCATCCATCTGGGCGACAACGTCCCTTGTAACCTCCCGCTTCATGTGGCACGGGCTGCGGAAGGAGATTGGACATTGGGCGCGCACCTGCATCCCGTGCCAGACCGCCAAGGTGCAGCGACACGTGCGTGCGCCGTTGCTGGAGTTCGCCATTCCTCGGCAATGGTTTGACCACATTCACGTGGACATCGTGAGGCCGCTGCCGCCGTCCCGGGGCATGACCTATCTCTCCACCGTGGTGGACCGCTTCACGCGGTGGCCTGAAGCCATTCCGGTACCTGATTCCTCAACGGCCACTGGATCACCCGGTTTGGTGTGCCACTAAACGTAACATCCGACCGGGAGCCTCAGTTCACGTCGGAACAGTGGTCGGCCATGGCATGCCTCCTGCGGGTTCGCCTACACCACACGACGGCGTATCATCCACAGGCGAACGGACTAGTGGAGCGGTTTCACCGTCAACTCAAGGATGCCCTGAATGATCCGGAGTGGGTGGACGCTCTGCCGTGGGTTTTGCACCCAAGGAGGACTTGGCCTCCTCCTCCGCCGAGTTGGTGTATGGGTTTCCATTGACGGTGCCTGGGGAGTTCATCCCGCCGGCACAGGGCCAGGTGGAGCAGCTGTTGGACGCTCTGCAACGTCTTCAGCAGATGGTGGGCGAGCTGGCGCCGGTGCCCACGTCTCATCTGGGTCCTTCCATCCGCATGTTCCCTCTGCTTTGGAGGACTGCCAGTCCGTCTTCCTGCGCAGGGATGCTCATCGGACACCCCTCCAGCGGCTGTACGAGGGTCCCTTCCGAGTCCTAGAGCATGGCTCATCTACATTTGTCCTGGACATGGGGGGTCGGCATGAGACTGTTTCGGTTGCGCGGCTGAAGCCGGCGCATATTGACATTGATCGGCCGGTGCAGGTAGTGCGGCCCCATAAGCGAGGGCGCCCTTCTCCAGTGGCTACTCCGTCCTCTGCACCTGTTGGTCAGTTGCCTGTTCCTGTGTGGGCATGGTGTGTACCCGGGCTGGCCGCTGTGTGCGCCCTCCTGTCCGTTTTGTGCCTTGGGTTCTTAGGGGGGGGGGGTCCTGTGGCGGTCCCAGGGAGTTAGGCCACTCCTTGGATCATCCCCCTCAGCTATTGAGCGACAGGGACATTGGTTTGCCACGGGTTTCCCGAGGTCCCTCTCGGGGGTGTGTGTGTTCTCGCTGTGATGTATTAAACTACTGTTGAACCTGCCTGACGTCTGGCCTTTTCCTGACCTAGTCCGGGCTGCTACACCACAAGCATTAATTAATTCACTCCTTAATAACCAAGATCTAATTTGAAATTGGAGTTTTCCTCTTTTTGGCTGACTCTATTTATACAAATAGTTTTTCTGTGTTTATCCCATCAAATACCCAAACAATTTTGACTATTCCTTTAAGATCAGTCTTCTGAGTTTAAAGCAATAAAACAGAGTTTCTGCACCTGTTTTTCCTAATTACTACGACGGATTTCAATAGTTCAGAATTGGAATGTGTTATTTGTGCTTTGTGAAAACAGTAAATAGAATACTCCTGAATATACGCCTCTTGCTGAGTTGCCCTTTGTTAGTTCAGTGATACACTCCAGCTCAAGTCCTAGAAGAATCCCTTGTGAAATTATGATGTGTAGCATTAATATTCTAACAGTAGGCATGCTCTTGAAATTCCTCTCTCAGTTAATTTGGGAGCACCATTAACCTGTCTAAAATAAATGTTGTTAACACCATTAGATCAAATAGTGGAGATACATTTCAGTTGATTTTGTTGACTCTTTCTCTGCCAAATCATTCACGGTAGACTTTGGGTTGATATGGATTAGTGACTGCTTTAAAATTTTAAGCATGGATTTTGCAGAAAGGAAGTCCTTGTAAGATTATGTTTGCCATTTAAGCAAAACAATCTTGCAAAGCCATTGAGATGGCAAATTACCCTTCTCCATGCTTAATAAGTCATGGTGCTTAAACTGGTTATTTGATAAGAATTTTTGGGAGTGATTTCAATTTTGTTGTGTTTTTTGTTACTGAAGGTCAAATACAAATTGTGGCCATGGAAACAGTGTTCTGACGCTGAAGCCATTTTTTAATTGCAGATAGACAGACAGAATATTTAGCTCCATTCTATCATGTCTTTATACAAGGACTATAATAATTCCTGTAATATATTTACATAATTTACAAACTTTTAAATATTTTCATCACTAATTTTAATTTTTGTTATCAAATGACTATAAAACTTGCATTTGTTGCAAATACAATAAAATTCTTGCCAACTGGGTTCATAAAATATCTGGGTCTGTCATTCAAATGAAAGTTTAAAACATCTGTTCAATAAAATGGCACAGAATATTGATTTCCGTGTGCACAGGCAAATCAGAACATTTTATGCTCCATTTTCTAATTATCCTTCTATGAAGCTGGCTGGAGATGAGAGCACTTTTACCATATTAGTGTGTACCATGCAGCATATTAATCAGCTGTTCTTTTATTTACCTTCAGGAGAGTTCACTCCAGAGATGCAGCTGAGAATACGACAAGAGATAGAAAAGGAAAAGAAGGTGGAACAGTGGAAAGAAAGCTTTTTTGAAAATTACTATGGTCAAAAGTAAGAAACGTGATCAAATTTTAATCCATACTCTGCCTTGGATTGAAGTCTAAAGGGAATGGTTCATTTATGTTCTAACAAAGAGTTTCCTTTCACATGGTGTTATGATCCAGTTACTGTCTTGAAACTAACGGTAGGAACCAGCAATATTAAATAAAGAGTAAGGTACACAAAAGTGCTGGAGAAACTCAGCGGGTGCAGCAGCATCTATGGAGCAAAGGAAATAGGCGACGTTTCGGGCCGAAACCCTTCTTCAGACTGATGGGGGGTGGGGGGGAGAAGGAAGGAAAAAGGGAGGAGGAGGAGCCCGAGGGCGGGGGGATGGGAGGAGACAGCTCGAGGGTTAAGGAAGGGGAGGAGACAGCAAGGGCTAGCAAAACTGGGAGAATTCAACGTTCATGCCATCCGGACGCAAGCAACCCAGGCGGAATATGAGGTGCTGTTCCTCCAATTTCCGGTGTTGCTCACTCTGGCAATGGAGGAGACCCAGGACAGATAGGTCGGATTGGGAATGGGAGGGGGAGTTGAAGTGCTGAGCCACCGGGAGTTCAGGTAGGTTATTGCGGACTGAGCGGAGGTGTTCGGCGAAACGATCGCCCAACCTCCGCTAAATAAAGAGTAGCCCTTCTCTTTGCGTTAGAAATGTTTCACTTGTCCTGCAAAAAGAAAAACTAATCATTATTTAAAATTACTGGCTCACATCATTAGTTTCAGGACAGTAAATACATCATAACATCACCAGAGAAAAATACTGTATTTAATCTAGTCATTGCTAATTAATTATGGCACTGTTTTTGGATAGTTGCAAATGCTAGCTTCTCACCTGCAGAAAAAGAATAGATCATCCAGAGCATAGAATCCAGTGGTCTATTCTATATTGCAAATGTAAATCAGAAATGGATCGTCCAAATTAGTGTAGGAAAATAATTCAACATTTTCCTAATACTCCACAAAGAGTGAACTTGTAATGGGTGGTTTTCTCAAAAAATACATTCTTGCATGCTTAATTCTTGCCCACTTCATCAGAATATCAAATTGCGGTCCTTTGCACCAGAAAGTAGCCCCACCTATTTCTTATTTCAATAGACACTAAAGAATATCAGTGTATTCCTATACCTTTGAACAGTCATGGTTGTTATTTAAATCACTAGCACAGGCTGAAAGCTACTTATTTGTAAATATGCTTTTAAAAAGTATTTTAGATTTTGAATCACTTTAATAAATAATTTCAATTTTGCAGCTCTGGTATAAGTCTGGAAGACTCGGAAAAGCTGACTGCATCAACAAATAACATAGAGGATTGTCAGTATCCTGCATCCAAACAAGCCCCCGTCCAGTTGGCCACACTTGATACCTCCAGCAAGGCAAGAACACAGATTGAGGCTAAAGGAGTAAAGGACAACAAAACAGGAACCAAAGAAGTAAGAACACTAAAAGGCGAAGAAAAGGCTGTGAAAACTGAGAAATCAACTGCATCTTCAGAAGAGTGCAAGAACAACGCACCAATTATTAAAAATCTTGAAGAGAAATCCTCTGGAATCAGTACTCTGCCTGAGAAAAATGTGGATCATGTCCAGAGTCCATCATTGCTGAAGCAAGATAACCAGGCAACTGGGCCCAGACCTGTTACCTCCCCAAAACCTAAAGTTGTGGTGGTGAAACCAGAACCTAACCAAACTGAGTCCAAACGGCAACTGAGGTCAGAAAGATCAGACGTATCTGACAGTAAAAAGCCTGAGACTATTGAATCTGTGGAGAACAAGCCCCGTGAGCTTTCTAAACAAGACCAGCTTGTAAAAGTGGCTTCTGCAGAGGAAATGGAAGTTACTGCAGAGGGTCTGAAAAGGAAGTCGAATGACGACAGAGAATCTGTGCTCAGCCCCGAGAAAAGACCCCGTGTTGTGGACCATCCGTTATTTCGGAACCCACCTGAGGACTTTCCCAGGAACAAAATTGAGCCACAAGAACCCAACGTCTCACCTCTTAAGGTATTAACAATCTTTCTCCAGAACGGTGTCGTACCTTTCAGATATAGAAATCTTTGGCCTACGTAATAGAAATTAAGCTGTAGATTCCATTTGTAGAGATCTTTCTTCAATTTCTCCCTGAGTGTGCCATCAATCAGGCATATTAGTTAAAATAAGTCTGATAACAACAAAGTTACGTTTTATAGCTGAAAATGTCACATGCAATCAAAGAATGACACAACACAGTCCAACCATTAAATTGTGAAATCATTAAAATATGAGGCCTTTTCGCCCATTGCTACAACTTTGCCACTCCCTGCTCCCCTCTCCCTCTCCTCATTATCCCTCTACTCCCCCCTCCTTCTGCACCCCCTCCCACTCCTGTCTGTGTATGGTCGCTCATCTCTCACCGATCACTCATTTTCTCTCTCTCTCTCCTCTCTCTCATCTCTTCTCATCTCTCTCCTCTCTCGATCTCTCTCTCTCTCTCTCTCTCTCGTCTCTCTCCCTCTCTCGTCTCTCTCTCTCTCTCTCTCATCCTCTCTCTCCCTCTCTTCCTTCTCCCTCTCTCCCTCTCTCCCCCCCTCTCTCTCTATCCCTCCCTCCCTCCCTCCCTCCCTCTCCCTCTCCCACTCCCTCTCCCTCTCTCCCCCTCTCTCCCTCTCCCTCTCCCTCTCTCCCTCTCCCCCCCTCTCTCTCTCTCTCTCCCTCCTCACCCCCCCCCCCCTTCTTATCCACTTGCTGCTTTACTTCCTTTCTCTACTGCTGTCATCAAAATTGAAGACCTATTGTAATTGCTTGATTGAGGTTCAGATGATTTTGCTTCTGTGCTCTTTGCTATAATTAATTAGATTTGGGTCCCTTGTGCCCACTGAACGACCTATATCATCTTGAAGCTCCTGCCAACGTGGGGCACACAACTCCTGCCCAAGAAATTCCTTTCCCAACTGATTCCTGTCCTGACATTTTGTTCACCATCATCTTAATGGGAAGGCATTGCAAGTAAAATGTTTTACCCGGTATCATTAATGGTAGTCCCCCTAGTCCCTACCTTCCACCCCATCGGTCGTCGCATACAAATTTCCGCTACCTCCAACAGGATCCCACCACTATCCACATTTTCCCATTTCCATCCCTTTCCGCCTTCCACAGAGACCGTTCCATCTGCAACTCCCTGATTAACTCATTCCTTCCCACCCAAACCAACCCTCCCCAGATACATTGCCCTGCAACCGCGGAAGATGCAACACCTGTCCCTCGACTCTGTCCAGGGACCCCCACAGACATAGAAACATAGAAAATAGGTGCAGGAGTAGGCCATTCGGCCCTTCGAGCCTGCACCGCCATTCAATATGATCATGGCTGATCATCCAACTCAGTATCCTGTACCTGCCCTCTCTCCATACCCCCTGATCCCTTTAGCCACAAGGGCCACATCTAACTCCCTCTTAAATATAGCCAATGAACTGGCCTCAACTACCTTCTGTGGCAGAGAATTCCAGAGATTCACCACTCTCTGTGTGAACATTTTTTTCCTCATCTCGGTCCTAAAAGATTTCCCCCTTATCCTTAAACTGTGACCCCTTGTTCTGGACTTCCCCAACATCGGGAACAATCTTCCTGCATCTAGCCTGTCCAACCCCTTAAGAATTTTGTAAGTTTCTATAAGATTCCCCCCTCAATCTTCTAAATTCTAGCGAGTACAAGCCGAGTCTATCCAGTCTTTCTTCATATGAACGTCCTGACATCCCAGGAATCAGTCTGGTGAACCTTCTCTGTACTTTCAGTTTAGGCACTTGCACCTCCTCCAACCTCATCTACTGCATCTGTTGTTCAAGATGTGGACTCTTATACATTGGCGAGACCAAACGCAGACTGGGCGATCGTTTCGCGGAACACCTTCGCTCAGCCCGCGTGAACCAGCCTGATCTCCCGGTTGCTGGACACTTTAATTCTCCTTCCCATTCCTACACAGACCTTTCTGTACTCTGTCTCCTCCATTGTCAGAGTGAGGCTAAATGCAAATTGGAGGAACAGCATCTCGTATTTAGCTTGGGCAGCTTACAGCCCAGTGATATGAATATTGATTTCTCTCACTTCAGGTAGCTCTGGCATACCCTCTCTCTCTATCCTTCCCCCACCCAAGTCACAATAGCTTCTCATTTTCACCCTACAAACAGCTTACAATGGCCTGTTTCCTTTATAGTCATTACTTTTTTGCGTATCTTTCATTCATTGTTCTTTAACTCTCCACATCGTCTATATCTCTTGTTTCCCTTATTCTTAACCAGTCTGAAGAAGGGTTTAGGCCCAAAACGTCACCCATTCCTTCTCTCAAGAGATGCTGCCTGTCCCGCTGAGTTATTCCAGCTTTTTGTGTCTATAATGAATGTGCGCCTGCCTTAGATCTGTGTCTTTGAACTTACTGACAATTATGTCATTGGAAACACTTTCCCCTAAGACACTGTCTTGAACCATTCATTATG
Organism: Amblyraja radiata; assembly: GCF_010909765.2. Taxonomy (NCBI): domain Eukaryota; kingdom Metazoa; phylum Chordata; class Chondrichthyes; order Rajiformes; family Rajidae; genus Amblyraja; species Amblyraja radiata. Next base: position 65,933,120 of record NC_045960.1, read on the forward strand.
CAGGAGTCCTGTCAATGCTCAATTTAATCTTCTCTTCCCTGAGGAGAGCAGATGCGTTTTCTCTTATCTCTGTGCCTAACTGAAGCTCATTCATACATTTTACCATCGCCAACAACACACGTTCCAAGATAGTTATATCTTTCTGAGAGTGCACCGTCCAGAACTGGTCACCATACTTGACTGATTTATCAAGATTTGTTCTGATCTCCTGGTTGGTGAAGACAGTTGTTCTCTTTACAAATTCTAGAATCAAAATACATGATGTAATTAAGCTTTAATTAATTTCACATCGACCTAATGAGCAAAGTGGTACAGTTGGTAGAGCTGTTCTCTCACAGCTCCAGTGAGCGGATTCAATCCCGTTCTCTGGTACTATCTAGAATTTGCCCATTCTTCCAGTGACCATACAAGTTTTTTACCCATGTATGGAATACCTCCCACGCTCTGAAGGGGTGATTAGTAAGTTAATTGCCCACTATAAATTGTCCCCAATGTGTGAGTGATTGCTTGATGCCTGTGATTAGCTGATGTGCATGTGGTAGAGACTGAAACAGAATCAGTGTAGGATAAGTGGGAGGTCAGTGGTCAGTGCGGATTTGTTGGGCTGAAGGGTCTGTTTCAAAGCTCTATTATCTGTGAATGTATGACTTCGGAGACTGAGGAGATTTTACAAAATTTCCAAATTTAGTCAGGATCTCTTGTCAGTTCTTTTCGAGTTGAAGAACTGAAAAGCTAATTTTATTGAACTTTATTCAAAAGAAAATGTATTTAATAGCAAGTACTTATTTTCACCTGTAATTCTCTGATTCTCAATGTTTTTTCCTTTAAATTCCTAACAGATTCCAGTCTCCAGGACCAGAGCGGTGCAAATCCCTATTGGCCAGGTCTCTCCCAGGGCCACTTTCCCACTGTTCTTCACAAGTCCAGGGAGAACTTCAGCCAGGACTCTTGCAGACATCAAGGCTAAAGCTCAGCTCGCCAGAGCACTGCATGCAGCAGCCGCAGCAGCTGCAGCAGCTGGCGCAGCCGTTCCAGGCCCCGGTCCAGGAGGAGGGATTGAAGGTGGGGGAGGGACAGGCGCTGGGACTGGCAGCAAAAGAACCTCGGGGCAGGGGAGCACACTGGACCAGGACAGAACTGGAGGCAGGAGAGGTCTTGGAGGGCCCCTATCCATTTGTCCAGGGGAGCAATCTAAACCGCGTGCGGAGGCAACGATCGAGGCAGGAGCCAGTGTGGATACGAGAACACAACTACAGCCGGCGGCCACGGCCCGGTGCAAATCTGCAATCTGCGACGTGGACTCTAACAAATTCACAGCATCAGCATTAACGTCACCCAGTGCACATAAAGCAGTATCTGTAGCTGTGCAAACACCCTTACAGACACCCACAGCAACGACAAATGTGACTGCAAATAAAACCTCTCCTAGTCCTATGCAGACACACACTGTAAAGCAGACATCCAGTCCTACTATGAGAAACGTTTTGAAACTTGCACCTGTCGTCAAAGATTCAGAATATGCAAAGGCAGCAATTCAGAGCTCAGAAAATGTTGCGGTGCACAATAAATCTGGTGAAGGGGGGAATCAGCAACCTTCAGTAGATTCTAATGACAGAGCATCTAATGTGGACAGAAAGCTGCCGGCTGATACCCAGCTGCCCTCCCTTTCTCTTGATGCAAAAAGGAACCTTCAGGTTGCATCTTCAGCCAGTACCTTCGCCACAGCAGGTAGTTGTACTTCTGTGGCAACAGGGGGCACAACTGGAACTTTAAAAGTGGCCCCTCCAGTTTCAGAAGCAAATGTGGAGAGCTGTGTCATTACATCAACTGCATCTACACCATTATTTTGCACCTCCCAGATTGCAGCCAGCCTTAAAACACAAGTACCCGTTAGGGAAATCATGCCAAAAAGCAGCTTGTCTATCCCTGCAAACAATCCACTGGTTACACAATTGCTTCAAGGGAAACAATTGCCACTGGAGCAATTCCTACCTAAGGCACTGACCAAAGTCGAGATGAAGCCTGTATATCAGTTTTCTGAAACAGCACTCAATGATAAAGTGAAGATATCGTCTGATGGCACAGTATTGGTATCTGTAGCAGTGAGAGGTGCCACCACTGTGATTCACAGATCTGGTGAAGTAGCTGCTGACCTTATCAAAGGAAGGCAAACCCAGACAATTGTCGACCAAGGTGTTGAATCAATTGCTCAGCGCAGACTGGAAGAGCAGTTTGAACAGACTTCAAAGAACAGTTCCACCAGTGAAGAGCAACAAAGCAGGGACTCTGATCAAGACTGCATTCAATCAGAATTGTTCAACAGATCGCACGATAGGATTCCACTGCCCACACTGAGCAGTGTGCAGAGTCAAAGCTTGGCTCCTCTGTCAGAATCATTACAATATAAGTTTAGCAGCTCAGGTTTTCCCTCTGAAGATGCTTCAGTGGGGCCCAGATCAAGATTTGGTTTGATGGGGACAAAGTCTGCCCTTAAGCCAGCTGTGTCTGGTCATTACCTGCTTAATACAGCAACCTACGGCAGAGGCTCAGAGAGTTGGAAAAGAGCACATGGGCAGAGCACTGTGGCCCGGGTTGCCATCAATGGTCAGCTGGAGACTCCAGAGAAGCAGCTGAAGGAAGGCCAAGCAAAAGCAGCCGATGCCGGCATTCAGCAAGCGTCAGAGTCAATCAGCCGGTCCGAGTCCTGCCATCCATCTGTAGTCATCAAGACCGAGCAGGACGCTTCCCAGGCTGGTGATGGTGTCGCCTGCCCACAGGCAGCTTATATCTCCAGTGGATTTGTGAAACAGGAAGCACTCGTCCATGAACACAGACACACTGGGAAGGAAAACACTCCCTTGTTGCTTCTTGCCCAGGTGGCTGGTGTACCTGTGTCTAAAGAATACCATCAAGGAATCCAGTCACATCTAGCTCATGCTGGTGGCAGCAAATTGTTGCAGAGTCATCAAGACCCTAATAAAACGCCTAGTTTATCTGTTGGATTTCAGCAGCCCGCCCAGCATCAACAAAGGTTTCCTGCTTATGGAAACCGTGCAAGTTCCCAATTTGCATTCAGACCGGTTCACAGTGGTAATAACAATGTTCCTTCTGTTTCGCCTGCAAATCATTGCTCTGCTGTCAAAGGACTGTCTGTGTACAGCCAAGTCTCGAACAGCTCTGGGAATATGGTGTCCTTCTCGGTTACTGTAACAACACTTCCTGCTGGTCCATCAATAAACACCAACACTCATGGCCAATCTGCACAGACTTTTTCTGAAAGTGGCAATATGGAGGACTCGCCCTCCAAATGTTATTGCAGGCTTAAAGCCATGATTATGTGTAAAGGATGCGGGGCATTTTGTCATGATGACTGCATTGGACCATCTAAATTATGTGTTTCCTGTTTAGTGGTACGATAGATAACATGGTTTATTTTTGTTCAAAATGTAACCTGGACTGGCAGTGCCATGCACAAGAGACGTGTACAATCAGGAAAATGTTTGTATTGATTTATTACAGTGGCACCTTGTTGTAGGCTTGACTGGTATGTGTTAAATGAGACATAGAGTTTGCACTAAAGATCATGTTCAGATTTTATTATTCTATTTTTTTTCCAAAAAAAACTTTGAACAGAAGCAAACAGGGTAACTCATAGAAATTTGTTTGATATAATTTAAATGCCAACTCATATTAACGGGGGCTCATATATTCTTGCTTTTTTCCCCTTTTTGGCCCCTTATAAAATTCATTTGAAGAAGCATATTTGAAATTTGCTTAGGTGGGAAACACTGCATTTGCTGCTCAAATTTCTTTCCCCTGAATTAAGACAAATCATCCAGCCTTGCCTGGTTATGGAATTTTCAGCTTGTCACAGTGATGTCTGTCAACCTAGTTCTAAATCTGCGTGGTAATTGCTGTGCTTGGTTCTGCATGTATGTGATTGGTAAAAGTTGGAAGTGGATAACGCAGCTGCAATGTCAATGAGGAAAATTAAGTGCAGCCAAAATCATAAGTCTCATGAGTTGGTTTTGCAGCTGGAGATGATGGCTGATGTGAAATTAGTGCAGAATGAATTACACCATGACTGACTTTAAATGAGAGAATCTCTGTCAGGCATTAGCTTTTTCAAAACTGCCAGGTTCCACTTGAAGATCAACAAAAGCCGAGGATACCAATTGAGAGTTTGACATGATAATATATGGTCATCATCATCGGCGGTCACTCGAAACAAGCATGACTGTCCACTCCATTCCATAGGGTCGTCTACTTGTGGATCTGCAGATGTCTGTAGAGGCCGATCCACACACCTTGGTGCAACATGGGCAGTGGAGACTGGCGGTAGTTGGTAGTGGTCGAGACCCATTCTCTCTCTCCTTACGGTGCTGTCGCTTTGTCTCCGTTTAATGAAGTACAGCTCCTTCATGCATGGATTTCCTACAGGAGTGCCTGTCCAGTGCAATGTGCTCCCAGTTGCTCGATGTGATGTGGAATTTCTTCATACTGTTCTTGATGTTGTCCTTGAAGCGTTTCTTTGGCCCGCCGGGGGCTCACCGACCTTCCTTCAATTGAGAGTACAGGATGTGTTTAGGGAGACGTGTGTTGGATGACATGGCCAGTCCATCGAAGTTGGTGCTGCATTATTGTGGGAGTGATGCTGGTCATGTTGGTTTCCTCTAAAATGCTGATGTTGGTGCGTTTGTCCTCCCAGCTTATCCTCAGAAACTTTCGTAGGGATCTTTGACGGTAATGTTCCAGGGCTCTCAGGTGCTGTAGGTGGTCCATGATTCAGCTCCATACAACAGGGTGGGGAGGACAACGGCTGCAGACCAGCAGTTTTGTTTGTGCCTTTAGGTCTCAGTTTTCAAAGACTCTTTTCCTGAGTCTGACGTAGGCTCCGCTGGCACATCTCAGGCAATAGTGGACCTCAGTCAATGTCAGCTTTTGAGGAAAGAATGCTGCCAAGGTAGGGGAAGTGGTCAACGTTTTCAAGAGTGGTGTCGTCCACTTTTATAGTGGGCTGGGTAGACGGCTGGTTGGGTGGTGGTTGATGTGGGACCTGGGTCTTCTTGATGTTTAAGGCTAAGCCCATGGCTCTGTTTGCCTTGGCAAAGGCATTCAGGATGCCCTGGAGGTCTCCTGCAGAGTGCGCTGCAATGGTGCAGTCGTCCGCGCACTGAAGCTCCATGATGGCGGTGTTACTGACTTTGCTCTTGGTCTTCACCCTATTGAGGTTGAAGAGCCCACCGTCTGTTCTGCAGAGGATTGGGAACCCCTGCGGCAGCTCTTCACCAATGAGGTGAAGTATGGCAGCAATGAAGATGACAAACAGGGTGGGTGCAATGATACATCCCTGTTTGACCCCGGTTCCGCAGTGAAGGGCTCGGACTCAGAGCCGCAGTTGCTGAGCACTGTGACCGACATGCCATCATGTAGAAGCCTCAATATTCTGATGTACTTGTCATGCCAACCGTACCAACTAATATATGATACGTTATCTCACACTATTTCTTAAGTTTTGGTTGATCAGTCCAAGGACAATGACATCATTTAAGTAATTACAATGGAATATTAATCTGCTGCATAATCCAAAATAATTACAGGACAAATTATATTTAATAAATTCCAGATTGTTAACTTCACTTTAAAGGACTTAATTTAAGTGTATGCATTAAAATAATTACATCGCAGAGCATTAGAGAAAAATTATTCCTCAATGACGATATATTGATCCTCGTCCATAAATAGAGTAGCACATTTTCAGCGTTTGTGTGAAATGACAGAAGTGAGTCTCTTAACTTCTGCGAAGTAAACATTTAACAGTAATACATCAGCCTCTCAAGCAAGAGAACATCAATATGATTAAATTCGCAGTGAACAGCACAGTTGTAACTTCAAAGAACCAACAAACTAATCTTTCTCAGTCATTCATTCGCAGGCCAAATCCAGGCTCTGAGATAATTACCAGCAGTCACTGAAGCTCCTTTTTACCAATACTGGTAAACACAAGGAAAAGTTGATAACTGATAAACACAAGGAAAAGTTGATAACTGATAATTAAATTGCTTGTGGTTTCTTTTGAGATTTTGGATGACATTTATGATTTATGAACCTGTTGCTGGAGATTGAAACAATTAAAACAGCAATGCAGTGGAGTTTTATTTGGGGCCAATAAAATTACCCACTTTTTTGACAGTGGCAGGATATTTTAAACCTTCTTTTCATGAAGTAAGACTTCATCTGGAGGGTTAAAGATGCAGCCCCCTTAACTGTCACTTAACCGAAGAATGCAGCTTTACCAAGTTTTTCTTTCTTGGTTTTGGTTTAAAATTGATTGTAAAATAACAAGAATCTCAACGCTTTTCATTTCTTTCACGTTATTTTAATATTCTGCCGTTGTGCAAATTTTGAGGTCTGTTGAGTTCATAATGGGGCAAATGTAAAAATAAAATTAGGCTGATACATAGTTTAAAGAAAAACTATAATTTTTTCACAGTATAGAAATCACTATTTTAAAATAATAAAGACTGTAAAGAATTTAAAAGATGAAATAGATGATTCTTACTTTATATTGGTTGCACTTCATACTTTATGTTAAAAGAAATTAAGTGGCAAAATATTTAACATTTACCTCCCAATAAAATTAACCCAATAGCAGGTTGCATGGTTAGTAACATGGAAAATACTCCATACTTAACTGCATCAGTCAGTGGTCTTTTATCATTGAGGCAATTGAATTATTGATACATTATGTCACTTGTAAAAAAAACATAGAATCTTTATTTCTGGTATTGTCTTTCTTGATACAGATTATATTTTTCTCTTAAAAATAATTAAGAACCTGTTCTTTTAATGGAGAATGTATATTAGAAAGATAGCTCCTGTATGAAATGTATTTTATCACCAGATAAACAGCAAATAAAGATGGCTGTTATATCATTTGTGTTTGCAATAATGGAAGCGAGTGGTGCATTTTATGTAAAAAACACACCAATCAATTGTTTTCACCAGTAATTGAGCAGTATTACTGTTATTAATATGGTCAGATCGATAGACTGAGGGCAAATTCTAAGGGTATATTTAGCTTTGCTGTTAGACATTACACTGAGTAATGAAATTTCAAAGCTGCAGAGTGGAAGTACGAAATTGTTCTATGCTGGCAGTGATAAAATGAGGGAACAATCATAAAATTGGCCTCCAGTTGGCATCTGCGGCATTGCACTATCACTCTTTTGAATCAAAAACATAATCAAAATATTTGCAGAAAATGAACTATATTTGAATTTCTTCCTATCTATGTCCCACAACTCACAACTAACTTACTGTTACAATTTCTTCCAACTTTTCAAACAAGGCCATATTGGCTGGGTGCACTGTTTATCTGTTTTATATGCGTGCACTTCCACACACCCACAAAAAAGTTATCAATGAAAAGCTACGAACATTTGCAGTGTTTTATATGTGAATATCAGATTGATATATAAATGCAATTATATATATATGAAAACAAAATATATTTGGATTGTTAGAATCTTAGTAATTTTTTTCAAAAGAAATATTCCGGCGGTGTATTCAATATTCACTGAATATTCAATATTCATTAAATGATAAAATATGATATTGAATGTAATTGGAACAAAAGCACTGAATGTGTTTATTGACGCCTAATTAGTTCTCAAAATGCTTTTCAGTATTTAGTAACTAATTGGCACAAGTATTTTAAAATTAACATTCAATGCCTTTGGGCCTAATGGGGACTTTGGCTGGGTACAGGCACATTCTGCGAAATGACACACAGCACATTTACAACATACAAATAGCCTGGTCATATCACCTGCTGTGAGTAATCCTTTTTGATCTCCCAAAATGTTCTCCGTGTGAATCAATCCAGGCAAGTGATATCAGGCTTTATGGGAGTTCCAAAAGGAGACATAATTGAGGCAAATGCTCATTATTTCATGAGCAGTGTGTTCTCTTCCACACTCATCACTTGAACAAGGGGCAGTACAGGATCGCAGCTGGTAGAGCTGCTACGTCATAGAGCCAGGGACCCGGATTTGATCGTGACATTGGGTGCTGTCTGTGTGGAGTTTGCACTTAGAGGAAAGAATGCAGCAAAAGGTAGTCAGGAAATGACAGGTTACAGCAGGGTTATCTTGTTTATTACTGTCCACAAACTTATACCTCAGAGATACTGCCTGCATAATACAGAGTAACCTACGGTTCCCATGGATAAAATGTTGTGGATCAAAGCTTCCCTTGTACAACATGTCCTTACAGAAAATAGTATTCTGATGTTCTAGTGAGTGAATTAATATGCAAAGGATGCACAAAGAACAAGTATGGGTATCTAAAGACCAAGTAAAGGATATCTAAAAATTAAACAAACTGAGGTTGCATAAAGCTACAAAATATTCCATGCACCGTTCATTAAAGAATTCAGCAGGAGGGCAGTTCTTTCATCATAAAGGTTCCTTGGTCCCTTGCATTACTTGATCGTATGTGCCTTTTTACAAACACATTCAAAAACAGATTTTATTATTAAAGTTTCAAAGAGTGAAGTACCCTTTGATGCCATTCCATTTTGGGGGAGGATATTGCAGAAAGCAATTTATTTCTAATTGTAATCTTCATTGGGGAGCCACATCATAAATTTGCATCATTGCCAACTTCACTCTGACATGTGGACATGAACATTATGTGTTGAATGGAATTTGCAGTATCTTAGGGTTTGTTTCCTCTCATGCTCAATGATCCCCATCATCGGTATAAATACATACTAGTCACAATTTTCCAAATTAACTCACTGAAAATAAATATAAAAGAAACATCAAAAAAACCAAGCACCCTACATTTTCTAACTTTCCCCTTTTAAGTTGAGAGGAAACAAAGCATTAAGCGTTACCTTACAGCAGAGGGTAGCTGTGCATAGATTCACCCCCCCCCCCCTTGCTTACAGTTTCTTAAAGGGACACACGCACCTACCCTTACAACATGCGGTTTACAACAAACAAAGGACATCACATATATGAACTTCTGCATTCTATCAAAAAACGGTTTTTACACACAAATCACATTCGTTCCATTCTTATTTCAAATAAATTATGCAATTTTCTCCACATACTAGTTCCAAAACACATTTATACATTCTTATCTCCTTTTTTTTAAAGTTAAAGTAGGATGGCCTAATCCCCTATCAGTCAGGTTCCTGAGCGCTGTTATTGGACATTGATTCAGATCGTGATTAGTCAGACTCACCGTCACTCAAATTCTAACCACACCCCACTAAGATCACAACCAATCAGACTCCTAGTCACTCAACATCTGGCCACACCCCACTCTTAAAGGATTTCCCCTCTATCCTTAAGCTGTGACCCCTTGTCCTGGACTTCCCCAACATCATGAACAATCTTCCTGCATCTAGCCTGTCCAACCGCTTAAGAATTTTGTAAGTTTCTATAAGATCCCCCCTCAATCTCCTAAATTCTAGCGAGTACAAGCCGAGTCTATCCAGTCTTTCTTCATATGAAAGTCCTGACATCCCCGGAATCAGTTTGGTGAACCTTCTCTGCACTCCCTCTATGGCAATAATGTCCTTCCTCAGATTTGGAGACCAAAACTGTACGCAATACTCCACGTGTGGTCTCACCAAGACCCTGTACAACTGCAGTAGAACCTCCCTGCTCCTATACTCAAATCCTTTTGCTATGAATGCTAACATACCATTCGCTTTCTTCACTGCCTGCTGCCCCTGCATGCCTACTTTCAATGACTGGTGTACCATGACAGTTCTTCATTCCATGTTCCTTTCCTTTGTTTCCATTTGCCCCCTACTGGTCAGTACTACATTCCAAACTTTAGGTTTGTTTATTACTATTCTAGTTTAAACTACTCAATGCTTATTCTCTGAGCTCTTCTTATCAGCGCTTTCTTTCTCTGCCCTAGCCCATAACATTTTACAATTTTACACTACCTAATTAGCCCCTATTTCCCCTGATTTTACATTAGATACATTATATCCTGGCTGATCAGATTCCCTTCTCTTCTCCAAGAATGGCTGCCACAGGATAATACCTGCCATATGCCTAATACCGCACCCCTCTCAACGGTCTAATCCGCACATGTCTACACTGACCCAGACTCCTTCTCAACGGTCTAATCCGCAGGTCTTATATACATTCTGTACAAAATACTACTCAGCTTAACTATTTTCTACTTACTCTACTGCGCAGACTTCTCGAGCAATCCTCCACGTCTCCTAGATAATTTAGTGCCAGATTCTTGGGTTGAAGAGACCTTCTAACTACCTAGGCACTTCTGTGTCCCCAATGGCTTCCCATGTGCAACAGGTTATTAGTCCAAATGAAGCGGAAAACCGCATAATTTTTATGGGTGGCTACCCTTTTTCCTGTTGTCCCTAGGAGCCACAGAGGGGCTGGGAAGCACCCTTGGCTGTTTGTCTTTTAATTAACGGTCTCTTACCGACCCTGCTCGCTGCGCCAATTATGTTGTGGTTTTCAATACTCAAAATTAATTCAGGCCATGCGGAGAATTCTTCAAGAAGTTTAAACTTTTATTTGCAAATAAAGGCTGGATCACCCCACATCATCAGTCCACGTGGAGATACACACACCTATCTCCAAGCACACAGGGGTCGTATAAATGTCACAAACAAAGGATCATCTCTTTTTATACCATTTTCAACTCTGCATGCCCCACCCCTGTTACATTTCCGTATCCAATCATTTGCCGACATTCCTTCATCATCAGCCAATCACTTGCTCCCACTTATCTCCTCCTTCCAAGTACATTTCCATATTTGCAACTGATGTCGTCACATTACTCCCTTTTTATGGCCTCTGCCAGCCACGTGCTTTTGACTTCTTTGTTCAGAGTCGTTTCATTTTAACAAAGTGATATCCAAGAAAAGTGGACTCAATTCCCAAAACCCACTTCTCAATATATAAGAGATACAGTGGTCACTCAATTTATATAAACAAGCCATTGTTCCCAGTAAACTCTATATGACTTGGGGAAGAATGTAACCTCTTAAACTACAGATACAAACACAGGGGTCTAATGTTTATAATCATAATTAAAGCACAATATATTTCCCAGATGGTCTCATTACAAATCACATATTTAGACTAACATTACCCTGTATTATAAACCATAAAAGTATGAATTTGCTCAATCTTTGCAAACACACACCTATCTCCAAGCACACAGGGGTCGTATAAATGTCACACTTGACAAATGACAATTGCTTCTTGGCTAGCTCACACACCCTCCCCCTCTCTTGCTATCTCCAGAGGATGGAATTCCAACCTCATCCTTGGGCCTCTTTTTATGGCTTTGCTTTCACACTGACAGCATTACTCAAAGGAATCCAATCCAATCCAACTTTATTTGTTAAGCACTTTAAGACAACCAATGTTGACCAAAGTGCTGTACAGAAGAACAAACAAGACATCATAAACAGACAACATAACAGAACATAACATAACAGCTCACATAAGGCGCATAAATCACATATGAAATACAACAATAAATCAAAAGACATAAAACATGAGCAAAAAACAATAACCACGCAACAAAGCAATCAAAATAAGAAACCAAACCAAGCAAATAAAGTCGACATCTTACTGGGTATCAAAGGCCACGGAGAAGAGATGGGTCTTAAGAAGAGATTTAAAAACAGACAGAGAAGAGGCCTGTTTAATGTGGAGAGGCAGATCGTTCCATAATTTGGGTGCCGACACAGCAAAGGCACGGTCCCCAAAGGAATGTTTACATCTGCAGACCACTGACTTATCTCAGATCAAAACAAAGTTACTTTCTTAGATACATATATATATAAATAAAAGATACAACCTGCTCAAATGTATCAACTCTTATTTCAACATATGTGTAATTAAACATATCAAACTTAATACAGAATCCATTATTATTCCAGCCTTGTGGTCTTGTACGTATAAACAATCCATAAATCCTGAGTCATGCAATTACAACACTTCACAAGAATGTGACAACGATAAAGAGCAAATGACCTGTGACTAAATGGCCTGAGAGGCCCACTGCCTAATCAGACTTTTTAAGATATAACTTCTTTTCAATACAGGATTATATAAGATACATTTAACATAATATATACTATACCCTGGATGCGAAAAAAATGATGTTTTGTAATGTTGCAACATAACATCCCAACTCATAATTCCAATGCTCTGACCTATGAAGTCAAGCATGCCGTACACCTTCTTCACCACGCTATCTACCAGTTTATTATTGTCACTTGTACCGAGCTACAATGAAAAGCGTAGTTTTGCATGTAACAGATCAGGTACACCATAAGTAAATACAATGAAGTCAAACTTAAGTACAATAGATAGAGCAAAGGGGAAGATACAGAGTGCAGAACACAATTCTCAGTATCTTAGTGCATCAGTTCCTTAGATAAAGTACAGTGTCCATAATGCGTTATTGGTGAATTGGACAGTACCCTGGCTTATAGAAGGATGTTTTAGAAGCCTAACACAGTAGCACAGTGATAGAGTTGCTGCCTTACAGTGACAGAGACGAGGGTTCAATCCTGGCTCTGGGTGCAGTTTTTGCATGGATACATAACTGGATTATTCATACAAGAGGGTTATGGTGGAAGGTTGATATTCTGGCTAGAGGTATGTGACCAGTGGTGTTCTGCTGGGACCTCTGCTGGTTGCAATATCTACTTAAATGACCTTGTTTAAGAATGCTGCATCTTCTCATGTAAAATGCAAATTTTCCTCACACCATGAATTGCAGTTTCTGGTGAAAGGAGGAAATAATGTACTCAGCATAATTTTTCCAGCAGATCTCAAATGTATAATATCTACAGAGGCAAAAGCTGGGTGAATTTGATTGCTGAAGAAAGTAATAAATTCGAGGTCAGAACTGCCAGGGGCCAGAATGATTCCTGACTGACATCTTTGTAAACAGTGTTGCAATCTTTCTGCAGTGAGCAACCCGTCAGAATTGAAGCCCCAATTAGGCCCATTACATTACAACTCTGTAAGATAGAAATACCCTTTGGCATCAGCCTGCAAGGTAAATCCATCAAGACCTTGTAGCAGCAAGAAAAATAGACTTCACATTCTGAGGTTTTATCTTATTATTGTGATAAGTCGACAAAATAAAATCCATGATCCATATGAAAATAACAATCCAAACAATATAATTATAAATAATTGAGATTATATAAAATTGTATGGAGAATACCTGTCGAAAGAAAAAATATTGGTTTGTCAGGTCACTATTTACATCTAGAACATGAGAAAATATATACTTATTCACGAAGAAACAAGCAGCCAAGATTCGTTAGCAGAATAGCGGTGACTATGTTCTACATTGGCGGTTTAATGTCTTCCATCACAACCCTCTGTTATGAATAATCCAGTCATGTCTTGAGGTAGCAGGACCATTTCCACCGAAAGTGTGAAGGAATATTGGAAATCTAATGGAAGTTTAAAAACTTATTAACAATTTTAGAGAATCAAAAGAGAAAATTCAATTTTATAGTTGTCTGTTACACAGAGTAATCAACTTGAATTTGCAATGGATGACAACAGGGACGCTGAGAAATGTGGATGCCTGCAAAATGTCAACAAAACTGTTCTTAGTTTTATGATAGGGCATACTCCAAGCAGAAAGCACTACATTTTTTAGAGGAATGAGATTTTAAAATAACTGTACAGATCTGAGGTACAAGAATTACATGAGAGGTTGGGTGAAGCATAGGCTTAGTTGCGGCTTGTTCCGGAAAAGATTTGAACCAACAGAAATCTATTGGTTACTAAACTAAGTGGGACCCGTTGGATCCCAGCATCACACGGGAGGGCTGGTCACCCAACGCAATATTCCATCTCTTCACCAATTCCAATATTGCTGGCCAGTGGGGAGGGGGGGGGGCTTTCTGTTGCGCTAGTATGGGTGTTATGGGCCAAAGGTACTGGTTTCCAGAGGGCTAGTATAGACATTGTGGGCCGAATGGATTCTTGGGCTGGCAGCTCAGTCACTGAGGCCTGTAGTCACTTGGACCTGGCAGGCCAGCAGCTGAGAAACTGCCAGAAATTCTGCCCAAAACAGGTGACATACTGTGAGAGAGAAGGGGGAGAGGGTGGACTGAATGACACACACAGACTCATTCACACACACACACACACACACAGACTTATTCACACACACACACACACACAGACTCATTCATACACACACACACACACAGACTCATTCACACAGACTCACACACAGACTCATTGACACACACATACACACACACACTCATTCACACAGACTCATTCACTCACACACACTCACACAATACTAAAATGGCAAATAACTTCAGAACGTGTTGAATATACAGTGTGTAAAACAAATGTCTAAAGCCTCCTGTAGAGGCTGCTGCTGTTGAAGCAAAAACGTGCTTTAAATAACATCCAACAAACACACTCACCATAGACAGAGCAGTCAGCTCTCTTGAATTATTCAACGGCGCCTGCACTCGGCGCTATCTTGACGTCACCCTCTCGTTGCTTGCCACGAACTGGAAATGACGCGCTCAGCGCCAGCATTCCGCTATCCGGAAATGACGTCATCGGCGCCATCTTGCAACTAAGCGAAAATCACAGAATGAGCACCAATTTTGAAATTAAACACAGTCCTGATCTAATAAAATGTTTATTCACGCTTTATCCATCCGAAAACTGTTGCAAGCAAGCCCTTTAAAAGCCAAGTCAATTGGACAAAAACACTTTGCAAGCCAACAAAACACATTTTCTGAAAGCCCTTTAAAAAACCAACCTAATTGGGCAAACACTTTGCAAACAACAAACACATTTGCTGAAAACCACATCCCGGGGACTCACCGTGGAGTAGACGTGCGTTCAGTGTTATTCGCAGCTCAGAGAGCCGTGACCCTCTCGCTTCCTCCGTCTGGCAGAGACTGAGTGAGCCACGACACTTCTGGGTTTTATAATCTCTCCCCCCTGCCGCCAGCGGGGGCAGCAGAGAGAATGGTGATTTTTTTTTAAAACATTAATATCTCTCTGATTTTTCATCGATGGGAAAAATCCTCTGGTCATTCTGGCATCCAGCGGAGGAGGGCTCTGAGCGAGGTGGCTAAAAATGACGGCCGTAAGTGGCGGCGTTCTCTCGGAAATCACATCGCAGTGAGTCAAAAGCGGTCATGATCTTACTTTTAGTAATATAGATTATGTGAGATTATTATTGGGAAAAGAAAACAATAATTGGAAAAACTTTGCTCATCTGAAGTTTAATCTTTTAAAGAAATGTGTTAGATATTGTGCCAGGCTGTGCCATTCCTGTTCTCGCTCTCTCTCACTGGACATAATGAAGACACAAGAGGCAAGCTGCAGATGCTGGAATCTTGAGCAAAACACAAAGCGCTGGAATAACTTAGCAGGTCAGGCAGCATCTGTGAAGAGAATGGGCATATGACATTTCAGGTCAGGACCCTTCGTCAGACTCATGAAGAAGGGTTTCAACCCTAAATGTTTTTCACTCTCAAATGCTTTGGTCAAGGTAGAAACATTTTGCTTGTACACTGGAATGGATGTATGTTCTTGTCACATTCTTCCAATCAGAAATGGACCAAAGAACATCATGGGTTTATTTCAATTGGTGACAATGGGGTGCGTGCCATTATTCACATTGCTTCCATGGAAGTTAATTTGAATAAACCTCAGGGCACTAATAGTGGCCAAGCCAATAATATTTGCTTTGCACGATTGCCATGAATCTATATATTTCTCTCAGGAACTGGTCCAGGCCATTTAGCTCCTCAAGCACGTTTGCCAGTCAGAATTCAAGGTAGATCTGTTCCTCAATTCTATTTATCTACCATAAAAAAACGAATTGGTTTCAGTCTCGACATTGTTAATTGACTCAACATATGTGGCTTCAGGGAGATGGAGTTCCAGATTTCCTTTGTGTTAGATTGTGCTGCCTGTTTATAAAGAGGCCATAATTGCCACCTGGTTATGTGATTGGACAAGTATGCTGGAGAGCTGTGCCAGCAAACTGGTGCCAGTTGAGCCCATTTATTAGATGCCAGTTGTGCAGCATAAGGTTCAATGCGGGCTATGTGGCCATCTATTTCTGGGGGAAATTTGAAGTGATACTTTGATACAAATTTCCAGTAACTTATCTGCCCATTTTGCCATGTCCCTAATAAAGGTGCTAATTATTGTAACAACTGTTTCAGTCAATGCAATGTGGAGCACACAATGCTAGGTTGTTACTTCTCTCATCATTTAAAGGTTTAATTTAGTTTAGAGATACAGTGCGGAAACAGGCCCCTTGGCCCACCGAGTCCGCACCGACCAATGATCACCGCACATTAACAACATCTGCACACATTAGGGACATAGAAACATAGAAACATAGAAAATAGGTGCAGGATTAGGCCATTCGGCCCTTCGAGCCTGCACCGCCATTCAATAGGATCATGGCTGATCATCCAACTCAGTATCCCGTACCTGCCTTCTCTCCATACCCCCTGATCCCTTTAGCCACAAGGGCCACATCTAACTCCCTCTTAAATATAGCCAATGAACTGGCCTCAACTACCTTCTGTGGCAGAGAGTTCCAGAGATTCACCACTCTCTGTGTGAAAAAAGTTTTTCTCATCTCGGTCCTAAAGGATTTCCCCTCTATCCTTAAGCTGTGACCTTTTGTCCTGGACTTCCCCAACATCGGGAACAATCTTCCTGCATCTAGCCTGTCCAACCCCTTAAGAATTTTACAATTTTAAATTTATGCCAAGCCAATTAATCTACAAACCTGTACACCTTTGGAGTGTGGAAGGAAACCGAAGATATCGGAGAAAACCCATGGTACGGGGAGAACGTACAAACTCCACACAGACAAGCACCCGTAGTCAGGATCGAACCCGGGGCTCTTGTGCTGTAAGGCAGCAACTCTACCGCTGCACCATCGTACCGCCCTTGATATTAAAAAATTCTGACTGGACAGCAATGCAGGTTCGAATAACTGAGGCTGCACGTTAAATACATATTCTGTGAGGATAACTCTCTAGGGAACACAGACCACTATGCCGTGAGAAATCTCCGGCAGCATTGCTGCGCTGTTTCCCTCTGGGAGGAGGCACATGGAGCCATCTCATGCCAAGCTATCCTTTGTCAGGCCTTGGGGGTGGAGTGAGGGGCGGGGGATCTGACAACCGCATGACATACAGGGTCTTTCTCCTTCAGGGTCGATCACCGTCCAATGGTGATCAGGACTTACAATATCCTTTGGAGTGAATGATGGAGTTGCCTCCATCTCCCCAGTGGCCTCTGTCTCCCCCTTCGCAGTGGAGGGCTGTGGATTCTGTGCCTTTAAGGCTTCACATCCCTGTCTAATGACTGCAGCATAGTATTGGCAACTGCACTGAATTAAGTGCTCCAATAGAATATATATTCCTTTGCTCAGAACTTATTTTCGCCTGTGGTTTTAGTTGTTTATAATTTAGCATGATTATAAATGTCTTTTTGATTAATACTGCAATTTTGTTGGCAGAGAACCCGGATGTGTATTCGCATTGAATGTAATGTGGCTTTGAGTATCAAGAAATCAGCTCAATTCAATATTGAGGTAAGGGACTTTCATGCAGTGGCTTGAGTTTCAATGCCTGCTCAGCAGCTGGGGGATTTTAATTCTATTTCCTTCATCTATTGCTCCAAACCTAACGATACATCTTCTTAAACAGTATCTGAGAATTGAGGATTGTTTCCAGTCTGGTTTTGTCTTTTTAGTATTCTGCATATTCTTATGTGTAAAAAGGAACTGAAGATGCTGGTCTATACCGAAGATAGACTCAAAGTGCTGGAGTAACTCAGTGGGTCAGGCAGCATCTCTGGGGAAAAAGGATGGGTGACGTTTCAGGTCCCGATCCGAAACGTCACCCATCCTGTTTGTGTCCAGAAAGGCTGCCTGACCTGCTGAGCAATTCATGAGGTGGTGTATTCTTTCCATTGCTAATCCCGGGCTTCTGTATGGTCCTGATGCATGGCCTCGAAATTGTCAATACCATCCTGAGCGTTTCATCTCCACTATCGGAGTCATGGTCTAGGAATCCCTAGACTCATTAAGAATGTTGCATTTCTAAAGGACGTGTTGAGCCCTCCGTCCACATGGTAATCTTTTTCCATGATGTTAATCATTGTGAAGTGCCCCTTTGAGATTTGGGTTCATGGCCATCATTGCCTAGGAACAAGACAATGCTCTATTTACAGATTCCCTCATTGTTCTCAATTCCCCACTCAGTGGAAATAATTTTTTCGTATCTATATTTACATCATAAATACTTAAATCTCATAACTTCCCAAACACAAGCAATTGCAGCCCATTATTCTGCCTGTTCTCATAAACCTAATCATGGTAGCCCTGGCATTATTCTGATGAATTATAGAACTTGAAATTATATCTGTACAAGGCCCTGGTCAACTGTGACAAATCTCCACGTCCACTCCCTGCTCCCAATTGTTTGTTTTCCTGACCCTTACACATCCCAAAGGTGGGTCTCAAATTCCCCTTTGTGGAGAATTAAAGGACAGTTAATGGGCATAAGCAGAGGTCATTGCAGAGATACATGGCAGTCAGAACAGAACAAATGGGATTGATGGAACTACTCTGCTGGGAGCTAAAGTGGACCCTATGGATCTTCTTTCCGTCTCATAGCA
This sequence comes from Amblyraja radiata, assembly GCF_010909765.2. Classification (NCBI taxonomy): domain Eukaryota; kingdom Metazoa; phylum Chordata; class Chondrichthyes; order Rajiformes; family Rajidae; genus Amblyraja; species Amblyraja radiata. The sequence continues at coordinate 65,951,857 of NC_045960.1, forward strand.
AGTCCATAATGCATGTGAGTTAGTTACAATGTGATGAATACAACTGTAGTACAGGTACCTGTATTATAGATAAAAGTGTCTGAACAATGCTCTCAACCAAAAACATCACCTATCCATGTTCTCCAGAGATGCTACTTGATCTGCTGAGTTACTTTATGTCCTTTTATGTATTAACCAGCAGCTGCAGTTCTTTGTCTCTACATAGATAAAAGTGTGATAGCGTTAAAAGTGTAAAAGTGTAATAGTTTGCCAACATGTACAGACATTCCCAATACGACTATACTCAATCAAAGTAATATATATCTCAAAACAAACTCGCCTATTACCAGCAAAGGTCTTATAAATTAGCATTTCCAAAAACACCTTTGTGTGCGCATTTATTTTAATATGTTTTCAATATTGCTGAAGTCTTCAGAGCTCAGCTCAATTTGGAGGAAAACCATCTGCATATTTCTCCAATCAAATCATCACTCAGAACATTAATCAGTCTGCGTGACTTGTTATGTTTGAATAAACCTTTATTTAGATTTTAGAGAAATGCTTCACAGGCAGCAATGACTCTAATTTTTGTGTCCACATTTTAATATATGTCATCTGGTTCTCGATTCCCCTACTCTGGGCAAGAGACTCTGTGCGTCTATCCGATCTATTCCACTCATAATTTTCTACACCTCTATAAGATCACCCCTCATCATCCTATGCTCCAAGGAATAGAGTCACAGCCTACTCAACGTCTCCCTAGAGCTCAGACCCCCAAGGCCTCGTAACATCCTCATAAATCTTCTCTGTACCTTTTTGAACTTGACAACATCTTTCCAATAACTTGGTGCCCAGAACTGAACACAATACTCTAATTGCAGCCTCACCAACGTCTTATACAACTGCAACATGACCTCCCAACTTATATACTCAATAGTCTGACTGATGAAGGCCAATGTGCCAAAAGACCTATTGCCCATCCTATCTAACTGTGACACCTCCTTCAAGAAAATATATACCTGCACTCCTAGACCCCTCGGCTCTACAAGAGCCCTGCCATTCACTGAGTAAGTCCTGCCCATGTTAGACTTTCCAAAGTGCAACACCTCATATTTCTCTATAATAAATTCCATCAACCATTCCTCAGCCCACCTGCCCAACCAATCAAGGTCCTGCTACAATGTTTCACAACTATCTTCACTTTCTGCAATAACACCCACTTTTGTATCATCTGCAAACTTGCTAATCTTGCCGTGTATGTTCTCATCCAAATCATTAATATAGATGACAAATAGCAGTGAACCTTGAGGCACACCACTAGTCACCGGCCTCCAGTCTGAAAAACAACCTTCCACCAACACCCTTTGCTTCCTTCCATGAAGCCAATTTCCAATCCATTCAGCTATCTCTCCTTGGATCCCATGCGACCGAAACTTCCAGAGCAGCCAACCATGTGGAAACTTATCAAATGCTTTGCTGAAATAGTGTAGAAAGTCAGAACCTTTTTTTCCTAAGGTGGAAATGTCCTAAGGTGAGACCAAGCATAGGCTTGGTGATCGTTTCGCCGAACACCTCCGCTCGGTCTGCATCAACCAACCTGACCTCCCGGTGGCTCAGCACTTCAGCTCCCCCTTCCATTCCGTATCCGACCTCTCTATCCTGGGCCTCCTCCACGGCCAGAGTGAGCAACACCGGAAATTGGAGGAACAGCACCTCATATTCCGCTTGGGGAGTCTGCATCCTGGTAGCCTGGTGGCATGAACATTGAATTCTCACAATTCTGTTAGCCCTTGCTGTCTCCTCCCCTTCCTAGCTCTCCCTCAGCCCTCGGGCTCCTCCTCCTACTTTTTCCTTTCTTCTCCCCGCCTCCCCCCCACCCCCCATCAGTCTGAAGAAGGGTTTTGGCCCGAAACGTTGCCTATTTTCTTCGCTCCATAGATGCTGCTGCACCCGCTGAGTTTCTCCAGCATTTTTGTGTACCGTCTATTCCAGTTGAGCGGGTTCTGAGAAGGCTGATGAAGCCAATGCTAATCCTATTTGCCTAATTTAGGCCTACTGTATATCCCTCCTTTTCTACCCCAATTGCCTGCTGAAATCCCTTTTAAACATTCTAATTTTATCTCCCTCTGCCATCTCCTTTGGCAGCTCATTCTAGATAACGTGTGGAAAATTTGCCACCGATCTTTAAATTTCCCCCCTCACTTGAGCCGAGGCCTTTGAGTTATGGACAACCCGACCCAAGGTAAAATACAGCAATTCTGGAAACGTTAATTGTCTATGATTTTATGACAATCAGATGTAATTTTTATAGTTGCCACCTTCTTATATATTTGTACTTATTTTTACTTTATGTGTTGTGAATTATGAGTTGTGAATTTATGGAATTCCCTGCCACAGAGGGCAGTGGAGGCCAAATAACTGGATGGATTTATGAGAGAGTTAGATAGAGCTCTAGGAGCTAGTGTAGTCAAGGGATATGGGGAGAAGGCAGGCACGGGTTATTGATAGGGGACGATCAGCCATGATCACAATGAATGGCGGTGCTGGCTTGAAGGGCCGAATGGCCTCCTCCTGCACCTATTTTCTATGTTTCTATGTTTACTTAAAACTGAAGTTAAATTCTCAGTCTGCCATGATGAGATTTGAACTGCTGACCTCTGGGCTTTTTGTTCTGGCCGCTGAATGACAAGTTGTCAAATTGCTCCACTGCGCTCCCATACTTAATATTGTTTCTTCATTCTCTCCAACATGTATGGTGGAAACTACCTTGCAAACAACGTTGTACTCAAACTGTGGTGATGTGTTTTGAAGCATTTACAGGTTGTTGATATGCCAGCCTGTTATGCTCATGAATTTAAGAACATTCATCAAAATCCTATATCAGATTTGTCCGTGAAAGCTACTTCCTTTTCCACTGAACAAGTCGAGAACACTCGCACTGAGCATAAAGCAAGCCACCACCACTTTGCCTCCATGAACAAGCAACCTTAGGCAACAGCATCAGTGGTTTCAGTGGGTCCCTTGGAATAACTCACTTCATTCTTCATACATTGCTGATGACAATTCTCCCGTGTTTCCTTCCTTCACAGGACTGATGCAAACTGATTTTATGGATGCAGTTACTTTTGAGTTTCTCTGTTATTCACTCTTCCCATGTGAACCTAGAATATCAAGAGAATAATCAGCATCATGATCAGACCTAACAACAGCACAGGGAGTTTTGCTGGATAGGATTGGGCCGTCAAAACCTCTTCGCTAACTGCTGCACTTCAAGGACAACATCTGAGATTGATCACCTCACTGTAAATCAATTCTGTTATCTTATCTTCTCTTGGGTTTTTGGATAGAATTTTCATTCACAGGCTTTTATAATCATGAAAAAAAAAATCTTGACATATGATGAATTAACTCATTAATAGTAAAGTCTGGCAGCTCAGTAATTATCTCCACAGTTGTCTGGAGATTTCTCTGTGCTTCATTTCTCTGTTCTTTCATGTGCATGTATGATAGCACATTGGCACAGCCAGGAGTCATAGAGTAATACAATGTGGAAACAGGCCCTTTGGCCCAACTTGCCCACAATGTCCAACATGTCCCAGCTGCACTAGTCCCACCTGCCCGCATTTGGTCCATATCCCCCCCAAACCTATCATATCCATATGTTCCTGTCTAACTGTTTCTTAAACATTGGGATAGTCCCTGCCTCAACTACCTCCTCTGGCATCTTGCTCCATACACCCACCACCCTTTGGGTGACAGTAGAGCTGTTGTCTCACAGCTCCAGCAACCTGGGTTCAATCTTGACCTCTGGAGCCGTTTGTGGAGTTTACACGTTCTTCCTCTGACTGTTTACGTTTCCTCAGGTGCTCAGTTTATTCCTTATATCCTAAGGGCGGGTGGTGCGGTGGTTTAATCGACCACTGTAAATTGCCCCCTGTGTGTAGATGAGTGGTAGGATCTCGAGAATTGATGGAAATGTGGGAAGAATGAAATAGGATTAGTGTAAATGGGTAATGGATGGTTAATGTGCACCAGGTGGGCTGAAATGATGGGAATGGCCAGAAACAGACCTATGACACTTTATATAAATGCTCTTCCTTCATTTGTCCACGGTGCTGGTGGACAGCTGGTTTCAGTGTGATGCTTGACTATTGACAGCACAACCAGAACATTTCCAACAAAAATCCTTAAATTGTGATTGGAACACAAATTCTATCTCAAACCGCCGCCTTTACAACACAAGGCCAAAAGTTACATTCACCGTAGAAAACATATTGTCGGGTTGCCTGGGGTTCCTGCCTGACACCATGGGGAAATTGCAGAGGGTTGTAGATGTAGCCGTGTCCATCACACAGAACATACTTCCCATTGATTCCATCTACACTTCATGCTGCCTTGGAAAAGCAGCCAACATAATCAGACTTGTTCCACCCCGGTCATTCCTTCTTCTGCTTTCTCCAAGCCAGCAGAAGGTGCAGAAGCTTGAAAGTGAGCACTATCAGGCTCGGGGACAGCTTCTTTCCCTCCATTTGCAAGCTTCTGAATTGTCCATCCATCTACTAAGTCACTGTGTGATTCTCCATTGAGGGGACATTGGATTTTGTCTAAGGAACTGATGCGTTACGATGCTGAGAACTATATTCTGCACTCTGTACCTTCCCCTTTGCTTTATCTATTGTACTTGAGTTTGAACTGATTGTATCTCTTTTTGGGATATCTAATCTGTTTGGATAACCTGTAAAGTAAAGCTTTTCACGGTATCTTGGTACTTGTGATAATAATAAATCAAAACCTATACATGAGACGCAGGCTTCTAGAAAATTCCACCTTGCGGAGTAGAACAAGATTTATCACAACATCCACCAAAATAATTTCAGCACTGATTGATAATCGGCGGTCCCCCCTCTTCCAAAACCTGACAGAGTAGGAGCGAGTAGTTGCTACACCTCAGTGCCAGGGGCCTTCCAAGCAGCAGTCTGAGCATCACTTGAACCTGGATACTGACAACAAGGCCCCCAGAAAGAGATCTTCACTGTAGATTGGACTAAAGTTGATGTGGACTCCAGGATGCAGAGTGAGGCTGCTAAATCATCCATCTACGCACAAAGACACCGGACTTCTTCAATTGATCAGCCTCCCCATCTATTTATCTATTTATTTATTTATTTATTTATTTATTTATTATTAAATCGTTGAAAACATTAGCGACACAGTGGTGCCGGTTTCCGACGGGCAATCCTTACAATGCTATGTACGACAGTGATCACAACTTCTACTGTTGTGGATGGCCGTTGGCTCGCTAGGAGCTCATCCTCCCTTTGCCAGGTCGAGGGTAGTTCCTTTCCTCTGCCACGTGTACCATGTAATCCTGTGTTACCTGCTCCAGGGTCGGATAGTCGGCGACTAAAACGTCTCCCCCACCTGGTTTGCCAGGTGAGGAGGGGGCTGTGGCCCCCAGGAGGACCAAAAACAAGACCTGTCAAAGGGCGGATGAAGGGAGCCTCCCAAAGCACGTAGTCAAACTATCCCCTATTAAGTTCTAGGTTTCAATTTGTAAAAGCATGAGAAACCTGCTTTTTGTTATCTTTATCTTGAAAGTCTTCACGTTGTGGGGAGACATTTCCAGACTCTGTGGTGAACAGGCCTTCTCCACACCACCCCCATTCTAGCCCTGTGCACTCCTGACGATGTGCTTGCCAAGTAAATGGCTCCAATGTCGTTTGCATGCCAATGGCTCCAGGAAATGCTTTCCTAGCAGTAAGAGCGCATTGCGTATGGGAGGACTGAATTGGTGGTATGTCTGGCTCTACTGGATCTGGATGGATTTTCCTCTCTCACTTCTCCTGCTTGACAGGAGGGCAAGAAACCACAAGGCGAGTGAGGAGAATGACCTGGTGAAGGGTATAGTTCACACGCAAACTTTCTGTAAAATGGGAGATAAGGATTTCTGCCAAAAGCCTGAACATAGTGAGAAAGAAAGGAAGAATGTCACTGTGAAGTCACGGTGATGGAAACTCTCTGATCCCTCTGTTGTCTCCTTGTCCGTAAGCATGAAAAAACGGTTTCTGATTGGTGGCGGAAGTCTCAGTATCAGAGGGTGAGGATACTGTGCGAACTGTGATCCTGCAATCGGTTAAAGACAATTTAAAATATGAGGTTGGCTTCCTGTGAAGGTTCCAGGTTCAATGAAACCTGGCAGATGATTGCTGTCAGGTGTGGTCAGAGTAGAACTGACCACATGGTACAGTATATGGTACATTTTAGTGGAACGCACGTAGGTACATTTTATTTTAAGTAGGCAGATAAATATGAAAGGAGCCATTTGCTACTTGCTGGAAATTAATGATAAACCTTAGGGTATAATAATATAGTAAAAGGGAAATTTTCAGCTGACTTCTGAGAAGGTGAGTGCAGTTCCAGAGATATAGCTTGTCTTGTCCTCATTGTTAACACCGAATGACATTTGTGAGCAGCTCAACTCATAGTTATTATCCTGACCACTTCCTTCCACGGAATCAGAAAACACTCTCTGAAGATGTTCAGCGGTTGGTAGCTAACAAGTTGTTCCTCCTCTCTTTTGCTTGCAGGAGAGTAAATTGTTCACAAACTCAATTCTTGATTCTGAGAATGCCTGACGAAGAAAAATCTGACCAAATGCATTTGTTATCCCCTGTCCGACAGATTCAAGTGGTGATAATGCTGCTGTTTGTCCACAGTATTTAAACTCAAGTCAGAAATTTGGCAGATTCCTCAGTGTGCAGTTGAATGAGGGGAAACTACATCCTGCCACTTCTTGTGAGGACCATTTGGCAGTGGAGCTTTCAAAGTTGTGCACCAAAACTAACTTTTTATTCCTTTATGTCTTTTATTTCTGCCTCTACGTATTACTGCAAAAAATCCATCTCAGTGAAGACCTTTGAACTTTCTTTAATCGGACTTTATCAGACGACAATGCTATATCTTTCACTGAATGGTGTACCCTTTACCCTTTACCCTTTATCTGTGTACAGTGTATGGCTTGATTGCCTTCATGTTTTCTCTGATTGGATAAAACGCAACCAAAAAAAATTTCACCGTATCACGGTACACAAACAGTTAAACTAAACTAAACTAAATAGCTGTGAAGGGTACTAATTCATACGTTCTCCTGAAGGTAGATTTGCTTCAGAAAACTATCCTTGTTTTGCTCCAATTAACAATTTTATTTGCATTTCAGATTGCATTTCTCCCAGCTTTAAAGAATATTGCAGCTTTAGATGTTGCTGAATGTCAGTGATTCTCATGACATAAAATGGATGGGAAATGGTAGATGCAGAAAATGCCATTTTGTTGCTAATTAACACTTTTTTTTAATATTCCATGAACCATTGTATATCATCTATTATTACCTCATTAAATGTCATGGCTTTACTTTCTAACATTACATCAGAATCTCTATTGCAGGTGCCATCAACAAGAGACATTTATGTCTAGGTTCTTAACAGAGCCCGTATCTCTGTTTCTGAGCAGAAACGTGTTGACTGTAGATTATCCCTCTGGAGACAGGAACAACCCATTTTTCTTCAGTGCACATCAGTAATGTTGTGTGACAGATAAAGGTGAAAGAGCCCCTATTCTTGATGGAATGACTTGTACGTTAACAAGCTTTGTTTGAAGTGGTGTAACTAAGGAATTACTTCACTCCTTTGCTGTTGTGTTAAGATAATTGAACTGCCCATTCCGCACAAAGTATATTCTCAGGTGGTGGTACAGTGATGTAGTGGTAGAGTTGCTGCCTTACAGCACCTGAGATTCGGGTTCGATCCTGACTGTCCTTGTCGGTACGGAGTTTGTACGTTCTCTCCGTGACCTATGTGGGTTTTCTCCGGGAGCTCCGGTTTCCTCCCACACTCCAAAGACTTACAAGATTGTAGGTTAATTGGCATGGCATGAATGTAAATTGTCCCTTGTGTGTTGGATAATGTTAGTGCGTGGGAATCGTTGGTTGGCGTGGACTCGGTGAGCCGAAAGGCCTGTTTTCGCACTGTCTCCCTAAACTAAAAAAATGTAAATAAGGTGTTACTTTTCTATATATTGTTCCTTCTTTGAACTGTGGCATTGAATGTAAAAAGATGGAAAACAGATTGAATATTAATTATTTTCCTCTCAAAATGGATAAAAAATTATTCTCCCGACTAAGGACAGAAGTGGTGTCATTCTCTGGCCACACACAAAGTATGATCACGGATAGACAAAAACTGCTGGAGTAACTCAGCGGGACAGGCAGCATCTCTGGCGAGAAGGAATGGGTGACTTTTCGGGTGGAGACCCTTCTTCAGATCACAGGTTCTCTGAAGCTGTAAATTCTTCCAGCTGCGGTAGAACAGTGCCTATTTCACTGACAATGTGGTACCAGGCACTAAATGCATTTGGGCCTTTGTTCAGTTGGGCCTCGGGATCGGGTCGTGAGGTCGGCCGTTCCCAAGGATTATCCTGGTCAGACCTCAAGAGGCCGGTGGGTTGCTGCTCGCCCCTTGTGTTGTAGGCCGAGGTTCCTGTGTCAGCAATTGGAGCACTCAGTCAGCCGGTTTTCTCATCAGGAGTCAAGCACTTCGGAAGGACGTTGTGCCACAGATCTATTCAGTCACGGTAGGACTCATTCTGGGCCTCGGTTGTCAGCTCCGTTTATGTCCAAGATATCTACTCCCTAAGTTGGAAAAGTTCCAAAAAATACACAAAGTGCTGGAGTAATTCAGTGGGTCAGGCAGCATTCCTGGAGAACGTGAATAATTGACCTTTCGGGTCGGGATCCTTCTTCAGGCTAATTGTGATGGGAGGGGAAGTAAGCTGGAAGAGAGGTGGGGGCAGAACAAAGCCTGGAGAGTGATTCAAAATGCCGGAGTAACTCAGCGGGACAGGCAGCATCCCTGGAGGGAAGGAATGGGTGACGTTTCGGGTCGGGACCCTTCTACTGACTGATGTCAGGGGAGTGGGCGGGACAGAGATAGAATGTAGTCGGAGACAGTAAGACTGGTGGGAGAACTGGGATGGGAGAGAGGATGGAGAGAGTGGGAAAGCAAGGGCTACTTGAAAAAGAGGCTCTTTCCCTCTCCATCCCCTCCCCTTCCCAGTTCTCCCACCAGTCTTACTGTCTCCGACTACATTCTATCTTTGTCCCGCCCACTCCCCTGACATCAGTCTGAAGAAGAGTCTCGACACGTCACCCATTTCTTCTCTCCGGAGATGCTGCCTGTCCCGCTGAGTTACTACAGCATTTTGTGTCTACCTTCGATTTAAACCAACATCTGCAGTTCTTTCTTACACCTGGAGAGTGATAGGTGGATACAGGTGAGGGGTGGGGATTTGATTGGCAGATGGTTGGATAAAGACCAGAGATTAAAAGACAAAAATAGACGGAAGGGCCTGTTTCCGCGCTGTATCTTTAAACTAAAAAAGCATCTGCATTCAGTCGCCAGCAGTTCCAGTTGCCTGCCACTTTAATTCCCCATCCCACTCTGATCCTTCTGTCTGCAGCTTCCTACACAGTTACACTGAGCCCAACACATCTCATCTCTCATCTGGGCATGTTGGGAATTCTCCAATCTTAGGTAGCTTCCACTTTTTTTCTTTCTCAGAAGTGGCCAATTTCCCCTCCAGTATTTTGGCTCAGTTTTCCTCTTTATTTTTGTCCAGTGCATATCACACAGGATTACCATGAGCAATATATAGTATTACATAGACTAAAAAGCTTGCTCTGCTATTCAGCTGCTATATTTAACCAGGACATCTCACCCCATCAATGGTATTCCCTTTGTGTTCCCCGTCCCTCCCAACCAGTGAAATAGAAATGTTCTCTCTTTCCCAAATCTGATGAGGTTTCCTCTTCTACAGATAATGCCTGCCTCGCTGAGTTTCCCGCATTTTCTATTATTTTTTTCCAGATTTCAAGCACCCACATGTGGTAAATGGATGAATAAGTCATGGACGAGGGTTCAAATCCCAAGCAGCTGTGCAATTTAAATTCTTATTTTTTGGAAAGTTAACTGCAGAACTATAGGATTGTTGTAAAAATCCACTGGGTTTGTTTATATCTCATAAAGTTCATAAGTTCTAGGAGTAGAATTAGGTTATTCGACCCATCAAGTCTACTCCGCCATTCAATCGTGGCTGATCTGTCTTTCTCACTTAACCCCATTCTCCTGCTTTCTCCCTATAACCCCTGACACCCATTCTAATCATGAATCTATCCATCTCTGCCTTAAAAATATCAAATGACTTGGCCTCCACTGCCTTCCCCATTGCCTCTGACACCTTTACTTATCAAGAATCTGCCAATCTCTAGGGGAAGCAGATCTGACACTGTTGTCTGGTCTGAACTATACATAATTTTGGACTCATAATTTGGTTGATTTTAAAATGCGCTCTGAAGTGACATTAAAAGCAGCTCGGTTCAAACGTAATGAGGAATGATCAATAAGACCTAGATCCTGAAAAATGAATAAATGATGTCCCTCAATGTACTCACTGGCAAGAGGGAATGAAATGCGTTCAGCTGTTGGAATACCGTGTGTCATATGGAGGGGAAATGGGGACATTAATTGTTATCTGTAAAGCGGTCCCCTCCCAGCCTGGGATTGTGGGTGAAGTGGAGAGACTTTTCATTCAGAACAAAGCACAAATTTGGAAATGCACCTGGAATGGTGGACCTGCCCCCCTGAGAGATTCTGGTCCACCAGCTGCTGTCCTGTTCTATGCCCTCTCCTCCCATTCTTCCAGTCATGAGGAGATGAAGGAAATGTCTACAAAGCCAGGCGTGTTTGGGAGAAACCAATTGGCACAAAGTCAGATCAAAGTCTTTCATTTTCTGCCAGACCACTCCCTGAAGCCTTGTGCAACACTGAAGAACTCAAAAGCTTGTTTACACACACAACATGCTGGAGTAACTCAGCCGGACAGGCAGCATCTCTGGAGAGAGGAATGGGTGACATTTCGGGTCGAGACCCTTCTTCATCCTCAAAAGCTTGTTTAATTGTTACAATAGCCAATAAAATTCCGTCATCAACTCAGCTGTTGCATTGCACAGTGGCACTTGTTTGGAGGCCATCCTGCTGATGAACACATGCTCAGCAGTGTAAGTCTGAAGACGGGTCTCGATCCGAAACGTCACCCATTCCTTCTCTCCATAGATGCTGCCTGTCCCGCTGAGTTACTCCAGCTTTTTGTGTCTACCTATCCATGTTTTCCAGTGATGCTACCTGACCAGCTGAGTTACTCCAGCACATCAAGGGCAGCATGGTGGCGCAGCGATAGAGTTGCTGCCTCACAGCGCCAGTAGACCCGGGTTCCATCCTGACTATGGGTGCTGTACGTCAGTTTGTACATTCTCCCAGTGACCACGTGGGTTTTCTCCGAGATCTTCGGTATCCTCCCACTTTCCAAAGACGTACAGGTTTGTAGGTTAATTGGCTTGGTATAAGTGCAAATTGTCCCTAGCGTGTGTTGGATGGTGTTAATGTGTGGGAATTGCAGGTCAGTGTGGACTGCATGGGCCAAAGAACCTGTTCCTGCACTGCATCACTAAACTAAATGAAACTAAATTGTGTAATTTTATTCTTGCCATAGAGGGAGTACAGAGAAGGTTCACCAGACTGATTCCTGGGATGTCAGGACTTTCATATGAAGAAAGACTGTATAGACTCGGTTTGTACTCGCTAGAATTTAGAAGTTTGAGGGGGATCTTATAGAAACTTACAAAATTCTTAAGGGGTTGGACAGGCTAGATGCAGGAAGATTGTTCCCGATGTTGGGGAAGTCCAGGACAAGGGGTCACAGTTTAAGGATAAGGGGGAAATCTTTTAGGACCGAGATGAGGAAAACATTTTTCACACAGAGAGTGGTGAATCTCTGGAATTCTCTACCACAGAAGGTAGTTGAGGCCAGTTCATTGGCTGTATTTAAGAGGTAGTTAGATGTGGCCCTTGTGGCTAAAGGGATCAGGGGGTATGGAGAGAAGGCAGGTACAGGATACTGAGTTGGATGATCAGCCATGGTCATATTGAATGGCGGTGCAGGCTCGAAGGGCCGAATGGCCCACTCCTGCACCTATTTTCTATGTTTCTATGTTTCTATTAACCAGCATCTGTAGTTCTCTGTTTCTTTACTCAGATGTGTAAAATTGGGAAATAGAATTAGCTGGAGGATTAAGATTGAGATTAGCAGTGTTCATGTTCTATTTGCAATGCAAGCTCATTATGCCGTCATCTGCCTTCTTGCCCTTAAAACGCCCTTCTGACCATACTTTAAATCTGCACGCAAGCACATCAGTTACCACATTGGAACCAATTTGGCATGTGAACACTGGGTGGTTCCGAGTAGAACCTTGTAACCAAAATACTTGTTCAATTACTTGTTATTCACTCATCTTTGTGTCAGAGAGAACAATATTTACCTAGTTGAGGATTCAACTTTGACCATTTTAAATGATTTATTTTAGCTGAATACACTGTTGAAAATCACTGCCATATCTGTGATGGGCAACAAATTTTAAATTCTGCAATGTAAGCTCCGGTCGATAAGATTAACAAGAATTAAACGTGTTATGAGTATATTAAGGGACAAAGGGTAACTAGACTGTGAACAGGACTCTTCAGAAACCATATGTGGGGCCCCAGGAAATGGAAAAGGTCTTCAATTATTATTCCTCCTTTTTTTATGTGGAGAAAGAGATGAAGATCAGGGAACTTGGGAAAGTTAGTGGAGATGTCTTGAAGGCAGTACGTGTTGTAGTTGAGGACTGAGGACATTCTAAGATGTCAAAGGTAGATAAATCTCCCAGGCATCATCAGATATTTCCAAGGCGACTGCAGAAAACTGGAGATGAAATCTCAAGAGTCCTGACTGAGATATATAAATCATTGTTAGACATGGGCCAGGTGCCAGAAGACTGGAGGGCGGCTAATGTTGTGCCTCTATTTAATAAAGGCTGCAAGCAAAAACCTGGAAACTATAGACCAGTATGCCTAACATCTGGGGAACGAAAGTTACTGGAGAGGATTCAAAGGACAAGATATACATTAATTTGGATAGACAGTGTTTGATTAGCGATAGTCACCATGGCTTTTGTATGTGGAAGATCATCTCACAAATTTGATTGAAGATTTTTAAGAAGTAAACAAGAAGGCAGGACCATTAACATTGTTTATATTGACTATATTGATAAGTCTTTTGAAAAGGTTCCACATGATGATCTGCTCTGGAAAGATAGATTGCATGGGATCCAGGTAGCTAACTAAATACAAAATTGTATTCATGGTCGGAAGCAAAGGGTGATCGCGGAAGGTTGTTTCTCAGACTGGAGGTCTGCGACTGGTGCTGTGCCTCAGTGATCGATCTAGCTTCCATTGCTGTTTGTCATCTACACCAATGATTTGGATGAGAATGTGGAGGGCACAATTAGTAAGTTTGCAAATTACACTACAAATAGGTACTATCATAAACAGTGAAGATGTTTATCATGCATTACAGCATGATCTTGATCAGGGGTAAGTGGGCTGAGGAATGGAGTTTAATTCAGATAATAGTGAGGTGTGGCATTATGGAAAGTCAAACCAGGGCAGGAATTTAATTGAGAAGAACTGCGAAGTGTAGCGGTAGATCTCCAGCCTTGCAGCACCAGAGACCCAGGTTTGATCCTGACTACGGGTGGTTGTCATAGAGTCATAGAGTGCTACAATGTGGAAACAGGCCCTTTGGCCCAACATGCCCACACTGGCCAACACGTCCCAGCTGCACAAGTCCCACCTGCCTGCTTTTGCTCCACATCCCTCCAAATCTGTCCTATCCATGTACCTGTCTAACTGCTTCTTAAATGTTGTGATAGTCCCAGCCTAAACAACGTCCTCTGGCAGCTTGTTCCATACACCTGTAAATACATTCCTAAAGCTTATTCCCTCCCCCCCTCCACCCCTTAGTCTAGTTCAGTAAAAAACACTCTATCTAAACCACCGCGGGTTCGATCCTTGTCTCTGCCTGGCCAAGCCTTTCAGCCTTGTGCAAGCAGACACTGCCCAAATGGTCATGCAGTCCCAAGCGCCCTTCCAGAAGATCAACACCGATCCAAAATGGGGCTACCTTTTATAGGTCCACGAACCTTGAGGGGCCGAACTACACCCCTTACAATCCAATCAAACATATTAATTACATCCACACATTATTGACAGTTCCTCAATCCAATTACAGAGAGTCTACAACAATGTTTCTTACAGAAGCTTCTGGAAGGAAGCTAGTCAACTGAATTATGCAACATTTACCCTGGAACACAAAACAATTCTGCTAGGGCTTAACACTTTGGCCAATCAACAAACAGCAGGGTAACTGTCTTGCAACATTATTTACATTATTTACAATTCCTTTGCAGCAATCCAATCATATCAATGCATTTAAGTTTATTTACAGAGTTTAAATACCTACTAGACCACGTTCAGACCCGTTGGGTCTGTTCCCATCGTGTGGTTGTGTTGGAGGGGGGGGGGGGCTGGGGGCAGGGCTGCATGCAGCGTCACACACACTAACTACCCTCCCGCACACACGCTAACTACCCCCCTTGGCGCATCTAGAGAGGGAGGGGGGGAGAGAGTGAGGGCAGAGAGAGAATGGGGAGAGACAGAGAGAAAGGAGCAGAGACAGAAGGGAAAGTGACAGAGGGAGAGGGGTGTGGAGGGGAGGAGGAGAGGGAGGGTGGGTGAGGGGGAAGGGTGGGGGAGGAGGGGTGAGAGAGATTGGAGGCGAGAGAGAGGGGAGGAGAGAGGGGGAGAGAGAGGGAGAGAGGGGGGCTGAGAGGGGGGTAAGGGAAGGGAGGAGAGTGGGAGGAAGGGGGAGGGGGCGGGAGGATGGGGAGGGGATGGGGTGGAAGGAAGGGGGTAGGGGAGGGGTGGAGGGGAGAGGGGAAGGGGGTTTAGGGGAGGGAGGGGAGAGAGAGATGACATGGCAAGCTGGGGGGCGGGGCCAGAAGTAGGTGGGAGAGCAGGGTCGGGCGGGGCCAGGAGGCAGTTGGGCCAGGTTCAAAGGCATTGTGAGATCAGCAGTGAGACCCCCCCACCCCACCACCCCCCCCACCCACACCCACCCCCCCACACACCACACACACACACACACACACACACACACACACACACACACACACACACACACACACACACACACACACACGCACACGCACATGCACACGCACATACACATACACATAGCGGGTCCAATCTAAGCTTTTTCTAAAAATAAAAAAAAACTGTCTTTGAAATTAAAAGTTAATGGTAAGAATTAGTGATGTTTAAGTGAGAAATAATTCAATTCAATTCAATGAAAAACAATGGAATCAACAACCTGGCAGGCAGGAGGGGGGCAGGGCCAGGAGGCAGGTGAGGGGGGGGGGGGGGGGCAGGGCCGGGCGGGGCCAGGAGGCAGTTGGGCCAGATGCAAAGGCATTGTGAGGTCAGCAGCTGGGCAACCTTAATATTTAAAAAAAATGTCAATTTGGTTATAAATTTTAGTACATATCTCGGGAAATAATTGACCAAATCGAGGATTGGATTTTTGAAATCATAAGGAAAATTTCTACCAGAAGATGTAAAAATTTCACTGTTATTGTAACATCAGCAGCTGGGCAGCGGTCAGATTTAAAAAAAAAGGTCAGATTGGTCAACAATTTTAATTAAAAAAGTCAGGAAAATAATGTACCAAATGTACAGAGGAGTTGATTTCTAAATTCACGAGGAAAATCTCTACTGAAATATGTTAAAATTTTCCCGTTTTGGAGTCTGGTTTTCGAGGAGATACGTTTCACATGCAAAATGACACATGCACGCACGCATACACACACCCACACACACACACACACACACACACACACACACACACACACACACACACACACACACACACACACACACACACACACAGTGTTTTTTTAAGTGGGGGGAGGGGGCGGTGAGGGGGAGACCATTTCTCTTATGCCCCTGTCCCACTTAGGAAACCTGAACGGAAACCTCTGGAGACTTTGCGCCCCACCCATGGTTTCCGTGCAGTTCCCGGAGATTTTTGTCAGTCTCCCTAATGGTCGAAAGTGGTTTCCGCTTCTTCTATGTTCCGTGATTATTTAAAAAAATTCAAAACCGGCCGCGACTAAAAATAGGTTGCCGTTTTAAATTTTTTTTTGGTCGAAGCCGGTTGCGATGCTAGTTGAAGGTGGTTGTGGGAGGTTGCTGGTAGTGGAAGGTCTTGGAAGGAAGGCGCAAAGTCTCCAGAGGTTTCCTTTCAGGTTTCCAAAGTGGGACAGGGGCATGTCACTTCCTGGTCGAGGATGCATCTATCTTCCGAGCCACATCTTCGCCCCCTCCTCGCGGCCTACCATCTGGATTGGCGCGGATTTTCCTGCCGGGGACCGGCCAGAACTTCGGCTTCAGCAGCGGCACAGCACGGGATTCCATCACGGAGCGAGCGATGCCTTGCTGGGAATCGCTGTGTTGGAGCTCCGAAGTGCTGTGACTGCCGACTTCAACACTGTGGTCTGTGGAGCTTCCAGCCACAGGCGGCGGGACCTTACAGCCACAGGTGGCGCTGAATTTTCCATCCACTGGCCGCACTGACTTTGACATCGCGGAGCCTAGGATCTCTCTCCGAGGTCGCCAGCGTTGAATCTCCGCCCAGCTTGGCCTGTGGACTTTGGGAGCTGCGGTGTCCGGTAGGTAGCGGTCGATTCAGAGGCTCCGAGCCACTGAGAGTGTTCTTCCGTTCGAGGGCCTGAAAACATCGGGCCCTGTAGCGGCGACTGCGGAGGCCTCAATAGGCCCTGACCACGGGTGAACAGAGGAAGAGACTGAACTTTGGTGCCTTCCCTCACTGTGGGAAACGCTGATTCCGCTGTGGGGGGATGTTTTTTATGTTTTATGTTAAATTCTAAAGTGTTGTGTTTATCTTATTTGTGTGCTGCATGGTAACACAAATTTCACTGCACCAATTGGTGTGTGTGACAATAAATGTCCTTTGTCCTTTAAGGGGAAATGAGGAGAACACCTGGATCTTTCACCATCCTGCATATCAATCTGAGGCTCAAACTGGTCAGCGCTATCCATAGCCTGTAATTTTCCACTGACAAAGGTTAAGCAATTCTGACAAATGCAGGGATTGTCCATTTTATAGTGTCTTTAATTTGGTCAATATTAACATACCCACCACCCTTTGTGTGAAAAAGTTACCCTTCATATTTCTATTAAATCTTTTCCTCTTCACCTTAAACCCATGTCCGCTGGTCTTTGATTCACCTACTCTGGGCAAGAGACTCTGTGCATCTGCACTATCTATTCCTCTCATGATTTTATACACCTCCATAAGATCACCCCTCATCCTCCTGCACTTCATGGAATATAGAGTCCCAGACTACTCAACCTAACCCTATAGCTCAGACCCTCTAGTCCTGGCAACATCCTCATAAAGCGTCCCTGTACCCGTTCCAGCTTGACAACATCCTTCCTTTAACATGGTGCCCAGAACTGAACACAATACTCTAAATGTGGTCTCACCAACGTCTAATACAGTACGTCTTGTCTGTGCAGAGTTTGTAAGTTCTCCCTGTGACCTGCATGGGTTTTCTCCGAGAACTTCGGTTTCCTCTCACACTCCAAAGATGTACAAGTTTGTAGATTAATTGACTTGGTATAAATGTAAAAATTGTCCCTAGTGTGTGTGAGGATCACTGGTCGGTGCGGACTCGGTGGGCCGAAGGGCCTGATTCCACGTTGTATCTCTAAGCTAAACTAAACTTGATGTTTCATTCCTAATAATGAAATCCTTTAAACTCAGCAAAAAAATAGAGTTGATTTAAAATGTATTCCTAGTGACAGTACTGTTCACACTGTAGCTGTTTATCAATGCAACACATCAGTACTACACTCCATTGAACAGTCAGGATGAGTTATGTGCTAAGTTCTGTGGTGGGAACTGACTTGGAACTGAAAATGCTATTAACGGTGCTCAGCAAAATCTTGGATATCTTAAAGTGTCGCCATTTCCAGATAAAATATGTATTTGATATAACCTTCATCACAATGTGCTACTTTGGTGGGAGGAACATCTGCTCTGCCACTTCACGTTTTTGCTTCAATTTATCTTCCTCAACGCGCTCTCAAATCAAGCATCACCCATGACGAGATGTGTTCTGCAAGTTCTGTTTATCTTTATTAACATTATGCACAGTGTACTGCAGCGCACTCTGCCCTGACCAACATAATTTAAAAATTCATGAAGTCTGCATTATTCCCAATTAACCTTTTGAGCACAATGGATGATGTCCCTGACCACTGATGAGTTTATTTATCATTGGTGGCAGATCATGGTTTGAATGACGTTTTCATGTCTCATATCAATCCTGCTGCTTCCAATACTGCAAGCTTTGGACTGAATGCTGGTTTTTGACCAGTTCTACTCCCATTACTGAAAATGGCTGAGAGAAGCAGGAACACAGAGGGAGCAAGGAAAAAGAACGGTAATTGGAAATAAAAGTAACGAGTAAGAAAGTCATGTGACAATTCCATAAGACTTTGGTTAGTCTGCATTTGGAGTATTGCATGCGGTTCTAGTTGCCCCATTACAAGAACAATGTGGCAGCTTTGGGGAGGTTGCAGAAGAGATTAGGAGGCTTTAGCTACAAGGACTGTTTGGACAAACTTGGATTGTTTTCTCTGGTTAGAAGTATATAAAATTAGATGAGGTGGACAATCAGAACAATAGTGGTGTTTAGGGGCTTTTAGATAAACACATGGATGTGCAAAGAACGGACGGACGGATATGGATCATGTGCAGGCAGATGAGATTTGTTTATCTTGCCATCATGTTCCACAAAGACATTGTAGCCCATAAGGACTGTTCCTGTGCTGTACTTCTCTATGTTCTATGTTCCAAAGTCTGGATAATTAGTGGCAAAGTGGGAACAAGCAGCCTAAAATGTGATTTTTCTTCTCAATAGTTGCAAGTTTCACATATGAGAAACAAATGGGTATGCAGTTGTAACAGCCTCCAGAGAGCATATTTATCATAGTTGGGACGAAAGGAATTTAGTTCTGACCCACGGAGCATTGCAGTGGCCTACGAATAACAAGAATTCCCAGAGAGCAAGGGACAGGCGACCAAAATCTCTTTCTGTGCGGTGGCCTCAGAAGAAAATAATCCAAGTCTATCCAACCTCTCCCTGCAGTTGAAACCCTCTAATCCGGGCAGCATTCTCCACTGCACCCTCTCCAAAACTTCCACAACTTTCTTGTAATGGGGCGACCAGAACAGCATGCAATATTCCAAATGCGGCCTAACCAAGGTCCTATAGAGTTGCATCGTGACTTCCTGACTATTATATCCATTGCCCCTAACATTGAAGACAAACATAACATACCGTATGTCTCCTTTAACTCCCCAACCATTTGTGCTGCCACCTTACGTGAGACATGAACTTGGATTTCAAGATCCCTCTGCACAACTACCCTGTTAGGGTCTTGCCACTAATTCTATACTCGTTCCTTACATTCAACCTCCCAAATTGCAACACCTCGCACTTGCTTGGGTTAAACTCCATCTGCTATTTAAATGCCTATTTCTGCAGCTGATCTATATCCACTATGTCTTCTGACAGCATTTCTCACTGTCTGCGTCTCCTCCAATTTTGGTGTCATCAGCAAACTTGCTGACCTATCTACATTTATGCCTAGGTATTGTATCATCATCAATGAATAATCATCTCCAGGAAAATTTAACTTCCATCATTGGAGGGTCAACTTTTATTACTGTTGGCAAGTCATAATCAACATGCTGCGGACCACTTTTGACCAGGAGGTTAAACGTATAAACATTATGGCTACAGAAGCAAATGGGACACTGGGGCCACTGTAATAAGTATTTCACCTCGTGGCATCCCTTAGCCTTTTTATCATCTCTAAGGCAAACACTCTGCTTGCCTGGATGGCTGCAGCTTCAAAAGTATTCAAGGAGCTGCTCTCCATTCAATGTAAAGCAATCTTCTTGACATCTTCTCCACTTTCCTGTACATTCACCTCGGGGCCACCAGTGTCTATTGGCTGCACTGTGTATCATCCATAGAACCTACTGCAGCGACTCACCCGGATAGTTTGACAGCACCCATAAACCTTCTAACTGCGAATGGAGTGTGGAAACAAGTGCATAGCAATATCCATAATTTGCAGGATTCTCACCATCCTGATTTGGAAATATATCTCACTTTTCTTTCATTGTCAGTGTAAGTCCTGCAATGTATTGCCCAACAGCATTGTGGGACGCCTTCATGTTACTACGGTGGTTTAAGAAAGGAGTTCTCTACACTTTCTCGATGATAGTTAAAGATGGGAGAAAAATACTGTCCTTCACAGGTATGTCTACATCCCGTAAATAACTGGTCTAATTGGAAGATATGGCTCCTTGGAAGGACAGCAGAAGATTTTCAATGGCCTCGTTAAGGCTGCAAATATAAATTCGGTAAGCTGCTTCATATTAACAAAAGATACCTATTGAAGACACTCAAGGCATACTTTCAACCACATCTTCCACAACCACTCTGAAAACCTGTGCCTAAAAAGAGCTTCCATCAATCAAATCTTGATGAAGGAATATAGCAGCTACCTTTCATCGTGAAAGCTGAGGCCCTGGAATAAACCAGAGTAATATGATCACTTTGAATTGTCTATGTCACAGACTCAATCTGACAAGCTTGTGATAACTTTTGACAATAATACTTACTGTAGAATAAAGAAACCCGGTCAATTATCTGTACTTATTTTTCTTTTTTTTTCTCCAGAATTTCTGAAGTCAAGAGAGTTTATTGTCATGTGCCTCAGATAGAACAATGAAATTCTTGCTTGCTGCAGCACAACAGAATATTTTAGGCATAAATACAGATCAGATCAGATCAGTGTGATCATATACCATAAAATATATATACACACACATAAATACACAGATAAAGTGCAATAGGCTGTTATAGTTCATAGTTTGTTTGAAGTTGTTTTTAAGAAGCTGTTCCTGAACCTGGATGTTGCAGATTTCAGGCTCCTGTGCCTTCTACCTGATGGCAGCGGAGAGATGAGTGTGTAGCCAGGATGGTGTGGGTCCTTGATGATGCTGGCAGCCTTTTTGAGGCAGCACCTGCGATAGATCCCCTCGATGGTAGGGAGGTCAGAGCCAATGATGGACTGGGCAGTGTTTACAACTTTTTGCAGCCTTTTCCGCTCCTGGACGCTCAGGTTGCCGTACCAAGCCACGATGCAACCGGTCAGCAAGCTCTCTACTATGCACCTGTAGAAGTTAGAGAGAGTCCTCCTTGACATACCGACTCTCCGTAATCTTCTCAGGAAGTAGAAGTGCTGATGTTCTTTCTTTATGATTGCATCAGTGTTCTCGGACCAGGAGAGATCTACGGAAATATGCACGCCCAGGAATTTGAAGTTCTTGACCCTTTCCACCATCGGGATATAAACGGGACTGTGGCTCCCCATCCTACCCCTTCCGAAGTCCACAATCAGTTCCTTGGTTTTGCTGGTGCAGAGGGATACACATTGTAATTTGGAACAATTGTTCATGTCATTCAATAACTTAAACTTTGGCGTCCTAAAGGGGACACATATTTTGGATCAGTTCTGGTCAACTGTTTTAGTTCAACCTTTGATGTGGTCTGAATTTACTTTTGTATATTCATTTTTTATATACTTAGCTCTAAGTAAGTTGAGTGTATTACTACGCCAATGTCTACGACAAGATACATCAACCTACCACCTAGTCAACGTCAAGCTACGGCAAGCTACCGACAACCGGCGACTCATTAGGACGTCCACCTATGACCACACTTACGACAACCTATGACCAAACAGGCGACAACCTACGACAACCAAAGTCAACCTACGTCCACCCGCGACAAGCTACGACCTTGTCGGCGACAACTGAAGTCAACTGAAGACAATTCAGTCGCCGGTACCTGTTGCCGGTTGACGTAGGTTGCCAATGGAATTCACCGAAGTCAGCACCGGCAACAACCTACGTAACCTGGCGACGACCTACGTCATCCTGGCGACAATCTATGACAGCACCTAAATCAGGAGAAGACAATATACGGCAAACCCACGGTCGCCGACTGTTGCCGAAAAGATTTGAACATTTCAAAATCCATCGCCGACCAGAAAAACGCTATGACTCTTTGGGCGACTGAGGAGACTACTCACGACCAAACAGGCAACACCGTGTGGCGAATGCCTAGTCGCCGGCAGTCGCCTATAAAACGCCTAAGTGGGACAGGCCCTTACAGAGCACAATTCTAAAGATTATTCTGAAATTGTGGGTTGTGAGCACATGCATGCGTACATTTTTGAAATATAACAGGATATACTATGGTCAACACATAATGCTGGAGTAACTCAGCGGGACAGGCAGCATCTCTGGAGAGAAGCAATGAGCTTCTCGGGTTGAAACCCTTCTTCAGACTTCGATTTAAACCTTCAATTTAAACCTTTGATTTAAACCAGCATCTGCAGTTCTTTCCTAAATCGGAGATACTGGGGAGGGCAGGTTAATAAAGCACATGGGATCCCGGGCATTATCATTGAAGGGATTGAATACAAGGAAAATAAATAACTGTAATATTGCATCTTGTTCTTGTCACCAAACGTTAGGGAGGATATGAGATCCTGGAGTTCTTACAGAAGAGATTTATTGGAGTGGTTCCAAAAATGAGGCATTTCAGCAATAGACCTGAACTGGAAAACAGGGCCTGTTCTTGTAGCAAATAATACTGGGAAGAGGTTTGATGATGGTGCACAAGAGCATGGCAGGTTTAGATATGGTGAACAGTTCCATTCTGCCCACGAGAGGGCAGGATAAAGAAGAGGCCACACACATTCAAAGTGATGGTTAAAAGATTGGGGCATTGAAGAAATACTTTAAAAAAAAAAAAAATGGATATGATCAGAAAGTCACTAGCTGTATGCATCAAGCAGGAATTTCGAAAGGAAGTTGGATTGGCGTTTGAGGAAAAAAATATATGCAAGTCAATGGGTAAAGACAAGGGGGCTGAAACTGAACATATTTCTCTACAAGGAGGCTCCCTCTGTGCTGCGATGATTCTGTGTAACATGTTGCTTTAGATGTGTAATTTGACTTTTTAGAATTGCTATTTATGTTGACTATCTGTCTTGTTGAGTAGCTTTATAACCGTAGTATTAACATTTTAGCACAAGGAATGTTTGCGACAAAAACAAGGAGTTGGTAATTAACCTGAACCTATCAGCAACATAAGGATTAAATATAGCATACTAAAAATGCATGAAAAGGAAATTCCATAATTTATTCTACTGAGTTTTATTGGAAGTTTTCAGCATGAGTTAATATACTTCCTCAGGAATAATGTGGAAAATATGTTACTCTGAAATTTAAAAATTAAAGATCGGCATGCAACACTAATGCTCTGTGGCACAAACCATAGGAGGTGAATTAACAATGAGAGCGTCATTCACATGCACTAGATTGAAAGGCTTGAGTTATCGGGAAAGATTGGATAGGCTCAGTCTGTTTTACTGGAGTGTGGGACATTGAAAGAAGATGTGATAGAGGTATATCAAATTATGAGAGAAATAGATAGGGCAGATAGTCAGAAGAAAGACACAAAAACACATAGAAGACACACATAATGCTGGATTAACTCAGCGGGACAGGCAGCATCTCTGGAGATAAGGAATGGGAGATGCACTTTGTCACCCATTCCCACTCTTCAGAGATGCTGCCTGTCCCGTTGAGTAACTCCAGCTTTTTGTGTCTATCTTCGGTTTAAATCAGCATCTGCAGTTCCTTCCTACACAGGTAGATAGTCAGAGTTTGTTTCCCTTGACAGGCCAAATGGTCTCCTTCTGTGCTGAAACCAGTCTGCAATTCTGACGTGTAATTGTTTCCTTAACTCTGGCACAAATAACTCTGGCACAAATAACGTTTGCTACTTGTCATCATCAGCCAAATGAGCTTTACTCCCACTGCCTGACTGGAGTCACAATTGAAATGTGTGTGGGCTGAGCAGATTGCTGGTGGATGCTCACACACGCAGGGCCTGGCCATGTTCACCAGACTGACAGTGCAACAGTGATAGATGCTGGGCATTTGTTGCGATGACAGTAACCTGTTTCACTCCCATCAGAAACACAGTTTCCAGGAACTTCTTGGGGATTCTCCAGATACAAAATGCACAGGAAATGTGTGATAGATTTCATTGAAATTAGGGGATTACGCCAGAGATGATCTGAGCAATCAAATTTATTGTTGTGCTTTTGCCTTGAACTAGTAACAAGGATGGAGATGCCAATCCTCCAGAGTTAACCATGAAAAAACATAAAGTAATCTTCAAGACTTAACTGTGAACACATCAGGCTGCAGGAGGTGAACGATGTTGGAACGAGAAGATGAGGTGGCCGCTGAAGGCCTTACAGCAGCAGGGTGAGTGAGTGCAGCCTGCAGCAGCTGCATGGAGCGTCCGTGAAAGGAATCATCAGTATCTCTCTGGGTCAGACCAACACCTACATCATTGATTCAGTGCTACCAGGACACTGGGCGCTAAAACAAGAAAATAAGAACTGCATAATCCTCTGGACCAAGATCAGACTTTTTAGAGTCTTGAAACTTGAAAGCTGTCAGATGACTTCAGTACGTGGTCATTCTGCATGCTGTCCCAGAAAAGCATCTACTTTTATCGGTCCCCTCTTTTACTTGTGTATGATTGTATTTATAGTAATGATTTAACAGGATAACACACAAAACAAAGTGCTTCACTGCACTTCATTACATGTGACAATAATAAATTAAACTAAACTAAAACTAAGAAAAATATTGTAATGCTAATAAAAATAAGCTAGTTTTTAATTTTGGGGGGAACAGTTTAGTTTATTAGTTGTATAAATACTAGACATGTTTGACAAAAATGTGTTTAGATGAATGTCAGCAATCCTTCAGTAGCTCAAGCAATGAAGAGGTGATTGACTTTCTACATTGCCGACTGCACATCAAGATAATGAGCATACTTTTTTTTTTTTTTTAGATTAGATTTCCTTTATTGTCATTCAGACCTTTCGGTCTGAACGAAATGCTGTTGCCTGCAGCCATACGTGTAATAATAACAACACACAATAAACACAAATTAACATCCACCACAGTGAGTTCACCAAACACCTCCTCACTGTGATGGAGGCAAAAGTCTTAGAGTTACTGCCTCTTCCCTCCTCTTCTCCCTCTGCGCCGAGGCGATACCCCACCGGGCGATGGTATCAGTCCCGCGGTTCAAGCTCCGCGGCCCGGGGGTGGCCGAAGCTGCCGCCCTCCAGTCCAGCGGACGCAGCTGTTGCAACGGGAGCTCCGGAAAACAAGCACCAGCCTGTGACCTGCGAGCTCCCGACATTGTCATCCACTGGCCCGCGGCCGAGCCCCGGATCCAGGTCGCCGCCGCCAGAACGCCGCCTCAGCCACCGGAGCACCGTCTCCGCCCCGCACCGGGTCGCCCACACGGCAGCGTCTCAGCCCCGCACCGGGCTGCCCCCACGGGAGCGCCTTCCAGCCAGGAGCCGGTCCGCCCTCACCGGAACGTCTTCCAGCCGGTAGCCAGGCCACCCACACGGCAGCGTCTCAGCCCCGCACCGGGCTGCCCCCACGGGAGCGCCTTCCAGCCGGGACCCAGGCCGCTCACACGGGAGCGCCTTCCAGCCGGTAGCCGTGCCGCCCGCACGGGAGTGTCTCAGCCCCGCGCCGTCCGCCCTCACCGGAGCGCCGAGTCGTGCCGCTGCCCGGACGTCGCCACAGCTCGAAGACGGCCAGCCTCACGTTGGTGAGTCCTGGCTGGCTCTACCTCCGGACCCTCGAGGTCGGTCGCAGGTTGGAGGCCGCCAGCTCCGCCATTAGGCCTCAGCGCAGACGGGGGAAGAGAAGGGGGATACGACAAAAAAGTCGCATTCCCCCGAAGGGAGAGACAGAAAGCCCTGTTTCATCCCCCCCCCCACACACATAACACCACCTAATAACCAAAAAATTTACTAAACTACACAAAAAAGTAAAAACAGACAGACTGCAGGCGAGCCGCAGCCGTATCACAGCGCCGCCACTTCCGGAGTGATCACTACTGAATGATCAATGGTAAGAAATCATGTGATGGCACCTCCAAAAATCCTTCCGGTCAAACTTCAATGTCAACAAAGCAGCAAGCAGGATTCCCTAAATTCAGGAATTACCTGACAACATTTTAAGCAGGGAAAAAGTCTATGTTAAAGGAATAAACACATTCAAATTATTGTCCGTAGAGAACAGAAAGTAACACAAAATAGAATATCGTGCAGGTAGAAGGAAATGATTGAAGTTATTTTGCTGTTCAAAACGAAGAGGGACCTGCATGGGGGGGGGGCACTGAAATCCACAAGGGGGGGGGCTACTGAGATCAAAGAGGGAACTGTCTGCCAGCTCCGCCATTCAATTTACCTCCGTCACATTGCTGCAATACTCCCGTAATCATTTATTTGTTTAATATTTAAAAATTATTGATTTTGATCTAATTAATTAGTGACTGAGCTCTGCAGCCCTGTTGGGTAGTGAATTCTAAGCATTCTCCATGAAATTTGTTTCAGTGAGGTATTTTCTTAATTTTCTAAATTCACCAGAATACAGGGTTTATTGGCCTATTTTAGGAAGTCAGCTTACACAGCCAGTGAACCCAATCTCCTTAATCGGTCCTTGTATGATCAACTTGTCATTCCAGGAATCAAAGTGGTGAATCTGTGTTGGTCTCTCTCGTTGCAAGTACATTCTCCCTTACCTAGAGCAATATATCTATATACAATATTCTGGACGCAGGTTCAACAGGACTCTATATATAGGAGCAAGACATTTCTATTCTTGAACTAAATGGCAGGGGTGGCACAGTGATGCAGCAGGTAGAGGTGCTGCTTCACAGCACCAGAGACACAGATTTGATCCTGACTGTGAGTGCTGTCTGTGTGGCGATCTCTGTGTGACTGCATGGGTTTCCCCCAGGTGCTCCAGTTTCCTCCCACATACCAAAGATGTGTGGGTTTGTAGGTTAATTGCCCTCTGTAAATTTTAAAGCGTGTGTGTAGGGAGTTGATGAGAAAGTGGGAAACATCGAACTTGTGTGAATTGGTGATTAAGAAGGAACTGCAGATGCTGGAAAATCGAAGGTACACAAAAATGCTGGAGAAATTCCGCGGGTGCAGCAGCATCTATGGAGCGAAGGAGATAGGCAACGTTTCGGGCTGAAACCCTTCTTCAGAATTGGTGATTGATGGTCAGCGTGGACTCGGTGGGCTGAAGGGCGTGTTTCCATGCTGTATCTCTAAATTAAACGAACCCACACTAGATTATTACCACCCGCCCCCCAGTGCCACATTTTGTTCCTTTTGTTTAATAATTTCTCATTATTAAAGGGTTATTGGAATTTCTAATAAATAGCATCCTCTAGTTTCCCCTTGTTTATTATGCTGGCTATAACCTCGGAAGTTCCAATTTTTTAGGAACCCTATTATTTTGTAAGTCCCCTAAAATTGCTTCCTTTATGAAAGATTCTTGAATTTTCTGTTCAACGATGTCGACTGACATTCTCTAGGTCTCCTTTCTTAAATAGTGTGATTACATTTGCTACCTTTTGATTTGTAGGAAGCATTCTAAAATGTATGACATTTTGGAAGATAAAAATCAGAGCATCTATTACCTCCGTTGCCAACTCCTTTAAAGCCCAAGGATGTAGGTCGTCAGGTCCTGGGGATTTTGTGCCTTTCAGTCTCACTATTTGCTCCAGCACTAGATTTTTACTGCTGCTCATTCTTTTCATATTCCTCTTTTATTCTGGATCAGTAGTGCTTCAATATTCCTTGGAGGTATTCTGTATCTTCATCCATGGGGGAAGACATGAAGTAAATGTTTAATTTCTTTCGCATTGTCTTAATCCCCAATATAATTTCTTCTCTCATACGTTATAAGGGATTCACAGCAACTTTTGCTCATCTTTTCCTTTTACAGAGGTTCTTAAATGTTTAATATTTCTTGCTAACCTATTTTAGTATTCTACATTCTTTTTTTCTTATTAATTAAATCTCCTTTGCTATGCTCTGAAATGTCCCCAAACCTCAGGCGCATTTTTTTTTACAACATTGAATTTTTCTTATCAAATATTAACTTTTCAAAAGATCAGAGAGTATTCTTTTTTCTGCCTTGAAGTGATATGTATTACTTGTAAACAATGAATTCATTTCTAAAAATTCAGTCATTGATGTTTCACTGACACACCTCTTATTTTACTCTCCCAGCTCTACTGTAGCATACTATTCCTCATGCTCTAAATTTGCTTTGTTCAGATTTGACACCTTGGTTTCAGATTGAATTAAATCACTTTGATTGCTTAAATACAATTTTGAGCCATTCTCTGAAGATCTCTAAACCAGCAGATCATCAATTAATCCTTTCTCATTACACAATATTAATCCCATGTTCTTATCCATATCTATAAAACCATCATTTATACACTCTGTAAATTGATACTGTCGTGTTATCACAATTACAATGCAGTATAAACTCATTTATGACTGTAGTATTAACTTTGTTATATACATCTCTAATTTCCGGATTTATGCCATGTCATTACTGTTTTATTTTGAAGGGCGATAGATAATACCCACAGATCTGCCCCTTACTGTCTTAGCTCCTTCCAAATTGATGTTACTTGATTTTCTGAGTTAAGATCTTTCCGCTCTACTGGCTTTATCCCATTCCTGAACATTACAGCTAGCTGCAATTCTATTCAATTTTACTAATTCCTTAAAAAATTAAATGCAAATTTTGGCACCCTTGACCCTGGATAGTAAAGCATGTGACAACAATGGTATAGATATTGGTTTATTATCATCGTGTGCACTCAGATACAGTGAAAGATATTATTTTGTGTGCTGTCCTGTCAAAGCATACCAAACCTGAGTGTGGTATAAAACCATACGCAAGTTCTACAAGTCGCACAAAGAAAAGAAATAAAAATAGTGTAGAATATAATGTTACAGCTCCAGTGAAAAATATTTTAAAAGTTTATGGGCTGTAATGGGGTAGGTTGCGAGATCCTGACTACACTCATAGCTTATGAGAGGGCTGATCAATAGTTTGATAACAGGGGGAAGCAGATGTCCTGAATATGGTGGTAGGTTCTTTCAAACTTTTGTATCTTCTTCCCAATGGGAAAAAAGAAGGAATGAGCAGGGAGTAATTAGTGCTTGATTAGGCCAGCTGTTTTCCCAAGGTCCACAGTGTGAAATGTAGATGAATACACTGGGAGGGGCTGGGGTAATGTTTATTTCTGTGAAGAACTGGGCTGCACCACCACTTAATGCAATATCTTGTTGTCTAGTGCAGAGCAGTTGCTAAATCAAGTTGTGATGCAGTCCAATAAGATACAGTACGTTCTAGGATGCATAGGATGTACAGTATACATACAAGGAATTTGCCTTGGTGCTTTAATCTCAAGTAACAACACGATATACAGTAAACAATTAAGTATAAAACATTATAATTTAAACATGTAAAGAATGAAATAAAATACCAGACCTAAAGGAGGCTGTAGACTTTTGGTTGTTGAGTAGAGCTACTGCTCGTGGAAAAATAGCTGTTTTTATGTCTGGGAGACATACCAAATGTGTTAGTCTTCTAATGAAGCAGAGGTGTTGGTGTGCTTACTTGGCTGTAGCAGCATCAATGTGGTCGGACAGAACAAATAGTTGGTTTAACAGGGGGAAGCTGGTGGTAGGTTCTGAATCTGGTGGTAGGTTCTTTCAAGCTTTTCTATCTTCTTCCCAATGGGAAAAAAGAAGAAGGAATGAGCATGGTGTAAGTAGTCCTTGATTAGGAGGTGATGGTGGCAGGTACTTTTTCAGACTGGAGACCTGTGATTAATGGTGTTCCTCATGGTTCAGTGCTGGGCCCATTTCTATTTGTCATCTATATTGAGGATTTAGATGAGAATGTATCGGGCAAGTTTGCAGATGACGCTTAAGTGGGTGAGATTGCAGTGAAGATGGTTGTCAAAAATTGCAGCAGGATCTTGATCGGTTGGGTAGGTGGGCTGAGGAATGTTTGATGGAATTTAATGCAGAGAAATGTGAGGTGTTACATTTTGGGAAATTTAACAGGGCACAGTGAATGATAGGGCTCTGGGGAGTGTTGTTGAGCTGCGGTACCTAGAAGTGTAGGTACATAGGTCCTTGCAAATGGCGTCACAGGTAGATAGGGTGGTCAAAAATGCTTTCAGCACATTGACCTTCATTAGAGTATTGTGTATAGAAGTTGGGAGGTCACATTACAGTTATACAAGGCATTGGTGAGGACAAATTGAGAGTATTGTGTTCAGTTTTAGTCACCATGTTACAGAACTAGTGTAGATGGGGCATGTTGAACGGCATGGCCTAGTGGGGCCAAAGGGTCTGTTATCATGCCATATGACTCTATGAATCTCAACGACCAAGTCAATTTCAGCACCACAGATGCTGACTGGGGCCTGTACACCACTTTATTCCCGAAGTCGATGACTTTGTTTTGCTGACATTGAGGGAGTTGTTTCTGGCTTGACACAAAGTTACTGAGCATTCCATCTCCTTCCTGTTCTCATCATTGATATCCACATCACTATTGGTGGTGTTGTTCCCAAATGTAGATGCAGTTAAGCCCAAAATTTGGATGCACAGTCCTTAGTTTATAGTGAGTAGAGTAAGGGGCTGAGAAAGCAACTTTGCGGAGCAACGGTGTTGAGAATTATTACAAAGTTTTATCACCAGCCTTAATTATTGTGTTGTATGGTTCAGGGAGATGGCATTCCATTTGCAAAGGAGGGTTTTGAGTCCTAGGACCAGGAGTTTGAAGTTGATGTGTGCCATGACCAGTCTCCCAAAGCACTTCATGACAGTCCATGACAGTCACTGGTCAGTAGTCATTAAGGCACATTACCTTATTTTACTTGGGCGTTGGAATGGCTGTGGTCTTCTTGAAGCAGACGGAAATCTCAGATTGGGTCAGAGAGGTTAAAAATGTCCGTAAATGCGCCTGCCAGCTGGTCCGCACCGGCTCTGGGGACACAGCCGGGGCCAGTCACTTTCTGCAGGTTTATTCTCAGGAAGACCAATCTGATATCTGAGATGGTGACCATGGGTACAGTAGGACCCCAGGCCATATGGGAGGGTGATGTTATTCCATCGAACTTCTGTCAAAAGCTAGCATTGGCTACACAGAGCTCAATGGAGAAGGATGCGTTATCACCAGCGATATTGCTCAATGACACTTTGTTGCCCATTACAGCATGCAAGCTTTGCTACAATCAACAGCTATCGGTGTGGTTAACCTGGGATTGCAGCCAAGTCTAGAATTTCTCTTGGCATCCTTGCTGGCTTTACAAAGATTGTTTATAGATTTCTTGACCTGTTTGGGATCATTTGACGAACTCCACTCGGAAGTGGAGCTCACAGTTCACCCATAATCTGGGTGGGGGAACACTCGTATTATCTGCTTTGGCACGTGGTCCTCTTCATACCTACTAATCAAATCTGTGATGGCAGTGGCATACTCTTTTAGTTTGGCTGCAGAGTCCTTGAACATGGACCTGTGCACTGACTCAAAGCAGTTGTGAAGGATCTTATTTATTTCATTAAACCAGTCCTACATTACTGTTCTGGATCCTCCTGTTTCAGGTTCAGCTTGTAAGCATGAAATAGGAGTGCAGTCAGGTGGTCAGATCTTGCAAGATGCGGGCTGGGGGGGTGAAGTGGTAGGAATCCTTGATGGTCGAAGTGTTTCAGCCCCAAAGTGGGGTCAAGGAAAGAGCGTTCACGTCGTGGCCCTGTTTCCACCAATCTTTCCGCCACTACGCACAAGAAGTGCAAGATGCCATTGTATGCAGATGCCAAGAAGTGTGTTCAGCTCTGGCTGAACAATTTCTAATCTTGTGATGTGAACTCGATAAGAAGTCCCATGGTGGAGGGTGCATCATTTGATTTAGTTGGTTGCAAACACCTCTCCTGATCTTTGCTCTCTGTGGCATATCACAAAGATCAGAACTTCCTTCTCCTCGTGGCTTCAATAAGATTTCCACAATAGTTTTAGGTGGTGGCATATATAATGTTGCAATATCAGTGATTGTCTCAATGTGTTACAAAAGTCTCATTTTAGGGAATTTTAATTTGCAGCACCAAACTAATAGATGGTCTTACATTCCTGTTTGGTAGGTCGCTGTTTACAATGCGGTTAATTGCAGCTCTGGCCATCATGATATTGTGGGGGTCGACTGAGCAGTTTTAATTGTTCAATGGAGCCCAATCAATTCTAGGAGCGATCTTCGATATTGTCTGACTCATTTTCTTTATTAAGCTCCAGTCCGGCGCTGAACATGGTCAACCGAGCACCATTACAATGACCACAGATACTCGCTGGGGGGAATTATGGTTGTTTGTCCGCCGAGGGAAGGGGCGGGGACAGACAGACAGAAGAACTTCTGTACAAGCCACAACAACCCTTTGGATTTTCAACCTAGAGATACATTGTCAGTAGGATGCTTCGTATGTCAGAGTAACCACCTCAACTTTCAAGTGCAGAAGAGTCTCGACCCGAAACGTCATCCATTCCTTCTGTCCAGAGATGCTGCCTGTCCCGCTGAGTTACTCCAGCTTTTTGTGTCTATCTGAAGTGCAGAATGATATCTGATGTCAAAATACTGATAATGGGCTATTGACATAATTTGAAGTATCATTCGTTTAATGATGCAAATAAAACGGAACAAAATAAACACACACACTTCCTTTAGAGGCATTAAACAGCAAGTAAATGGATAAACATACCTAAATATGTTTAATATTACGAATTTGAGGTCAGTAATATGATTACGGTGAACAATGTCACAGCTGAATGTGCGTTAAGGAGTCTGTACAATATAACGTGAGGAAATAACTACAAATGAACGCGAGAAAAATAGAGGGCTGCAAATAAGTGGGAGAATAAGATTCAAGAGGAGAATGTACCTACAATAAAGGCGGCTTGTATGGGGAAAGAGACAAGCGCTGTATCTGGTGAGCCCGCGAGTGCGGCTGAACCGCATTATGGCGAAAGTGGACGCCTGGACGAGGAGAGCCGCAACATATCCAATGTACCGCAGTGAAGCCGAGTGCGGCAACCAGCAGCGAGCAGCACTTTTCCCCGGCGATGGCAACATAGCGCCGATGTTGCCGCAGGGATCCCGCTGCTGATCACAGCGTCTACTGCTCCCGCCAGCGGCTTCGCTCCCCCGCAGCCGGCGCCAGTTCCCGGGCTGAGCAGGTGAGCGACCCGCCGGCGTCAACTCCGGTAAGTGCCCGCCACCCGGAGAGAGGGAGGGAATGTATCAAATATGGCCGCGAAGTAGCAGCTCTCACGCCGCCCCCCGGGATCCAAGCTGGGCTTCTAAGCTGCACCGTCGCCCCTCCCTCCCTCCCTCCCCGTCTAAGTGCCGGCGATCGCGGGGAGCGCTCTGCAGGACCAGGTACAAGTCTACCGGCCCCTCTCCGCCGCCCGCAGTCCGGGTGCCGGCACTCTCTGCTTTGCTCTCTGCCTTCCCCCTTCCCCTCGGTCCCCGCTCGAGTGAGCGGGAGGAGGTTTCTCTTCCGCCCTCGGCGTGTGTGGATGAGAGCAGCGAATGAGCGGCGAGGTTTTACTGAGCAGTCGCTGCCTCTGCCCGCTCACTTTCTGCACAAGTTGCCGGAGGGATTTGCCTGGAGGAGTTTCTCCCCCCACCCACCCCCCATGGGACGAAGTAGGTCCCGCTAACTTGTGCTGTTTTCATGCTACTCTCGTCTCATCCCCCAACCCACAGAAGTCGCCGGACGATTTCATTTCTTCTAACACGTTGAGGTGAATTATTAACATTTTACAGTTGAACACTGCAGCGGGAACAATGTTCGCTATTGTTGTATTTCTATTCATGGGATATGGGTGGAGAGTTGGGGAGGAATTTGTGTCGTTACCAAGTTAATGTGTGACCTGGAGTTAAACATAAATATTCTTATCCGAAGTTAATGTTCATAAAGTGGGAGCCGCCGACTTTATTTTGCTTGCTCTGGGGTCTTGTACTTGGAGTGGTATTGTGGAATGTTTTGCAAGATGATTTTGGTTCTGACTGCTGGTAAATTTGCGGTTATAATGTATTTTTCCCACAGTGCTCGCTATGCGATGGCTTTTAAAAAAAGACCTAAAATCTTTCTGGGGATTGATGTGGAACTTAACAGTTACTGGAAAGCTGTCGTGCAGTTTAAAATGAACTAAAGGATCAAATAAGTTTAGCAGAAGATGTTGCTTTAATGCACAGAGTATAACTAGAGCTACGTTAAACGTGCAAATACTGTATGCATGTACTTTTACAGTGAATCTCACACCAGTCAAATGGTGCTGCGTTTTAGCTGAGGTTAATTGTTCCATGCTTTAAGCATTTTTATCTGAGTAGGACTATGGGTTTGCAACTGTACACGATGTAGACTTGTGTTCACTGTCATTGAGCAATTTGCCAAAACAGTGTAAAATGAGAAACAAGTGTGTATTATATAAACAGAGTGATGGTATGAAGAATCCGCATGTCAGTGCCCGAGTTGACATGATATACTCTCACTTTTAAATTCGACAAACCCGTGATAAATTCGACAAACCCTGTTTCTGGTATCTTACACTCAAAATCTTGCTGGACTTGGTTAGTTAGCTGAAGGGGAATTGTGGCAGTGTGAACACTGTTCTGATATCTTTGTTCTCTATCTGTGTTTCGGATTTCAGAGGTTTACTCCAGTGCTTATGCTTCAGGCAAGGAAAGTGATGCACATTCACGTGATGTGATGCCATTTATGTCACCGCTGATGTATAGTGGATTATAATCATTGCATTTGCAGAAAGAAAGTGATGTCTACATACTGAATTTGGAGAAGGCCTTGATTGAATGTGCCTTACATTAATGGCTTAGAAGCTGAAAGGCATAAATAAGTCTTCAGTTTCTGTTGATTGTTCACTTTGTAAAATAAAGTGTCTCATTGCTGATGGTGATTTATCTTTTTTCAGTGAATTGTTCACTTCTGCAAAGACATTTGCTTGTGAACTGTAGATAAATTCCACGGGACACTATTAATTCACTTTTATCATTAGAGGTAGTTATTTAGTAGAGATTAGTTTCTTTGTAATTATAAAGTAGTAATCTGGTTGATACGAGGAGGATTAAGTCATAAAAGTCGGTGAATGATATGTGTTTGAAGCCTAATTTAAAAAAAAAGGATTTTCAGATATCTTATGCATAATGGCTCGGCAATTTAGATTGTACTTGCGGTTTAACAACCAAAACAAGTCTGATTTTTGGAAAGTGGCAATGCTGCATATTCATTGTCCATTCCCAGTTGCCACTGCACATCCTTTTGCGATAAAATACGATAGAACTATTTATCCCAGGAGGTAATTTTATTTGCCAACATAAAAAAACACAAAGTACATGAAACCTGACATTAAAGTGATGAGTGGAAAGGCTTTGGGGATGTGCAAAGATTGTGGGGGGTGGGTGGGGGGGGGGGGGGGGGGGGGGGGAGGAGGAGGAGGAGGAGGAGGAGGAACGGAGTCGGGCTCAGTCTACCCCACGACAAAAGGGGGAGGAGTTGTAAAGTTTGATAACCACAGGGAAGAAGGATCTCCTGAGGCGTTCTGTACTACATTTTGGTAGAACCAGTCTGTTGTTGAAGGTACTGCTCAGGTTGACCAGTGTGTCATGGAGGGGGTGAGCTGCATTGTCCAGGATGCTTCACAGTTTGAGGATGACTTTAATCGACTGTAATCCAAGTCACAGCTAAAAATGTTTCTCTGTTGAACCTGTGGAGTGACGAACGAATCACTTTCTAGCTGGTTTAAGATGTAGTATCTATGTACTTTTGTGTTGGTTGTAGATCATGATTGACTTGAGTTTGCTTTAGCCAACTGAAATGTCTTTTGATATATTTAGGGCAGTTACACATGCTATTGTTTCATATCTGAGGTTAGGTTCAGTGCAAAGTTGTTTTGCTAGAAATTGAACTCTATTAGGAAACAGACTTCTTCCACTGTTTTATCTTTATAGAAACATAGAAACATAGAAATTAGGTGCAGGAGTAGGCCATTCGGCCCTTCGAGCCTGCACCGCCATTCAATATGATCATGGCTGATCATCCAACTTAGTATCCCGTACCTGCCTTCTCTCCATACCCTCTGATCCCCTTAGCCACCAGGGCCACATCTAACTCCCTCTTAAATATAGCCAATGAACTGGCCTCGACTACCCTCTGTGGCAGGGAGTTCCAGAGATTCACCACTCTCTGTGTGAAAAAAGTTCTTCTCATCTCGGTTTTAAAGGATTTCCCCCTTATCCTTAAGCTGTGACCCCTTGTCCTGGACTTCCCCAACATCGGGAGCAATCTTCCTGCATCTAGCCTGTCCAACCCCTTAAGAATTTTGTAAGTTTCTATAAGATCCCCTCTCAATCTCCTAAATTCTAGAGAGTATAAACCAAGTCTATCCAGTCTTTCTTCATAAGACAGTCCTGACATCCCAGGAGAGTTGGTTGTAGATCATGATTGACTTGATCTGGGAGAGTATTTCTGTTACATGTCAACATCTTCCATGCACTGTTTCTGAGCTGAATACTGGGATCTATCAATGTTGAAGACTTCAGGAGGCAGAATATAATTATCCTCTCAATGTCTTTTGTAGAGATGCTTGCAGAAGTGTAGTTTTGCCTCGTGTTCATGTGATCGATTCCACTGTGTTTGCAGGTGTGATACTCACTAAGCCATTCCCACACCATTCACTGATGTTCTCCGCTATATCTGGGCTGGCTCCACGGCTTCCATGGTTTCTATTGGTTCAGGCCTGCTTAAGACTCTCCATTGCCAGTCAGTATATATTGTTGTGTTCCAATATCACAAGGGACATTTTATTAGAAACATATAAAATAGGTGCAGGAGGAGGCCATAAGGCCCTTCGAGGCAGCACCGCCATTCATTGTGATCATGGCTGATCGTCCCCTATCAATAACCCGTGCCTGCTTTCTCCCCATATCCCTTGACTCCACTAGCCCCTAGAGCTTTATCTAACTCTCTCTTAAATCCATCCAGTGACTTGGCCTCCACTGCCCTCTGTGGCAGGGAATTCCATAAATTCACAACTCTCTGGGTGAAAAAGTTTTTTCTCACCTCACTCTTAAATGACCTCCCCTTTATTGTGTGGCTGCTCTTGCTCTGCTTCATTTGAACAAGGATTCGCCTGAGCAGTATTTTCAGAGTGAGGAATTATTGGTAGTGTCTCATTGTCGATATACAATTCTGCTTTTTAATGATGAAACGCTGTAGATTCTTAGTTATCCAATGAGTTTGTCTGTCAGCGTCATCTAATGTAATGGACCTCAGAGGAGGATGTCGCAATAGGATTTTATTTCCAAAGAATTATGAGTTGTTTCTTTGAGGAACATGATCGAGTACAGGCATATAACACAAGTAGGTTTTTTTGAAACTAAAATAATTAATGTTGTTTCCTTTTTTTTGCCAGTTGATGCAGGTCTAGGTGGCAGCTACATTTTTTTTGTGCCTTTTAAATGGAGGCACTGAAGAGCCAGTCTGTGAAATGACATGGATGTCCACCATCTGGAATATTCTGCCTAAACCTACTGTCTCCAATTCATACTGACTCTTCACTCATCTTGCTTCTTTTTAGGATGCACCTTCAAGCTATCTCTTTGTCAAAGTTAGTATCATCTGCCCCAATATATCTTGATGCAGCTCAATGTCAAATATTGTTTGGCAGTCCATTGGAATGCACTGTTATGTTCATGAGATGCTTCAAATGACAGAAAATATGCAATATAAACTTAAGGGATTACAATTGAATGAATAGTTAAATAGATGGGGTTGATGAATCATCTTGAAGGAACATGTGGGGTATAGGTTGTAGATAGCTTCCTGTAAGGGGCTTATAACAATATGATACAATAGAACTCTATTTATTCCAGGAGGGAAATTGATCTGCCAAAAGTCATAAAACACAAAATACATGAGACATGAAATTAAAGTGACGAGTGGGAAGGATTGGTGATGTGCAAAGATGGGGGAGGGGGAGTCAGTCTACCCCACGACGGAAGGGGTTAGGAGTTGTACAGTTTGAAGGATCTCCTGTGGCGTTCTGTCCTGCATCTTGGTGGCACCAGTCTGTTGCTGAAGGCACTCCTCAGGTTGACCAGTCTGTCATGGAGGAGGTGAGCAGTATTGTCCAAGATGCTCCGCAGTTTGAGAAGCATCTTCCTATCCAAGACCACCTCCCATTAATCCAACTCCAGGACGGAGCCAGCCTTACTGATAATTTTGTTAATCCTTTGTCTATTCTTAAGGGCCTGTCCCACGAACATGCGACTGCATGCGGCAAGCGCGACCTAACGTGGTTGCTTGAGCCGTATGGCCTCGCGGGGCCGTTCCCACTTCGATCCCCGGAGCCGTATGGAGTTGTGCGGGGCTGGTCCTGACATAGCGCGGGGCTCCGAAAAACTGACACTGTCCAAAAATTCCGCGCGGCAACGGCCTGCCGGACCGCAACCGCATTGAGGCCATATGCACAGCCTCGAAGGGCGTGCGCAGCGTCTCGACGCCGTACGCAGCGTCTTGACGGCGTACGCCTAGCGCAAACTTTGCTCGAACTTCACGTCAACCCGTACGGGATCACGACCTCCGCGAGGCCCCGCTTACGGTTTGGTCGCGCTCGCCGCATGCAGTCGCATGCTGGTGGGACAGGCCCTGTACGGGGATCACTCGACCTCCGCGCGGGCCCCTCTTCCGGTTTGGTCGCGCTTGCCTCATGCAGTCACATGCTCGTGGGACAGTCCTTTTACTGCGGATGTTGAAGGGGCGGAGCCTTCTCAAAACATACTGCCGTTTCTGTCCCTTCTTGTACAGGGCCTCAGCTGTCCTGGTACATTACTAGGTATTTGTATTCCCTAGTAAACTGCACATCCACACAATTGATGGATAACTCTGAAGGCATAGTTTTCATTTCTAGATTCATTGACAGCTATGGAACTTGCGATGGGTTTTGCACATAAAGGCTTCAATCTTCCTGATACTTAACTGACAGAAATTATGGCTTATCTTTTGAATAATAGGCCAGATCTCAAATAATGATGAGACTGAATACAGAAGGAGATAGACAGCGTAGCAACATGGTGTCAAGATCTACATGAGTACATGCCCTAGTTTGCATCAATAATGCTGAAGTGGAGATGATTGAGAACTTCAAGTTCCTTGGCATTAATATCACCAACAATTTGCCCTGGTCCAATCACATTGACTCTGACCATGAAATCACACCAACATCTCTAGTTCCCCGGAAGACAAATGGAATCCAGCATCTCTCAAATTACTTGTAAAGTTGCATTCTATGGTGCATCTATCTGAATGCATAACAACTTGGTTTGCAACTTCTCTGCGCAAGACTGCACAAAACTGCAGTGAATTGAGGATTACAAATATTACAGCACATCACAGTACAAGCCAGCTTCATTACAAATACATTACAAACCAGCTTCTGCCCCCTCCCATTGACTCTATCTGCGCAATGCTGCCTCAGGAAAGCAGCCGACATAATCATGGTCTCCTCGCACTCTGGTAATTCCCTCTTCTCCCCACTCCCATCAGGCCGAAGGTACAAAACCATGACAGGTCTTGCTACCAGATTGGATGGAAGCTTCTTTCCTGTCGTTATCAGATTCTTGAACAGACCTCTTGCAATCTAAGGATGTATTCTGATCATGCAGTTGCGTCCTTAGCACTTTTATTTGCATTATCTCTGCAACACAATATTCTGCACTCTGTTTCTTTTCTCTTTGCACTTTCTGTTGTACTTGTTTTGGTTGTACTCACGCGTGCATGTTTTAACTTGGACAGCATTGCCACATACATGGGAATGGAACAGTGATATTCTTATTTAGTGTAGCTTTACAGGCGCACTATTGTAACTGCACAAACAAACAAAGTTACAATAGTCAATAATGCAATGAATTATCAATGATACCAGGTAACCAGACCATAACAGTGCAACCTATACAAAGTCTGTTGAAGATGCTGTAGTTGTTGATGGGCGGCACGGTGATGCAGTGATAGAGTTGCTGCCTTACAGAAGTTACAGCGCCAGAGACCTGGGTTCGATCCCGACTATAGATGCTATCTGTATGGAGTTTGTACGCTCTCCCCATTGACCGCGTGGGTTCGCTCCGAGATCTTCGGTTTCTTCCCATACTCCAAAGATGTACAGATTTGTAGGTTAATTGGCTTGGTATAAATGTAAATTGTCCCAAGTGTGTGTAGGATAATGTTAAGGGCCTGTCCCACTTGGGTGATTTTTAGGCGACTGCCGGCGACAGTCACAGTCGTAGCGAGACACTGAAAAACTGGCTTCTCTGGACCCACCTTATGACAATGTCTATGACAAGCTACCACCTAGTCAAGCTTAGGCGACACAATTCCTAGCAACTTGGGACGTCCACCTACGACCACACATACGACAGCCTACAACAACCTTCGACCACACAGGCGACAACCTACGACAACTGAAGTCAACTTACGTCCACCCGCGACAAGGTACGACAAGCTACGACCCTGTCGGAAGACAATTCAGTCACCGGTGCCTGTTGCGGGTTGATATAGGTTGACGTAGGTAGTCGCCAATAGAAGTCAGCAACTGGCGAGAACGTCACCTGGCGTCATCCTGGCTACAACCTACGACAGGAGAAGACAAGCAATGTCAATCCCACTGTGGCCGAAAGGTCTTGAACTATTCAAAATCCAGCGGCGACAAGAAAAAAAGTTACGAAACTTGAGGAGACAACCAACAACAATACAGGCGTCACCCCGCGACCATGTGGCGACAGCCTATTTTCCGGATGTCGCCGAAGAAATCGCCGAAATGGGAGAGGCCCTTTAATGTGTGGGGATTGCTGGTCGACTCAGGCTGAAGGGCCTGTTTCCGCGCTGTATCTCTAAACTAAACGAAAGGCACGGGTGGCATGGTGGCACAGCGGTGGAGTTACTGCCTTGCAGCGCCAGAGACCCAGGTTTGACTAATGGGTGCTTGTCTGTATGGAGTTTGTACGTTCTCCCTGTGACCTGCGTGGATTTTCTCCCAGATCTCTACTATCCTCCCACACTCAAAGACGTACAGGTTTGGAGGTTGTCCGTAGTGTGTGTGGGGATCACTGGTCTGCGCAGAATCAGTGGGCCGAAGGGCCTGTTTCTGCGCTGTATCTCTAAACTAAAAAGGTTTGTTTGTGGTTATCGATAGTTAATGGGAATAAACTGTTCTTGAAACTGGGGGATCAGAGTTTTCATGCTCCCCTTCCTTTTTACCAATGGTAGAAACAAGATGAGAGCATAGGCAGTGTGCTGTGTGTCTTTAATAAAATTTGAGGCAGTGCTTCCTGTAGATAGCAATGAATGTGAGGAGATTAATACTCCAATGGACTGGGCAATGTTCTCTACTTCCTAATTAGCATAGCTTAATCAATATTCTCGAAAGCCATCATCACTGGAGCACCTCGAGGCTACATCCTAAGTCCCCTGTCCTTTCTCTCTCAACCCATGACTGTGTAGCCAATAATATCCCAATAATCTAACAGTGGAATCATAGATTGTCGATAGACTATTTGATCTTGTTAGTATATGTGTGAAGGTGAACCATGTCATTGGATTTTGAAGCCACAAGGAGCATGTTGATAAGAATGATTTATTGGGCAGTGTTATCGATTGAAATGTCTCAGCACATCCATTGATTCTGGAAGAGAAACAAATCTTAAATCTTGGATTAGGAGAATGAAATCAATTCAACAGAGGACAATCTATCTATCTCTCTTTATCTATCTATCTATCTATCTATCTATCTATCTATCTATCTATATATATTTAAAACTCTCGTGTTGGTTTGTCCGGGTTCTATTTCGTGAATATTCGTTTTAGGCAGGTGGTTAGTGTGCGTGTGAAGCCGCAGCCCCCCCACCCCCCCTCGCAACCGCACGTTGAGGGAACGGGACCCAGCTGTCTCCCCTCCCTCCCCTCTCCCCACCCCATTTCCCCCTACCCCCTCCCCTCCCGTGTGTGTGGGGGGTGGTTAGTGTGCGTGTGAAGCCGCAGCACCCCCACCCCCCCCACCACCACGCGTTGGGGGGAACAGACCCAGCGGGTCTGCACTTGGTCTAGTACCTAACTAAAACTCTGATCTTGTGCTCTTCTGGTTTGGGTGTTTTTTCTATTTGTGCAAAAACGGTACAGGATAGCGCTACGAATTTTCACCACCTTACTCACCATTCTCCCGTCCTCAAGTACAACAAATTTTGTTTCGATTGATGGTATAGCTTAAAAGTTATTAAGGTTAAAAATCTTAAAAACCGTGCATGCGCAGATTGGTCTCCT
The DNA here is from genome assembly GCF_010909765.2 of Amblyraja radiata. Taxonomy (NCBI): domain Eukaryota; kingdom Metazoa; phylum Chordata; class Chondrichthyes; order Rajiformes; family Rajidae; genus Amblyraja; species Amblyraja radiata. The sequence continues at coordinate 65,994,381 of NC_045960.1, forward strand.
TTCCTGTCAGTCAGCGACACGCCGATTGGTCTCCTTTCCTGTCAATCAGGACGACGGCAACGCCCCTTCCTGCTCGCCAATCGACGTTTTTACTGGAGCTGAGGGACACTCTGCTGTGGCCGGCGGAGGTCTCCAACCAGACACAATTGTCGGACGGAAAGGAAGCGGCGCGGTGCCGGAGGTGTCAGCCAAATGGAAAGCGGAGAATCTCATCCCGGCGAGGAGAGCGAATAGTTACTGATCAGCCCACTGTGAGTTCCCATCGCACCACCCCCCACCTCCAGCCCCTTCCCCTCTGGTCCCCCCTGCTGGCTCCTGCCCCCCCTCCCCCGTGATACCCTTCTCTCCCCTATGACTCATCCCCTGTCTTTCCTATGAGCTCCCTTCCCCGTCCCTCCCCCCCCCAACACATCCCCACACCTCCCACACACCCCTCCCCCCCCCCTCACACTCCCTCCCCCACCCGACAACCTCCCCCACCCCACAACCTCCCCCCCACAACCCCCAGCCCACACAACTATCCCGCCCCCACCCCCCTCCCCCCCCCCCATCCTCCCCCCCCCCCCCCCTGTCCCTCCCACGCACACCCCTCCCCACCCACAGGGGAGGGAGTGCTGGGGGATGAGGGGAAATGAGCTGCGCCAGCACATTTGGGGGCTATGGGTGAGTGGTGGAATATTGCTTTGGGGGACCAGGCCTCCAGTGTGACAATGGGACCCAACTGGTCCCACTTAGTCTAGTATATATAATAACATTCAAAAATTACTAATTTATAATAAAAAGAGAAAAAACACAGGAAAGACTAAGAGACAGAGACAGAGGTAATCTTTCAAGTCCAAGATCTTTCATAACTGGAAAGAGAGAAAAAAACATTGGGGTAGTGGGGAGCGGAGAAACAAGTGTCCATCCATTAAGAATTGGACCAACTGTACACAAAGCTGCAGTTCCGGTGAAGATTGGGTTGCATAGTGCACCTGCAGAGAAACTAGAAAAAAGATGGAATCTTAATTATTATTATTGTTGTACTATGCTATTTCATTTCCTGAACTATGTATATTTTCCCTTGAAGAAAATACCATGTTTCACGAGTATGGCAATGTAAACAGCAGCCATTATGTACATGATCTATAGCGGTGAAGTAATGCAATGTATCTCCTGAAGAAGAGCTGAGCAGTCATAGGATGTTGTTTGATATGCAGGTTGCAATTACTGAGATGAGGTGCAAGATGCCACTCCTCAGCAGCTGCAGAAATAACCAATAGACTAATTCTGTTACAAGAAATCCAACATACTGGGTCAAATATCAACAGTACTAGCTCATTTTTGGATATTAATCCCAATCACTTCAGGTTCAAATCAATGTTTGAATATGCAGTAGCATTCAGAGCACCTATACCGAATTTGTAAATTGTTATGGTGGCAATGGCCATGCTAAATATCAAGAGTGCATTGAATTAAAGGCAAATATAACAGTAGGACAGAAACCTTCGTTCACAATCATCAAAAAATATATCACCCAGTGTGAGTAAGATGAGCAGAATTCAAACAGTGCCTTTTATTGTGGAGACTCGATACAAATTGTAATGACCTAGTAAGGAGGAACAGTAAGTCATGCGGAAAGCTCTACAATTCTGGGAACATTTGTTATTCAGCAAACTCCATGTGAGTAGGAGGGAGGGATAGACAAGCCATGATTGAATGACGGAGTAGACTTGATGGGCCGAATGGCCTAATTCTACTCCAATCACATGACCTTATCTGAAAGCATATGGTGGGTGTGAAAGTCAATACAAAGATCAACAATAATTGTAATGTGCTGAATGTCATTCATTGCACTTGTTGGAACATTCCTCCAGGAATGGAACTGTAAAACCCTGCCTATGCAAAACAATGGATTGAAAATAAAACTGCAGATGCTGAAAATCTGCAAGAAAAACAGAAAATGCTGGAAACACTTGGGCAGCAACTGTGGAAGGAGAAACGGATAACGTTTCAGATCAGAGATCCTTTGTCAGATCGGAATTGACTCTTCATCAGGGGAGTAGATTCCTTGTTATTTAAAAAATCACTGTTGCCACATCCACAAAATCTTCCTTTCCTGTGCTTGACAAGGTCTGTGTTAGTTTTTACTCTGCAAGAGACGTGATGGGCAATGGAAGTTTACACATTGCAAAGCTACACTTCACTATGGTGAAGTAGAATGGTTTATGCAAACATTTGAAGGATATAATTCATGTTATTTGTTTTGATCAGGCTTTGATTGCATTTATATGAAATTACAGAGTAGTACCAGTTCATAGAAACATAGAAAATAGGTGCAGGAGTAGGCCATTCGGCCCTTCGAGCCTGCACCACCATTCAATATGATCATGGCTGATCATCTCAGTATCCTGTACCTGCCTTCTCTCCATACCTCCTATATTTATACTCCCTCCTAAATATAGCCAATGAACTGGCCTCAACTACCTTCTGTGGCAGAGAATTCCGCAGATTCACGACTCTCTGTGTGAAAAATGTTTTTCTCATCTCGGTCCTAAAAGATTTCCCCCTTATCCTTAAACTGTGTCCCCTTGTTCAGGACTTCCCCAACATCGGGAATAATCTTCAATTCAATTCAATTCAATTCAATTCAATTTATTGTCATTTGGACCCCTTGAGGTCCAAACGAAATGCCGTTTCTGCAGCCATACATTACAAACAAATAGACCCAAGACACAACATATTTTACATAAACATCCATCACATTGCTGTGATGGAAGGCCAAAAAAACTTTTCTCTCCACTGCACTCCCCCCCTCGATGTCAGAGTCAAAGTCAAAGTCAAAGCCCCCGGCGGGCGATGGCGAATTGTCCCGTGGCCATTAAAGCCACGCCGGGTGATGCAAGGTCGCACACCGGGTCTTGGTGTTAGAGCCCCCGGCGTGCGCTCGCAGAGACCCGCCGCCATTCCAAGCCGCGCGGGGCGGTGCTGTAAGGCCTCGCTCCAGGTGCTCTTCAACCCCGCAACTCGGGCGGGAGAAGTCGCCGTTGCGGGAGCCCGGAAAAGCGGTCTCCCTCCAGGGACCCGCGGGCTCCCGGTGCCGTCCGCCAAACCCGCAGTTGCAGCCACCGAATCTCCGGGGGTCGGGTCGCAGCAGCGTCCACCACAGCTCCACCCGCTCTGGACTCGGCCAGCTCCGCGACGGTGAGGTGAGTTCAGCACCAGAGTCCCCGGCCTTCCTGTTGGAGGCCGCTCCTCGTTGCAGCCCCAACGACAACGGAGACCCGACAAAGAAAAGGTCGGGTCTCCCGTGCAGGGAGAGATTTAAAAGTTACCCCCAACCCCCCCACACCACCCCCACCCCCCCACACACATACCCCAACAAAAATAACAAAAACTACATAAAAACATAGACATAAAATAATAAAAACGCAGACGGACTGCAGAGGCCGCTGCAGACGAGAGTCGCACCGCCTACCGGCATCTAGATGCACTTCCTGCATCTAGCCTGTCCAACCCCTTAAGAATGTTGTAAGTTTCTATAAGATCCCCCCTCAATCTTCTAAGTTCAACAGTAGGAATACTACCAGTACACTTATTTTTGAATAATTTGCACTAAAATCTTCTGGAGACGATCCCGTGAGATAAATGACCAAACTCTACATCAACATTTCGTGTGACAAAGCCAAGAAAATCTGCTTGAAAGCAGATGTAGAAAAATGCATGAAGTTCAGATCTCTGAATTAAAGCCTGGGGTTACAGCTCTTGTGAAACATAATAATCATAAGGCGCACAAGCATCCTCATTTGATAGATGACCATTTGAAGTGAGCGCGGCAAAGATCACAGCAACATTTCGTTCAAAAAGATCACATGAAAAGTGGTATTTTTAATTAAAGGCATTCAAACGTCATCAACTCCTGTTAAATCATACAGTACGGAAACGGGTCTTTTGACCCAACTTGTCCATGACGATCAAGATGCCCTGTCTAATCTAATCCCATTTACCTGCATATGGATCGTATCTCTCTAAACCTTACCTATCCATGTTCAATTGACTTTTAAGTGTTCTTGTACCTGTTTCAACTACTTCCTCTGGCAGTTTGTTTCATATACCTACCACCCTCTATGGAAAGGGTTGCCCCGAGGGTTCCTACTAAATCTTTTCCCTCTCACCTTAAAGTTCTGGTTCTAATTCTTCTACACTAGAAAAAACTGCATTCACCCTATCTTACCCTCATGATTTTATTTTGTAAGATCACCCCTCAGCCTCCTGTGCTCCAATTAATTGGGTCCTAACTTGCTCAACCTCCCCTTGCAATTCGGGCCCTCGTATCCTGGGAATATCCTCGTAAAACTTCTCTGAAGAAGGGTCTCTACCGGTGGCGCGAGCAATGGCTGCCTCGCCAACAGTCTGTCCCTTCCTTCTCTGTTGTTGTTTAGTATGTGTTAAATGTATGTTTATAGTATTCTTTAGCTTGTTTTCTGTGGAGGGTGAGGGGTTTGGGGGAAACTTTTAATCTCTTACCTCGACAGAGATGCAAATTTTTTCCCCGTATCGTATCTCCGTCTGCACTGCGGCCTAACATCGATGAGCTGGAGGTCTCTGCTGGAGACCGACTTCGGGAGCTCTAACCGCGGCAGCCTGTGGACTTTAACATCGTCAAGCTCGCGGTCTCTGGTTGGAGACCGACTTTGGGAGCTCCAAGCCGCAGGAGCTTCGACCGCCCAGACGTGGGAGCCTTGATCAGCGGCTGCAGGGGAAATGCGGGCGCTCCGATTGCCCCGATGCATGGTTTGATTGCCCCGACCGCAAGAGGAAAATAAGGGAAGAAGATTAGACTTTATTGCCTTCCATCACAGTGAGGAATGTAGAGAATCTGCTGTGGTGGATTTTTATGTTATCTTTTATGTAGTTGTGTGTCTTGTTGCTTTTATTTTAGTATGGTAATATAAATAATACTGTACCTTAATTGGTACACATGAAACTAAACTGACCTTGGAAACCTTTGAAACCTTTGACCCAAAACGTCATCCATTCCTTCTCTCCAGAGATGCTGCCTGTCCAGCTGAGTTACTCCAGTTTTTAGTGTCCGTCGTCTGTTTAAACCAGTATCTGCAGTTCCTTCCTACACACCCACATCAGTCTGAAGAAGGGTCTCGACCCGAAACGTCACCTATTCCTTCGCTCCATAGATGTTGCCTCACCCGCTGAGTTTCTCCAGCATTTTTGTCTACCTTCCCACACACTTCTCTACACTCTTTCCAGATTGATGACATCTTTCGTGTAGGTGGGTGAGCAAAACTGAATACAATGCTCCAAGTGCTGCCTTGCCAGTGTATTGAACAACTGTAACTTAATGTCTCAACTTCTATAGTAATTTCTCTGACTAATGAAGCTCTGTAGTTGTTCTCGTAGATGACTCTGTTCTACCATACTCCTCAGTGCCCAACTGTTCACTGTGCCCTGGATTGCTTTCCCAAAATATAGCATCTCACTTATCTGAATTAAACTCCATTTGCCATCCCTCGGCTTGCTAGCCCAGCTGATCATGATTCTGCCGTAGTTCTTGATGATCATCTTCACTGTCTAAGATGCTACTTTTTTTAGTGTCATCTGCAAACTCACTAATCATGATTTGCGCATTCTCATCCAAATCATTGATATTGATGACAAACTGCAAGGGGGCCTAGCGTGATAGCTGAGGCATCCCAATAGAGACATGCCTCCAGTCTGAAGAACAACTTCAACCACCACCCTCTGCTTCCCATCATGAAGCCATTTTTGTGTCCAGTTAGCTAGTTCTGCAGGGATCCCATACCATCTAACCTCCCAGAGCTGCCTACCATATGTAACTTTTATCAATATAGACTCTGCCTCATCAACCATGTAGGTTATTTTTAAAAAAAAACCTGATAGTTTCTTCCAGATGGAAGTGAAAATGAACTAATCTGAGTTAATGCAATAACCAATATCCTTGCACCCTATAAGCATTATGCATTGCACGAGTAGAAATGTCATCCTTGTCTTAAAGACTTGTAACAGTGATATCAAAATAAAATAATAATTCGGAATTCAGTCCTTGGGGTGGTCTGCAGTGATACGTTATTGGTAGCTACGTCAATATTTTTTTTAAGAACAATGTGTTTTTTCTCTTTAAAATGGCCTCATTCTGATCATGCACAGTATCTTGAGCAGTAAAGAAAGCAACTTTAGTGGTCTGATAAACGACTCCTGGATTTTTCAACAAATACTTTATTCGAAAGTTCAAGTTGCAGCATACAGGTTTACCAGACGCGTCTGGCCACATCGGTGGTCAGCACTGAACTAACGCGCGCAGGGGAAAAACCGCACAAAAACAACAGCCCCTACCGAGTCACGTGGCCGCGGCTTCTGAACGCCGGGTTTGATATCTGCGTGCGCTAGCAGGCGCCACTACACAGCTATGGTTTACATTGTGCTCAGCATTGAGTCTAGGTAATTAATCACAGGCAGAAGAGTCACAGTTTACAGTAATAGCCAGGAGGATGTCTTGGGGAGGTTTTACCTTGGTGAAAAAGCCAAAGAAGGGCAGCACAGGAGTTGAATGGATGGCTTTAACTTAATCATCAAAGGAGTCTGTGAAAGCCCTGCTGCGATCGTGGATTTTTTGTGACATTCACATCAAATGACTGCATGTCTTGTGGAGATGCTTGATCACCTCTGTGGCTATCTAGTTTCACAAGGACTATATCCTCAGGCCATACTGTTGTAGACCTGAATATAATGTATTTGGATTTTGTGTATGGGATATGTGGCTGAAAGTGCACGATTTTAGGTTATGGAGGGCACAATGGTGAAGTTGTAGCTCCAAAATCCGGAGGCCTCTAGACTTTACTTAAGACTTTAGAGATACTGTGCAGAAACAGGCCCTTCGGCCCACGGACCCGAACAAACCGCACAGGCCTGAAATATTACATCTCATCCATGTCTTCAAATCCCATTGCAGATCTTGACAATGCAAATGAAAATAGTTTAGTAAACATTAAGGATAAAAGGCTTGTAACGATAGTAGTGCCCAAATCTGGTGATAAACTTTACCATGTGATCCCAGATCTGTCATTATAATTGCTTCAAAATTGCCCTTTGCAATGGCAATCCATCAGCATTGTCGCCGGTTTGCATTCGGTGAGATATGTTGGCCTTGTCAGCTACGTATGTCCACATCCTATGAGTAAATAATTACAAGGATACACAGTGATTTTTGGTATGGGCCTTTAGCACTTGATGTGGGTCATAGAAAACATAGAAAATAGGTGCAGGAGGAGGCCATTCGACCCTTCGAGCCTGCTTCGAGCAAGCACCAGGGTCAATTCAATCTGGTGATGGATGACCGAACCAATGCTGTCTGGTCTGTACCTCTTGGGTTATGTGGGACAAACATATGAAAGATGGAATGGCTACAAAGATTAGTAGGTGAAGTAGTAGGAACTCTGAGATCACATACAGAATATTGTGCATTGGTGTCATTTGGCTGAGAAAAGATAAACTTGCAATAGTGGGAGCATACAAAGGTTTACCAGATTGATTCTTGGATAGATGGGTTCATCAAGAGGAGAGATCAAGCAGTAAAGGACACAGTGCTGGAGTAACTCAGAGGGTCAGTCAGCATCTTTGCAGAACATGGACATGTAATATTATGGGTTGGGACCCTTCTTCAGATATACAATAAAAAATATCCAGAGAAGGAAGAAGGCAAGCACAGGGAGTCCAAGAAGAAGGGGAATGATGGAGACTGGAGAAGGGGTCGCCACTGGTAGGCAAGGACTGCTTTTCATAGAAATGGGCCTAGAGGTGGAGACAACGGAAGAAGACCTGTCCGTTATGGCAGACCCGGAACGCGTTGAGGTGTGGGTAGATGGGTACAAGGATCAGGCTTCTGTTGACCTGTCTTCATCCAAAAGAGGGAGGTCAGAGGGAATTGTAAAAATATGACGGGGGTGGGGTCAGAGGGGCGGAGGGAAGCTTGGAGAGTTTAAGCAGACTGGGCTTCTGCTCTGAGTTTGGAAAAATGCAAAACTAGCTCATTGATATTTATGAAAAGGTTTCAGAGGATTGAGCCTAGGTATGGTTGAAAACTTGAACTTGTAATGGAAGTGGAAGCTTGGCTCAGGAACTAATAGAATATCAAAGCCATACATTCTGGTTTGGTCTCATTGTATGTTAGATGATGCTGTGTGGGGAGAAATATGGGGAGATAGACCAGAGAATACTTCAGAGCGATGAAAAACTTAAAGTTGGAAAGAGAGCATTGGATGTTGGGGGTGGGCAGATTGGATGGGATGTTTGGCCAGGTAGACGAGAGGAAGGGATGGAATTACAAGGCAACTTAAGGGTTTCACTTTTCATGACAGATGTTTTGATTATTCACACAGTGGGTGGTGGGTATATGTTAGAGGAGGTAGTTCAGGTAGGTACTCTAACAACATTTGAAAGACATTTGACAGATAATTAGGAAAGGTTTGGAGGGATGTGGACCAAATGCTGGTAAATGGGTCTCGATTGGACATGGTATATTGGTTGGCGTGGACGAGTTGGCTCGAAGAGTCTGTTTCCATATTGTTTAACTCCAAATCCATGACCTCCTGTGCTTGTTGGTACACATGGCAGGGGAGAGAAGCTTAAGTCAGTTTGAGTTACAGGATCATTTTCTAGTGGTGAGCAGTGAGGTATTCTGAGATCTGGCAAAGAATAAATGTTCAAGTTAGTGATCATTGGACTTAAGCACATCTTGGATCCTGTTGGAGAGCAGGTGACACTTGTGGGCTTAATGGTGCAAGGCCCTCAGAGGATGGGGCAAATAACAAGTACCATTTAAATGTGCCATTGATTTAGGTACAAGGTACAGCAAATTGAATTTGACTCTCTGATGTCACTTTGTGGTTATTTCAAACCCCTGTTGTAAATTGGGTGTTGCTTCAAAATGAATGATGCTAGCAAAACATTGAAGGTGTTGTATATAGTGAGAATATTTCCAATCACAGCAGTTATGTCATCAGAGCCCAAGGGCAACAGGAAACCTCAACGGTACAAATTCATTTTGTGCAAGTTAACCCTGAATGAAAGATTCGGCCCTTTCATTTCTCTCTGAATTAGAATGATCTTTGTTCATTTGTGTTTCAAATTTAATCTTGTAATATTTTCCATAAAGTATATAATCAAAGCCGACCTAAATGTAGTGGTGATTTGTTTCGTTCTGTATTTCAAATCTAAGATAGCCCAAGTTTTTAAGGTTTTAAATTGAAATGCTTGGTTGTAATTATTTTTTGTGTTCGCACAATGTACAACTAGCTGGAAGAAAAACGATACTGGAAATTTTGTGAAGGGTTTTGGGTTTTGGGGGGCAGTGTTAGCTGTGAGGAGGATGCTAGGAGGCTGCAAGGTGACTTGGATAGGTTGGGTGAGTGGGCAAATGCATGGCAGATGCAGTATAATGTGGATAAATGTGAGGTTATCCACTTTGGTGGCAAAAACAGGAAAGTAGACTATAATCTGAATGGTGGCCGATTAGGAAAAGGGGAGATGCAACGAGACCTGGGTGTCATGGTACACCAGTCATTGAAAGTAGGCATGCAGGTGCAGCAGGCAGTGAAGAAAGCGAATGGTGTGTTAGCATTCATAGCAAAAGGATTTGTGTATAAGAGCAGGGAGGTTCTACTGCAGTTGTACAGGGTCTTGGTGAGACCACATCTGGAGTATTGCATTCAGTTTTGGTCTCCTAATCTGAGGAAAGACATTCTTGCCATAGAGGGAGTACAGAGAAGGTTCACCAGAATGATTCCTGGGATGTCAGGACTTTCATATGAAGAAAGACTGGATAGACTCGGCTTGTACTCGCTAGAATTTAGAAGATTGAGGGGGGATCTTATAGAAACTTACAAAATTCTTAAGGGGTTGGACAGGCTAGATGCAGGAAGATTATTCTCGATGTTGGGGCAGTCCAGAACAAGGGGTCACAGTTTAAGGATAAGGGGGAAGTCTTTTAGGACCGAGATGAGAAAATCATTTTTTACACAAGAGTGGTGAATCTGTGGAATTCTCTGCCACAGAAGGTAGTTGAGGCCAGTTCATTGGCCATATTTAAGAGGGAGTTAGATGTGGCCCTTGTGGCTAAAGGGATCAGGGGGTTTGGAGGGAAGGCAGGTACAGGATACTGAGTTGGATGATCAGCCATGATCATATTGAATGGTGGTGCAGGCTCGAAGGGCTGAATGGCCTACTCCTGCACCTATTTTCTATGTTTCTATGTTTCTATATTCCTTGTGTTCCTCATAAGTCCACATTGAGAAACTTAATCTTGCCGGTTGCCTTCGTTTGATTTATACGGTCATGTGCTAGGAGCAGAATTAGGCTATTCGTCCCATCAAGTCTACTCTGCCATTCAATCATGGCTGATCTCTCTCCCTCCTAACCCCATTCTCCTGCCTTCTCTCCATAGCCCCTGACACGCATAATAATCAAGAATCTATCTATCTCTGCCTTAAATATTAACTGACTAGGCCTCCACAGCCTTCTGTGACAAATAATTCCACACTGACTGACTGTCCATCCAACCATACTAGGGGAAATTAATTCCTGCCCGGGATTGGCATATTTCTCCCGATTTGCTCAGGCTCATGAGATTATTCTGCAGTGCTACTTTGCTTCCAAAAATGTAGGCAACCACTAACTGAACATCAAGAGTGTTTAATTGTTGTATGCCTTGTACCTAAATGGCACTTTTGTTATCTGCCCCATCCTCTGATGGCCTTGCACCATTAAGCCCATAACAATGAAATTATGTTTTGCTAGTGCTTAAAAGGCACATTAATCGCAACAACATTACAAATGAATGTAAAATAAATTAGCAGTCATTCTATGTTTACCTAACTATGATCGTGCAAATCAAATTGCATAGTGCAACCTTCATCTCTAGCAGTTCAGTGCTGAGTTCGGGATGTGCAGGGTGCTTCAAGAGCCTGATGTCTTGAGGGGAAGAAGCAGTTCTTCACCCTGGAAGTAAAAGTTCTCGGGGTCCTGTATCACCTTCCCAATGGTAGCAACATGATGACAGTGGTATGGATCTTTTGATATTAGCTGCCTTCTTGAAGTAGTCCTTCTTGTAGATCCCTTCATTGGTGGGAAGATCAGTGCCCTTGACGGACCATCATGTCCCCCATCTTTCTGTAACTTTCTTCATTCTTGGGTGTTTTCATTACTGAACCAGGCCGTGATGCTCTCTACCACGCATCTGTGGAAGTTTGATAATAATAATAATAATAATAATAATAATGGGCCTAGAGGATCTTTTATTGTCATTGCACATCAGTGCAACGAGATTTAGTATGCAGCTTCCAACCGATGTAAAAAGAATACAAAATAAATAATCTATGCGACGTGACCATCTGAGGGAGACAGTCCAGTTGGGATGGGGGGGCACTCAGCAGGGCCGGCTCAGAGCCGCTATAGCTCTGGGAATGAAGCTGTTTCTGAGTCTGGAGGTTCGGGCGTAACATCTGCCGGAGGGAAGTAGTTCGAACAGCCCATTACAAGGGTGTGAGGAGTCTTTATGGATGCTGACGGCCTTCCTGAGGCACCGTGTGTGGTAGATGCCCTCCAAGGCTGGTAGCTGTGTCCCAATAATCCTCTGCACTCTGTGGACGACGCGCTGAAGAGCTCTCCTCTCCGCCTCCGTGCAGCTGAGATACCACACAGAGATGCCATATGTTAATGATGCCGAGTTGTCTCAAACTTCTGAGGAGGTAGAGGTGCAGTTAGGCTTTCCTTGTAATTGCACGGATGTGGTGGAGCCGAGAATGTCGAGGCTCATGAAGAAATATGTTAAGGTTGGTTTTACTGTATTATTATCATTTGAATGAATATTTGATACTATGAGCAAATATGATTTTTTTTTTTAATTATCATGTTTATGGTGTATTCAAGTGGCCCAGTTGTCTACAAGTTGCCTCTGCACTATACCCAGGAAGAAATTGCAACCATCCCAAATTTATTTTCTTTCTCCAAGACAGTCTTGAATATTTTTCCTATTGCAGTGTAGTCTGACATGATGCAGAGGGCATCAGAGGACATTGAACAATATGCTAGCTTTTAAGTTGGATGCTGTGATAGCTTTAATTTCTGTGCTCTCTTGACAGTTATCTGTGCCGACGTGAGTAACAAAAACTGTGAGAGTAACTGACTGTGTGGTAAGATTGGTGCCTACCCAAACATTACGGCACTTGACTAATACTCATCCTCTCCTTTTTTTGTCTTCATCCAAATCAGAAGTTTAGTGTCTCCTCACAGTAATTCTCATATTAGCATTTTTTGTTTGGTGCAACTCAGATGGCTGCAGAGAATAATGAAAAGCACTAGGGGTTGGATGGGAAAGAGGAGAAAATGAACAGCAGTGTCAAAAATGATAAATAGACCAACAAAACCAACTTGCGGTAGACACAAATTACTGCAGATACTGGAATCCAGAGCATAAAAAACTACCTGACCTGCTGATCTACAGTAGTTTTCTTGCTTAAACCAATTTACAGGCTGGAATCTAATTAAAAGTAGTTTCCTAGACGCGCTAACTGGAGCATTTCAATTTGCTTTCAAATGAGGGTCATCTCCCAAAAGTATTTTGTAATAAAATGCATTAATTCAAAGCCTCAATAGATACCATGAGGTTTGGTCAAGGGCTTCATTTAATGCTGTGGTATGATTATCTTCACTATTCTATTTACTATGGAGATTTGAAATGGTGCTGTTGGATGCCCGTTGGTATGTGCATGCAGTCAGTAAAGTTGCACACGTACCATTTATCCCTGCCCTTCCATGGAAAATATCATGCCAGCAAATTGGCCATTTATAGAAGAAATATGAGCATTGTGACTTGCAACTCAATTTGGTGGTTAAAAAAATTAAATGAATATGGGTAATAATAATCACAAATTAAGAGTGACACAACATGAATTGAATCAATACAGGAATCAATTTGGATTTATTTTTATTTTTATGGTGGCAATAATTACCTTGGCAGTTGCTCCTGTCAGTGGGCCAATTGTAGTGAATGTTTGCCACCCTGCTGCCAGTGTTGTCACGGATGGATTTTGTTGTTTATTAAGAACTTTGTGTGCTTCAAGGTATTGCCATGATAGATTGGATCTGCTGTTCATCTTGAGAATGGTTTATTCAACAAAGGATGTTAATTTGGAAATCGCTCCTTTGAATGATAATGCTACAGCAGCACCCATGAAATCCACAAAAAGTACAATGGCAAAACAAATGTTTGGGTCGTTCCTGCTTGTGAGAGTGACAGGAGATGAGCTCAGTGCGGAGCACGATGCTGGGGAAGTAGGAGCAGACTTGAACATAAACACTGTGGACCGAATGGAGTTGTTCCTTAAGGCGAAAAGCATTATTGTCATCCCACCGAGAACAGATGATAACGATGTGTGAGAAGAGGGAGATGATACTTACTACTGCTCATGGCAAGGTGGAGACATGCGAGATGTTCGTGAGTCCATGTGCCATGAATAATGTTGTCGATGCCATGAGGGAATGTTTCAATCAGAATTGGAAACAGTAGAGTGATCAAAACTGATGTTGAAGGAGCATACAGTATTGGCACCAGCAGGGAGATGGCACATATGTGATTCTGTAGTTCGGGTTAAGAACTGACTCCTGGCGTCCTTAGTGGTGACAAAAGCCTCTTCACAGAAGCAAGGGCAGCGGGTAAATATGAGTGGACTCAAACCAACATGCTGAAGATGAGCAACATGACTTGATTGAATGGATGTGAGAAGAAATGGTTCTAGAGATGCCATAGGAGACTCGCACGTTAGAATGCCATTCAAGGTGGAACAGTGTTGTGGTTGTGAGCTAACATTTCACTAAGGTGCAAGTCCTTCAAGAGACCAGCAACTGACAACATAGGTAGACAAAATGTGCCTTGGAATGAGGAAGTAAATCAATGAACCAGACTCAATGGATCAGTTGACAGTTTTGGAGCAACACTTAATTTCACCACCTTGCATTGTAGTTGAGCAGGATGGTCAGCTAACCTTTGTAAACAGTTATCATCTTGTTTGGCTATGCTTATTTACCAGTGTTCATGGGAGTGAACTGGATCAAGTCACCCTGGTTGATACACTGTATTTTGTTCAAAGGATCTCGGGCTTGGGCAGCGAGGAGCTTCATCAGGCATGTCTAATGCACCGGGTTTATATATATTTATACCACTGGTCAAGTGTGCTTTACTTTCCTGAGAAGACTTGAGCTATCAAACGCTGACAGATGGCAAGGTACATACTTGAACTGTTGCATTTTGACTGGTGAAAGTGCTGCCATGGTGCTGTTGGATGGGGAAGTTCCGGGAATTGGAACTAGCAACAGTGGTAGGTGGAGAAATATTTCCAATTCAGGATAGCATGTGACTTGGAGGAGAGCAGTGCAGATGATGATGTTCTAGTGCGCCTGCTACCCTTGTCCTTCTGGGTGGAAGATGGCATAGATTTGACAGTTGTTATTGAGATAAACAAGTTGCAGAATTTGTGTGCATTCTGGAGATGTCACACATCGTGGTAGTGAACGAATGAATACTTTATTGTCACGTGTGACAAGTCACAGTGAAATTCTTTGCTTGCATACCCAAGGTATGCAAATAGTCGCCACATAAGGGGGCTGACAGTTACAAAGTATACACAGTATCCGCACCAGGTCCCCCTTTGTTCTCGCCCCTCCCCCCATTGTCCATTGTTCTTCCCCCTCCCTCAATAGACAATAGGTGCAGGAGTAGGCTATTTGGCCCTTCGAGCCAGTACCGCCTGATCATCCCCAATCAGTACCCCGTTCCTGCCTTCTCCCCATATCCCCTGACTCCGCTATTTTTAAGAGCCCTATCTAGCTCTCTCTTGAAAGCATCCAGAGAACCTGCCTCCACCGCCCTCTGAGGCAGAGAATTCCACACTCACAACTCTGTGAGAAAAAAGTGTTTCCTCGTCTCCATTCTAATGGCTTACACATCCCACCCTGCCAACCACCTTTTTACTCTGCTACCCTCTGGGAGGCGATTCAGGACTCTGAAGGCTCGCACCGGTAGACTAAAAAATAGTTTCTACCCATGTGCGATAAAAGAGCTAAATTCCAACAGAGAACGCTGGGGAAGCAAAAGGTAATTCCAAGAAATGCCGCCAAATTCTTTTAAATTCTTTTAAATTCTTTTAAAATACCTATTTATTATTTACTAATAAGTGTACATATGTGTTAATGGTTGTCGTGGTTTTAACCGGAGGAGATGTAATGGAATTTCGTTGCACAGTATTGTGCAATGACAATAAACGTATTCATTCATTCATTACTCTTTATTCTTAAACTGTGGCCCCTGGTTCTGGACTCCCCCAACATCAGGAGCATGTTTCCTGCCTCTAGTGTGTCCAAGCTAGTGTGACCGAAAGGTCTGAATGACAAATAAAGGATTCAATTCAAGCCCTTAACAATCTTATAGGTTTCAATGAGATCCCTCTCATCCTTCTAAACTCCAGAGTGTACAAGCCCAGCTGCTCCATTCTCTCAGCATATGACAGTCCCGCCATCCCGGGAATTAACCTTGTAAACCTACGCTGCACTCCCTCAATAGCAAGAATGTCCTTCCTCAAATTAGGGGACCAAAACTGTATACAATACTCCAGGTGTGGTCTCACTAGGGCTCTGTACAACTGTAGAAGGACCTCTTTGCTCCTATATTCGATTCCTCTTGTTATAAAGGCCAACATGCCATTCGCTTTCTTCACTGCCTGCTGTACCTGCATGCTTACTTTCATAGACTGATGTACAAGGACCCTCAGATCCCGTTGTACTTCCCCTTTTCCCAGCTTGGTACCATTTAGATAGTAATCTGCCTTCCTTTTTTTGCTACCAAAGTGGATAACCTCACATTTATCTGCATTAAACTTCATCTGCCATGCATCTGCCCATTCCCACAACATGTCCAAGTCACCCTGCATTCTCATAGCATCCACCTCACAGTTCACACTGCCACCCAGCTTTGTGTCATCTGAAAATTTGCTAATGTTACTTTGAATCCCTCATGGAGGTTCCTTTTGTTCCTTCCCCCGGCAGCAGTGTCTTCACTCCCACGTGGTCCGTCCTCGTCTGTCGGTCCACTACTGATCTCTCCACTGTTGCTGCCGCGTCCTCAATGGACGCCTCCGTGGCGCGACCCAGGCCACAGCCACACGGCTCAGCAACTCGCGGGATCCGACCGCGGCCGCTGATTCCGTGTGCTTCAACCCGTGGGGGCTGCCTCGGGCCGGGAGACGTCTGCCGCAACGACCCGCCAGGAGGATGAGGTGTCAAAAGTATCAACATTAATGTCCAAAGCTCTGGACAATTTTGAGCTGCTTGAAAATTGTTGGACTTGTTGCTCACCCAGGAAAATGGAGAATATTTCAACACACTTATGATCCTGTCTTTGGGCAATGCCCACCCAAGAGAAATTCCACTTAGCTTTGATTGGGGCTCAATGACCATCCACAGGTGTGTCCATCAGCAGGACCTGTCTTCACTGCAGGACAGAGGTGGAGAGAGTCAACAGTTTAGAGATGTGACACCGAGGAACTTTAATCTATCCTGGGCTCAGCACATTGATGCAGTCACACAGAAAGCTCAACCATGGCGCTCTGCTTCCTCAGAAATGTAAGGTGATTTGGCATGTCGGCATGGGAGCATGGCGGCATCACAATTTGGTGCCGTAACTTAAAAGCCAAGGAAACAAGGAGGCTGCAGAAAGTGGTGAACATTTCCAGGTCTAGCAGGGGTATTGACCTTCCCACCATCGAGGTGATCTAAAATAAGTGCTGCCTCAGAAGGTAGCTAATATCATCAAAGAACAACTTCACCCTGGCTCCGCTCATCTCACTGCTACCATCAGAGAACCGCAACCTCCAGGTTCAAGCATGGCATCTTCCCATCAGGCTCTTGGAGTACCATGCGCAAACCTAACCACAACGCTACCTCACAACAGAACGTCTATGGGCCGAGGTTGCACTACATACTTTGGCTTTCTCTCTGGTCTGATTATCTGATACAGTATAACTGACAATTTATTGTGTTATTGTTTATCTTTTATTTATTTATTGTGTTGTTAAGTTTAATATGCCTGTAAAGCTGCAGCAAATAAGAATTTCATTGTTCTGTTCCTGTAGCGTGTGACAATCTTATGTACCTCGTAGATGTTGGAAAGACATTGCGGTGTCAGATGTCACTCAAAAGAGGATATTCCGGCTCTGAATTCCCCATGGTTCTCAGTATTTATGTGGGTGAGCCATCTGAGTTTCTGATCAATGGAAATCCCCAGGATGTTGTTGAGGAGGGACTTGTTGATAGTTAAATCATTGAGCATCAAAAAATAGGTGATTAGATTTTCTCATGAAGGGATGGCCAATGTCTGACGCTTCCATGTTGCAAATATTACCTACCACTTATCAGCTGTTGTTTGGCTCCTGTGTGCAGGAGTGGGCTGTTTCATTTGTTAATCGAGATAATTTCTCACATTTTCGGGTAAATGCCAGTGTTGATTTAACATGTCTGGTGGCCAGTTCTAGCGTACAAGTTTAGTTTATTATTGTCGTGTGTACCAAAATACAGTGAAATACAGTGTTACATGCTAGTCAGTCAATGAAAAGAGTATACAAGCCGTCCACAGAGAACATATGGAGGATCAGAGGAAATAACGTTTAGTGCAAGATAAAGTCCAGTAGAGTCCAATTAAGGATAGTCTGCAGGTCTTCAATGAGATAGATGATAGGTCAGGACTGCTCTCTAGTTGGTGATAGGATGGTTCAGTTGCCTGATACCAGCTCTTGGAACACCTGTGATTTTCTCTGGTCCAAAAGCCTTCAGTTTTTATTGACACCACATGGATGGAATTGAATTGGAGATGAGGAGGATGGATCTCGGGAGGGAACAGTGATTAATTGTATTGAGTAAGTGTTTTTGGCTTGTCTTCAGCACTTCACATGATCCACCCGATGAGGATGGGATGTTCATGGGGATTCCTCCTTGTTTAATTGTCCACCATCATTCAGAATTCTGTGGCAGGACTTGACCCATTTAGTTGTGAGATTATTTGCCACTGCATATTGCACACAGATTTTGATGTCTAGTGTGCATGTAGTCCATTTCAGCTTCACCAGCGAGTGCCACTGTGTCAGTGGCATTTATAGTACGGCTGGTGCAGCTCCCAGCATGTCCCTCCGGCTATTTCATTTTAACCAATTTGATTCTCTGATATTAATGGTAGAATGACGAATATGTCAGGCCAAATGGATACAGACTGTTCTGGAGCCGCTGATCACGTATTATGCCTCATGGATGCTCAAACCTGAGAGGTCTCATAGCATCTGATCCCCTTGGTGGAGGATATGCTCAGCGACGTCTGTACATTTGTGTAAATAACTATTACAATTTTACCATTATCCAAGTACATATTTACCGATGTAGTGAACTGAATGAGGATAATTTATGATATGCATGGAAATATTTAGAGAGAGTAGCCTCTCTATGCAATAAAGGGAAAAAACAAGTCAACAGTTACAGGAAATAACAACTGAAAATGCTAAAAATAGTCAGCAAATCACACAGCATCTACTGAAGATAATATTTTGAGTCATTTTTGATCATTATTACGGGGGAAAAAATATATCAAAAATATTTTAAGGTGTATGCACTTGAAGTGTTACCTCGGTTTCATTCTTTACAGATGCTGCCCAATCTGTTGAATATTTTGATTGCTCTCCTAATTGTATCACTGTATAAATTAACATTAGTGTATTTTATTAAAGAATTAAGTGCACCACCTGATCTGCATGCGTTTTATTTTAAACCTGGCACTGCTGTTCAGCTTTGGAATGGCTGCTTTTGATGAAGGATTTTCTGTTGTTGGCTCTCTTTGGTTTGAGTGACAGTACTTGCAGCAACACTTGAGAAATGCATAGGCACTGCATATTTCAAAGTGGTTCAAGCTGTATTTGGGCAGATATCTACAGCTGCTGTCTGCTCAGCCTGCAGACATGAAAAGTAGTAAACGTGCTTGTAATTAAATGTTTTGCATGTGTATAGATAATTTTAAGTAAAAAGATTTACTTAAGAGTTTTTACTCGTATTGTATTATTCATTCCAATCATGAACGGAACAAATAAAAACAGCCAAAATAAGTGCAAGGATGATGCTGAATTCAAATGCAAACACTTTTGTACTGAACAGTAGAACTTGGGTGTTCAGGAACAATTTCTAATATTATTCCTAGTTTTTGTTATTTAAAATTTCTTCATGTAACATGAGCTGCTGTCATATAATAAGTATGAAGCGAGAGTCTCAGAACAACACTTGGGTCACATGTTAAACATATTGTTAATAACAGGATGTCATGACATTAATTACCAGGATGTGAAGGAAATCTTGCAAACCACATGATTATGCGGCACGTCCAGATAATTCAACGGAATAGTATTAAATTGAAAGTAGAAAGGGAGACCAAGGGTATACAAATGTATATGTGCTGGTGGAAAAGGTGGATTCTAAGCTTTATGCCAAGTAAATTGATGATCAAAGAAAGCACATGCATTTAATCTTCACAAAACCTTGGTTGGCTCATAGTAACAGAACTTTGTACATCCCGAATATTAGAGAAGCTCAACCACAAAGGTTATAGTAAAGATTCATTGGATTGAAACCAGAAATGAGAGATCCTGGCTACGAAGGACGGGCAACAATTGGGGGTTTTTTTCACTTCTATATAAAGCATCGAATGAAGGATTTTATATTCTGCAAGGCTTTGGAAGGGAAAATAATGAAATCATGTATCTGTTGATGGATAAACTGGTGGCAAAGGTGCATTATGTTCAACTGTCTTGGTATTCTAATAAGGAGAACTGAGCCATTTGATCTGGTATTGGGCACTGAAATGGAGCAAGTAGAAGGCTTAGAAGTTGGACCAAACTTGGCAAAGCAATGTTGCATAAATTTGGCATACATAAGTTTAAAAAGAGGCAAGGGCAAAGGTGAATGATTTTGAGACCAAAGATAGGCTTTGTCTAGATGCAAATGAACAGAGCTTGGAGAATATTTAAACAGCATAAAAGAAGTATACCAGTAAAGAGAAATTGGGTCATTTCAAAGGGTCTGTTTCAGTGCATTCTGTCAGGATCTGATCATAAATACACAAGGGATGTTTTCGCGCATCTGCAAAGCAGATGATAAAGAAAATTAGAACAAATCTATGTTAGAAGCAAATAACAGATCCAAAAAACTGTATGCATAGCACAACATTTTTGTAAGTGCTTTGTGGTGTAATTCAATCAAAAATCTGGTTTCTTCGCAGTCCTTCTAGGACATGAAAATACTTCCACATTCGCATTGCATGTGGCCACCTCGTAAACAGAACAACCTGGCCGTGAGCAGTGGTGTGCAGCATGTTCATGGAAATTGGGATCAAGAGTAGGTTATGCCAACCTACAAACCTGCTCTGCTATTTATATATGTGTTTAGCACCATCCCTGATACTTCCCTGAGAAACCAGATATCTTTGCTTTCATTAAATTCAACAACTGAGCTGTCACAGCTCTGTCAGCTGCAAAGCCTCGTCACCCTTTGCATTACGGAGTTTCTCTTCGTTTCTGTGGTAAACCGCCTTCTCCTGACTTTAAAACTGTGACTCCTGATTCTTGGAGTTTCAGGAGAACCCCGCCCTTCCGCATCCAGTCTGGAAAAACCCCTTCAATAATTTTGTACATTTCGATGAGAACCATCAGCCGCCCCCAGCTACGTTACAAGGATGTCTGCAAGAGAGATATGAAGGCGCTCAACATCGATGTGGAGTCCTGGGAGAGCGTTGCAGCTGACCGCACGAGGTGGAGAGGTATCCTGAACCAGCATTTCAAAAGGGGGGATGAGAAACTGATGAACGCAGCGGCAGACAAGTGGGCACGCAGAAAGGAGCGCAGCAACTTCAAGAGATCAGGGACCACACACAAATGTGACCTTTGCGACAGAGGCTGTCACTCCCGCATTGGTCTCTTCAGCCACAAGCGATACTGCTCTAGCCGAGTTTTGGAGCAAGCAGCCAACAAGGATGCATCGCCCATGGTCAGTCATGACCGAGGGGGGCCTACTACTACTATTGCCCTCTTAATCACTCTCTTGAAGTGCATGTTTTGTTTAAATGCATCTTGGACCCCATTTAACAAATATTCTACTTTTCAGTGGATCAAGTGGATCATGTGTCAAATGTTACGTTCTTGTCCACTCACTCACTTTGTCCATATACTGCTGAAGCCTCTTTTCATCATCATCTTTGTTCTGATTTCCACTCAGTGTAGTTTTATCAGGGAACTTGAAAATATAGCATTTTGATCCCCTCTGCCAAATTATTGATGTAGGTTGTGAAAAGATGGACCATAACATTGACTTTCTTTTTTACTGTTCCAAATGAGTCAAAACCTGTTTGGAGAATTATTTGCTTTTTTCCCCACTTTTTGTTATTTTGTCCAATTCTCAATCTATGTCTGTACCTTGTCCTCAATTCCATCTCTGTAATCTTACTGAATAATCTCATGTGTAAGATCTGATATAGAAAATCAACAAATCCATTGGTTCTCTCCTGTCGACTGGTTCCCCTGTATTTTACGAGTCATATCCTCGAAGAACTCCAGCAGATTAATCAAATATGATTGCACAGGAAAGACACAAAAGACTGGAGTAATTCAGCAAATCAGGCAGTATCCTGTAAATCATGTGAAGGAAGGAATGGCAGATGCTGGTATACACCAAAGATAGGCACAAAATGCTGGAGTAACTCAGTGGGACAGGCAGCATCTCTGGAGAGAAGGAATGGGTGACATTTTGAGTCGGGAGAGGTAGACTGGAGATATGGAGGGGTGCAAAGAGCATGTAAGGTGTAAAAACGACAGATCAAAGCAGACTATGATCAAGGAAGTGTAGAATGGTTCATTGTTGGCTGAGGGAAAGGTGACAACGAGGCATACAAATAGTAACATTAATCAGCAGGGCAGTGAAACTAGAACATGGATGGGTGACGTTTTGAGTCGGGAACCTTCTTTTGACTGTTCGTATGTATTCTCTTGGGTGTAATCATCATTTGTTACTTTTGGAGATGCGGAATAGTTTTTTGGCACAAAATGCCTGCATCATTGATGACCTTTTGGCAAATGCTTGTTGTTTATCTTTTACTATGTCGAGGGCATACGTACACCAAGTCTGCATTTCAATTCTAGGTTCTGGCCACTTGGTGGTGCGTGTGAACATACCTGAGATCTCGACGTCTGCTCGGTTGAACCTTGTGGCCAAGGATATGCCCATCAGAAACTATTGATGGTGAGACTTTGCCCCTGAACCTTTCAGTTCAATTTCCTTAGTTGCAGAAGTGCAATTGTTTGAGGATGACAGGGTGTTTGGGATCATGGTGAAAAGTGGGAATGGCCTTTCTGTAAGTTTCAGGAAATGTCAAAGAAGCAGGAAGGGATGAAATGAGTGGATTAGCTTCGGAAAGAATGGAATAGGTAGGAAAGAAAACATGGAAAAATGGTGTGAAAACATTTATCAATTCCGCTGTTGTAGCTAGTTTAAACACTTTTAAAAAGTCGATCTTTTTCTGGAATATGGTTGTTTTGCAGGCAAGGAAATGTATGATGAGTGCATGGAAAATTCCTGAGGGTGAATAGTATATTGAAATCCCAGGGGACGGCAGTGAACAGAGTAATGCCCCTGTCCCACTTAGGAAACCTGAACGGAAACCTCTGGAGACCTTGCGCCCCACCCAAGGTTTCCGTGAGGTTTCCGGAGGTTCCGGTCACTGACCCACAAGAAGAGGCAGTCAGGTTTGCTGTGTGGGAGATATTTGGTGAGTATGTTGTCATAAGTGATAGGAGTAGAATAAGGCCATTCAGCCCATCAAGTCTACTCCCTTATTCCATCATGGCTGATCTATCTCTCCTAACCCCATTCTCCTGCCTTCTCCCCATAACCTCTGAACCTGTACTAATCAAGAATCTATCTATCTCTGCCATAAACATATTCTCTGACCTTGCCTCCACAGCCTTCTGTGGCAAAGAATTCCACAGATTCACCACCTTCTGACTAAATAAATTTCTCCTCATCTCCTTCCCAAAAGAATGTCCTTTAATTCTGAGGCTATGACCTCTAGTCCGTGACTCTCCCACGAGTGGAAACATTATTTTCCACATCCACTCTATACAAGCCTTTCACTATTCTGTATGTTTCAATGAGGTACCCCCTCGTTCTTCTAAACTCAAGCAAGTACAGGCCCAGTGCAGTCAAACATTACCTGAACAAAGAACATAGTCAAAAGCTTAAAGGGACTTTTCATCCAGTGCCATCTGAAATGCTTGGGGGCACAAAGAGAAAATATGCAAGCAGTAACCTAAGGAGATGGCTGCTGAGGCAAAAGAATTTGGCAAAAAAGACCTATTTTAGATTGGATGGGCGAGAGAGAGAGAGAGAGAGAGACAACGGCTTCCTTCACCTCACAATGTGTATTTGAGAGAGGTGGCAACATCTGTCTACACAGCAGTTACTTCCAATCCCCAACAAAGGGCCCATGTTGGATGTTGCCCCATACTCAGCACTGAACGCCAGTAGTACTCACTCCAGCACAAGAAAAGCCTGGGATTGTTGCACTGTGGGTATTTCAGTGATACAAGCAGCGGGCGGGAGTTCATGCCGGATTCTCTGTACGATCATGTACAGTCAGCAAGAGCGGAACTCGTTATCAAAACATGGAGGGGACGAGGGACACAATTTTTTGGCGGCCATGCGCACACTCACACGCGCGAGGCTTCAGAGGCTCAATCGAATGCTAAATGCAGCTCAACTCTGCCTGTCTCGCCGGGTTAACCAACAGCCCTGTCTGGACTGACGGGATACCAGCGCTGCTTCTCCGCGCTGGCCATATTTCCCGCAAGCCCACCCAGGTTTGTACGTTCACTTGGCGGGACAGGCAGAGTTGAGCTGGGTTTAGTCCTGTTTCTCTGCGCTGGCTGTGGGCCTGCGGGTACAGCTCTCGTCTGACTTCTGACCTCTCTGACCTCCCGTGGGGGGACACTCGAGACAGCGGCGGAGACCCGGCCGGGATCGATCCTGCCTGCGGATGAGGCGCAGGTCTGTGCCATGTCTCCCTCCTCCAATCACCGCGCTCTATCCTCAGTCCCCCCCCCCCCCCCCACTCCTCCCTCCTCCAATCATCGCGCCCTCGAACATCAGTCCCACCCCCCCTCCCTCCTCCAATCATCGCGCCCTCGAACATCAGTCCCACCTCTACTGCCTCGCGGAAAGCGGAGATTTTTGAATCGGGATCACAAAAACTTGGGGGGGATGTCCCCCACCTCTCAAAACATGGGGGGGGGGGGACGTGTCCCCTCTGGCCCCCCCGGGTTTTCCGCCCCTGACAGTCAGTAACACATCTCTCTATCAAACAACAACAATTTCTTTAGTGCTATGGTGCTGGGAATGGATCCGAGGTATGATGATACTGTAGTTATTGTTAAGCTACTCGACTGTTATTTCTTGGGTGGCTTAGTTGTTATCGACAAAAGCGAGAACATGATGAGTCCGAAAACAGTGTTTTTGAAGTTACAATTACGTTGAAGTGGAAATCTCAGTAAAATCTCAGTACAGTAGACTAGATGTATGTGAGTCCTGCCTGGAACAGTGAACCACTGAGCATACTTCAGAGAGGTGAAGTGAATAAAAAGAGGAAAAGATTGAGTGAATTTGTAATTGGTTGAATTTACAACTGTGTATTTATGTGCATGGTTAACTGTATAATGTCGGCTGATATTGAAAAATGGAAGGTGGTTTAGTATATATTTGTAACTGTACTTTTTATAAACTGGGCATACTTTGATGTACTATTTGATTATGCACCATTGATATACCAGACACTGCTATTTGGTTGAAAGCCACCACCTTCAAAATTAATATTCTATTGATTGTTCTACCTCTGTTTAATCTCCAGAGGCAGAAAAATTGACTGAAACCAAAGTAAAAATTATTTTGTGCAGGAAGGAACTGCAGATGCTGGTTTACACCAAAGATAGATACAAAATGCTGGAGTAACTCAGCAGAACAGGCAGCATCTCTGGAGGGATGGAATGGGTGATGTTTCAGGTCGAGACCCTTCTTCAGACACGAGGCAAACAAGAGATATGGAAGGGTAAGGTGTGAACACGAGAGATCAAAGGGGACGAAGGTCAAGGATAATGTAGAATAGAGCATTATTAAAGATTTTTTTTTCTCATGATTCTTAACCGGGTTTTTTCTGATCTCTGCCCATGTTACAACTTTGAAACAAGTCGTGTTCAGCATCGCTGATTGCTTCTTGAGCTACCTTGTCACCTGGCTGAGCAACAAATTGATTTTCAAATTTTCATTCTTGTTTTATAACCTGGCCTTATAACCTCTACTGGTAAGCGCTTGCCCAAATTTTGATTCCTTGGGCATCCTTCTGATTAATTGTTCAGTAATCGGCAGCCGTGCCTGTTTCCTTGGCTCCGGAGGTTTCACCATTAATCTTTCTACTATTTTATTTCCTTTCTGCTAGACCCTTTAAAAAAAAAAAACGTAATCCTTTGCTGAAGATTGAGGTCATTTGCCCTAATCTCTCTCCATGCTCCTGTGAAATGATTACCAAAAGGGCACTATAAAACTGGATATCGTGTTGTGCAGAAAAGATAAGAATAAAAGAGTGTATTTTTTTTTCATACCAGCTTCCTTTTTAACATTTTTGTAATGATAAGTAGGACTGGTGATGTAGAAGCAGTTCTGCTTAGAAAGATGGATATGGCAAGGCTGTAATTCAGTGTGAGGGGGATGAAATAGGCACTTGAGCTCTCCTGTCAAAACTAGGGCAGAATTTGGGATTACAGAATTAATTCAGATGCTGCAGAACAGTTTGTGCATGTCACTAAGTATAAAAGACACTGTATGAAATAACTATTTTACAATGAAGTTGGATCTCTAAATTTTCATATTCTGCATAAGTGGTGGGAGTACTTGAATTGGGGGTGGACAGAAAGAATTGAATATGTTATGCGTGCAGTGAACTGAGCTCTTTTGGTGGAATTTCAATTTAATTTGCCGGTCATTTATTTTGTTAGCCTCTCCGCAAAACTCAGGATTTGATTATTTAAATATTGTAAATTAATCACAGTTGAGATATTGCCCAGTAAAATTGCTGTTCATGAAATTTCAAGTTGCACTGTTTTTGTGAGCTTGATGATAATTTTAAGGAAATGTTATGTCTGAAGAGATATACTAAGCTGCAATATTTGTTTTGGACAAGTTTCCTGAAGCTTGCAAATTGATTTGTTGCACATTTGGCTATGGAAAGTAAAAATATTTGCAGCATTCTGAAGTTCAAGTGATTGGCTGTAAGTTTATGGTGAGGAAAAACAAGGTGTAGTTAAAAATAGGAAAGATTGATTCCCTGGAGAGAAAGTGCCAGGGGCTGTGGTTAGATCAAGGTGAGGACATGATGTTATAAAAGATCCACGCTACAACATTTATTCTATCATTTAAGCTAGGAGAATCTACGTCTTCTGGTGGTTTGGGGCCAGTTCAGAGTGGAGCAGAAGACTCCTGGGTGAAATTGCTGTTGGTATTTCCATCTGTGTCTTTACTGACGACAGAGACGTGGTAACATTCATTTAACAGCATAATGTATGAGCGTCATAAAACTTTTTGTTATTTGTTATATCAGTGAAAACTACTTTAATGACTGACACCACTAAGTAAGCGAGGTAATAATAATAATAATAATAATAATCTTTATTGTCATTGTACAAGACAACGACATTTTGTTGGAGCAGTCCTCCAGCTGCACAGGAATATGAGTATAAAAATACGTTTAAAAAAGAACTATTAAAAAATTAGACTATAAACATATAGGAGTATGGGCGGGTGTGTGAGAGAGAGGGGGGGGGGGATCAGTGTGGGAGGGGGATAGAGTTCAGTAGTGTCACAGCTCTATGGTAGAAGCTGTTTTTTAGTCTTGTCGTGCGGGCGCTCAGTGTCCTGTATCGTCTTCCTGAGGGCAGGGGGGTGAAGAGGCAGTGTCCAGAGTGTGTGCTGTCTCTAATGATGCCCTTGACCCTCCGGATGCAGTGGGTCCGGTAGATGTCCTCCAGTCTGGGGAGCTGGGTGCCAGTGATCCTCTCAGCAGTCTTAATGACGCGTTGGAGTGCTTTCCTGTTCTCTGCGGTGCAGCCAGAGTACCATACTGTGATGCAGTATGTGAGAACTGACTCGATGGCTGACCTGTAGAAGCTCACCAGCAGCTGTTGTGGGAGACGTGCCCTCTTCAAGCACCTCAGGAAGTGAAGCCTTTGAAGTCCTTTCTTGACCATCGCCGTGATGTTGACGGTCCAGGTCAGGTCGTGGCTGATGTTGACCCCGAGGTACCTGATGTTCTGCACAGCCTCCACTGTCTCGCCGTTAATGGTGATGGGCTGATGGACGAAGGTCTTCGGTCTCCTCCTGAAGTCCAGGGTCATCTCCTTTGTTTTTGCTGCGTTGAGGATCAGGTTGTTCTCACGGCTCCAGCTCACCAGGTTCTCTACCTCTGTCCTGTAGGCGGCCTCGTTGTTGATATAGTAAGCAATTCACGGTACCACGTCGTTAAACGATGTTATCAAGCTACTTCAATATCCAGCTCTGAATGAACCATGGTTTTCTCCCTGGTTAATATTTGTACTTCTTTGGCCATCCAGTTCAGCCCTGCCTCGTGCAAATCTTGATGCTAAATCCATGCCTTTCTCAAGACCAGCTGAAGTTGGACAAATGCCAGTGTTGCAAGTGATGCCACGATTGGGTGTTAAAAATTCTTCGTTGTGTTGATGGGATGTTTTTTATTGAGTCAAATTTGCAAATGAGTTGACATATCTCGTATGTTTTCTATTTATAATTAAAGTTAGTAATAATCAATATGGATGTATAAAGAGAAAAGATTTGACAATGTCAATTTTTAAAACTTTTTTTTCTGTTTATTAAATTTAAAAAGAAATGGAATAGAAATGAGAGAATATTATTCAGGAGAGGAGGGAAACAAATGTTCACTCGTTTTTCAAACTAGATTGTGCTCAAATCCAGAAAGCATTTTTGAGCATGTAATCTCTCTGACTCATTGGCAAAGGGTTACTGACTGAATTAAGCTTTCTTTAGCAGATTAGCCACTGCGAACTCGTGCTTAATGAACACTACTACTGGCTCCGAGTTCACCAACCTCACAATTTTTTCAAGAACATTTGGCTTTTCGACAGATCCAAAGAACAGCACGGCTAAGCTTGATTTATTGACTGGTTGTCTGCAGATGCGAACAAGTACTCTCGCATCGTGTAAAACCTCTTCATGCAGCCATCCTCGCTTGAAGCTTTTCGAAACCAGTCCACTGCTTAGCTGTCATGTATTTAAGAACTCTTATTACCATTCTTATATATGTCACTTTGTGGAAGGCAGGCAGGTTCACAGTGATCAACAAGAACAAGACTGCTGACCAGTCTGCAGAAAGACAATACCTGAAGCTGCGGTCTGCAGAGCTCTGGCCGGCGCGCGTCCGCAGCCTGGGATCCCTCGTGGGGGACCCGGGGAGAAGAAGAAGCTCCGACTGCCGGCCCGCGGCCAACTTCTACCGCGGGCGTGTCGTGGACTTACCATCCGGAGTGGTATCCCTGGAGGGGAGCTTCGACTGCCGATCCTGCGGTCTGCGGTGCTTCTGGCTTCTGGCTGCGGCGCGAACTTTAAATCTCTGACTGCCAGCCTGCGGCCTACACGAACTTGAAGCCACGGTCTCCGGTGGGGGAGGCACCGATTCAGGACTTACCTGGACTTTTACCTGTTTGCACATCTGGACGCCCGCAGCGACGGCTACGGAGGGTTGAGGTCCCGACCACGGGGAAATTGGAGGAGGACTGGCCAAATTTTGTGCCTTCCACCACAGTGATGAATGATGTGGTGGATGTTTGTGTTAAATTTTAAGTGTGTTTTTGTGTGTTCTTTTTCATTGTACCGCTGTGGCAAATTCATTTAACTTGCACTTTATGTGCATGTGACGAATAAAACTGATTGTATTGTATTGATTGGAAATATTGGTCCCTTATTAATTTCAAATTAAATCAAAGTATCGTAGTAGCAGGTGTCACTTGTCAATTCTGAAATTGCTTGTATGGTCAAACTGTCAAATGGATATTAATAATTAAACTGATTTTCAAGATGAGATATTTTCTACCTTTAATTAAGATGATCAAGTACATGTATTCTTTATCAGTTTAGTTTATTGTCACATGTACCGAGGTACAGTGAAAAGCTTTTGTTATGTGCTGACCAGTCTGCAGAAAGACAATACATGATTGTCCAAAGAAGAGTCTCGACCCGAAATGTCACCTATTCTTTTTCTCCACAGATGCTTTCTGACCCGCTGAGTTACTCCAGCTTTTTGTGTCTATAGATGACTACAATCGAGCCATTCACAGTGTACAGATACATGACCATGGGATACCATTTAGTGAAGTGTTGCTGTAGGAGTAGAGATTTAAAAGCAGGGAGCGATTGTAATGTGTGATTGCAGATCTGCTTCTGTGACTAGCACAACAAATAGTCATCTGGGTTGGGCACCATCTTGGAAGCTATTTTTATTGATTCACTGGCAGAGGACCTCTCTGCTGTATTCCTCTACTTGCCAGTCATGCGTTCAGTTAAGTGGGTTTAATTTTGAAGATTAAAATGTAACTTGGGTATTTTACTATATTTACGTGGAGTTTATGCCAGTAACGGAGTTATTTACTGATTGTCAATGGCATTTTCACATCAGGTGAAATAATATTTCTATTTAGCACCATAAATTAATTTTAAATTACTTTAAATGGTTACATGTAGTAAATTGAGAACATTATCAACAAATTGATTGCCTCTGTATTAATATCTCCAAAGATGTTTTATAAGTGCATAATTTGACATGCAATCTTGGATGTGGTGGTGCGCCGTTGGGGATGACGCTGGGTTCGGCTGTGACCACACCAATATTAGTAGCAATGTTACAAAATTTTGAGATTTTAAAAATCAAGTCTGTAATTTATCCCATCAGATAAAGCATAAAAATAAGTTTAATTTGACACCTAATTCACTTTCATATCTCAAGTATTTAAAAAGTTATGGCCATTTTCATACTGGGAAATGAGCATCTTGTTCCCTATTGATTTTCTATGGACATAACAAAAAAGCTGTGATCGTGAACAGTCAAAAGCCCATAACTTTCTTAAAAATTAAGAGAACTGAATGAAATTTTCAGTTATCATAGATTGAAGCATTCTGAAACAAATATAAAATAATCTTACTTGGATGACCTGAAATTAAAGCATATAATTAGTTAGTTACCTAATTGTAGCTAATTTCAGACTTCAATTACTAGATCTAAACATCTATCCATTTCTTAATAAATGATTAACATTTTTAAATAGCCTAAATGTCCAAATAATATTCACAAATAATTCACAATAAAACATGATTTTTAAATCTCATTTACATTAATTTATAGGCCAAATGGAAGGAATTTAGTGTTCAATTGCTGTAAATTAAAGTCCATTTTAAATCAGCTTTCCAGTGGGTCCCTGTGGAACGCGCTGGTTTAGAACGTTCACATTGCGGTAGATTCGTGCCCCAAATGCCGAGAAAAATACTGCGCGATATAATGGGGCCAAATTGAGCTACTCGCAATATTAAACTTTGTATAAAGGGTTCTTTAAAAGCCCTTTTTAATGTAAAAATATACAACCTAACTTCTGTGGTTTGCTTTATGGGACCCTGCGGTTGCTGGCTGTCGCGGGTTTAAAGATTGATTTTTAAACTACTATAACTATTATTCAAGGCCTTTAAAACTAATAATAGCTTTTGCGACGGGGTCTTCCAGCGATTTTTCGTTAATAATTAACTAGGCTGAACATTTTCGATTGGAACAGCTTAGAGAAAATCGCGTTTTAAACCCGCCCCCTCTAAACGGCGCCAAAATCGCGCACACCCACAACGGCAGATTTTCAATGACGCTTCAGGTAGGCTTTGCAACATACCTAATATTAGCAGTAGGGTGAATTCAGGTGATAAATGAATATAATTTCAAAGTGAAATATGAGATTTCCATGGAAAGAATATTTAACCAGAATATGGTGAGGTCGCTGCAAAATGCTCACTTAAAACAATACGCCGTCAACTCAGGATTTTTTCTTAGCCCTCTGACAGGTGTTTCAATCTAACCTCGTAGTTCGCTGTTAATTGATTCATAGCTATCAATTTTCATTCCTGGTCCGTATCGAACTTCTCCAAATGCAAACGCTTCAAGTTACGCTTCTTGTGTGGTGGTAAGGGGGGGATGCTACGATAAAATACCATATATTTGCATTTATATCGCGATCCTGCTGCGAAAATGTTAAGTCGAAAGTTGTATTTTATTTCAAAGTGGGAATTGGAAGATAGGGACAGAGATGCTACACAGGAAGGAAACGTTACAGCAGCTGAGTAAAAGATTGGTCAAATGGTAGGTTCAATGATCGGGCGAGGGGGATTCGGGGTGGGTGTTTCAGCTGCCTAGGTATGCTTTCATCTACTTTAAAAGATGATAAGGTAATTTAAGTCATTTTTCCAGGTGGGGTTCTTGGAATAGATATTTATGAATTTCAGTAATTAATTTGTCAATAACTTTCTCAATGAAAGGGAACTGTAGTGAAAACTACAGAAGACAGCTTAGTCTCTCTGTTTTTGCTGTTGAATGTCTCCAGTTCATTGTCAACATCATAAATTCATTAGATTTCTACCACCTTGCTGTCATTAATTTTTTAACTGTTCCTATTTTTTCAGTCTAAATGGTAACATCAGGAGTGACAACATGCCTGCTCCATCACTTAGTCAACTGGATTCAGCTTGGTTAACTGGATCTGCAGGAAGAGCTGCATCAAGAATATGTCTAGTATTATAGACTCTGAACACATTTCAATGCTACCATTAGAAGAATGTACAGGTAGTATAGGAGGTACAGGAGCTACAAACTATTCTACTTGCGTTCCACGATAGCTTATTCCAATCCACCTTCTTGAACTACCCTGTATGAACCCAACCACAACTTTACCTCATCACCAAACTACTTTGTACTTTTACTGAGGGTGCAATATTTGCTTTGGCTTTCATAGTCGTGTTCTGGTTTACCTATAATAACTGACGATTTATTGTGATATTTATTTGTGGAGCAAGGTTTAATATATCTGTCAAGCTGCAGTGAGAAAGAATTTCATTTTCCTGGTCCCAGTGCATATGACAAGTAAATACTCTTGACTTGTGGTCACTGCACAGAGTTGGTTTTCACCAGCAAATGTTTGAACATGATCTTTTAAATTTCAGACCTTATACCACATCAAAATCTGCTAGAAAGCAAATAAGCTAACCAAGAACATGTATTGCGAAGGTGCAGTGTAATTAGGGGACCAGCAACTTCCAGAAAAAAAGCAGATAAAAGATAGAAAAACTCTTTGATTCTTGATATCTCAGAGTGTTGATAAATACAGATATGTCCAAACAAAGACCAGTGTGAGCTGGTGAAGTTCTTCAACTCAGATTTGGTGTCCATGATTACAGAACACTGGAATGAAAGTCTTTACTGCTGCCCACATGAAATGTTTCAGCTTTTCAACTTGCAACCATATTCCAAGATCGCTGGGATGGAATGTCAAATAAATACTTATCTTCTGATATAGTCAAGACAAATAATAGGGCACAGTAAAAATACTTTCTTGCTAGTTTCCCCAATGTGGTAACTTGTAAACTCAGCATCCTTCTAACTATAAACAAAAATAACCTGACTCAGCAGTCAATTTATAGTGATGTTCGACTTTCACTTGTTATTGCACAGCATTATGTGTAGAAAGAAAGCAGGCTGGGCTAGTTATTGTGAATGTGTTTTTTGCACCAGCGATACACATCAATATTACCTGTAACATTTTATCGGTCATTTGTTGGCACATGTTGCTGCTTTCTTTTCTGTGCTCTGTAACCATTTGCTTTTTCACTATTGCAGAACTCCTAGTGCTAATAAAACAGCATAGAATTCCATAGGATGTGTGCCATGGATCCGTTCTCGCTGTCCTTCCGTTTTCAGTTTTATTTTAATTTATTGTCTTTTTAGCCAAGGTGCAGTGAAAAGGTTTTGTTGTGCTAACCAGTCGGCGGATGGACGATACATGATTACCATTGAGCCATTCACAGTGTACAGACATATGATCAAGAGAGTAGTATGGATATTTCTAATATCCCACTGATGTGAACATTCTTGGTTTGCTGCAGACATTTTTTCAGCATGCCTGTTATAAGAGTACCAATGAATATAATTAATTGAAAAACTTCTAGCGTGGCAAATCACTTGGAGGTAATCACTGTGTTTTGGCTACACTGGACACCCACAATTGCGAGGCTCTAGGTAAACTGAGCACAATGCAGGTGACCCATCCGGTACAATTGTTAAACGGAGTTATTTTGTCAATCTAATTCAAGAAAACTTGATTCAAACTCTTGTTGCTGTTGAAATCGATTATTTGTTCTGACAGCGCTGGATAATTCTTTAAACCTTCCAAAACAGAGCTGAAAACTCTGGGGCAGGTTCAGAGAACTATATCTCCAATACAAAATTGAGGCATTATATAGGTATTAGACAATTATGGTACAGAAGGTGTGGCAAACTATTAACCAATCATTATGTTTAACCATACATTAGCTTACTTGCATTAACCAATCAACTAAGTCCTTTCCAGTGATTGACAACACGTGTAGTCACAAGATTTCCCCTTTTCTGACCTCTTTACAACCCTTGCTTGCATTGTGGTTTTCTTTACCCTCTTTGTTCAAAATCATTTTATTTCAATGAAGTAAAACCACAGAAAAATAAAATCAATTCTCAGAGACCACCTCTCAGAATATAAAAGACACATCATACAGCAATCACACAATACATACACACAAAACACATATTTTCACATTTGTAAAATAAAGTTATTTCTAAAACTTCAGATTTAAACAAAGTCTAATACTTACAATCTAATTAAAACACAATGCACTTCACAAATAATTTCCCAACAACTATAGTTAAAATACAGTTACTTATGGATTATAACGATTAAATATGAGTTTTGCCCCATTCTTACAAAGTCGGTAAAGACTTAAGTTATTTCTAATCACACAATTCCCAACTCCAAGCACATAAAGACCATATACTTGTCACACTTGATAAATTATAATTGCTTCTTATCAAGCTCGGGTCTAGTTTAATTCTGTATTACAACCTTCCCCTGCTATCTCTAGAGGAGAGGAATGTAAGGCCTCTTTACGACTTCTCACTAATAGCATTCCACACAGCAAATGGAAGATTACTATATGCAGACCCCAATCGTTTGGCTTGGATCAAAACAGAGTTACTTTCTCAGTTTTCTATAAACATAAGAAATCATCCTAATACAAAGGTCACATAACCACCTATGCCTTATCTCTTATCTCAACATAAATACATTTAAACAAAGCACAAACCAAATCACAGACTCTGTTATCTAGCCTTGCTGTCTAAGACCCAGTATAAACAACCATAAACCCTCTTTGTGACACACTAGAGCTCAGAGATGTGTCACAAAGAAAGAACAAATGGTGCCTATGTCCTGGGAAGAGACCCCATCAACAACCTACACTCTAAACACCAAACTAAACCAAATACAGCTTCTGACAGCGTGATTATTGCTTCAAAACAATAAATAAAGCTATGCCTATTCAGATCAGCATTTCCATGTTATGCTAAGCCATCTGTTCTCCTGTGTGTGTTCTTTGTACTTTATTTCTTTGTGGAGACATGTATTTCTGAAAACCCCAAACCCTTCTCTTGCAACTTAACATAGGTTCCTCACACGAAAGTTATTATCCGAGCAATTCTATTATATAATATTTCCTCACAATGTTATGAGAAATGCATTCCTTCAAAATGGGCTGTATCACAATTTTTTGCAAAGTGAAACCACGTACATTGGTGTACATTTCAAGAAATGCGAGGTGAAAAATAATTTATTGATTTTATTTACGACTTTTCCTGCATGGATTTTGTGAGAAGAAATTGTTTTCAGTTTCTCCATTTTTTGGGGGTAGTGATTTGTGAATTATGCAAGTGTGGATTTCCAGAATTGAACTGTTATAATACAAGGATCAGATGTACTCAACCCATCAGACTGAAGAATTCTGAAAAATCCTTCGGTTTCAAACTAGTAAATGCATGTCAACATGGCTGATCATCTAAAATCCGTACCCCATTCCTGCCTTTTCCCCATATCCCTTGATATTTTTTGCCCCAAGAGCTAAATCTAACTCTCTCTTGGAAAATATCCAGTGAATTGGCATCCACCGCCTTCTGTGGCAGAGAATTCCAGATTCACACCTCTCTGGGTGAAAATATTTTCTCATCTCAGTCCTAAATGGCCTACCCTTATTTTAATGTAATCAAATAGTCTATATGTAACAAGTGAAAGAAAGACAAAGAAAAATAGTGCTGAGTGAGAATGGTCAAAGTCGAAAATAATTTCCTACTTGAGGTAAAACCATTAAGATGTGAGTTTTAAACTGTAAATTTTCAGTCACAAGAATGATTTTGCAGAAATTAAGACTTAATGTACCATTTCCAAGATTACTTGTCCTCATCTGTGAGGTTGTTTGATATGCATCATCCATAAATAGACCTAAATCGTAACTTTCATTTTGTAGATGTGATCAAGGTAGAGAGGATGCAAAAAAGATTTGCAAGGTTGTTGCCTGGAATGACTTGAGGTATAAAGAGTTTGGACAGGATACACACAAAAAGCTGGAGTAACTCAGCGAGACAGGCAGCATACCTGGAGAGAAGGAATGAGTGCCTTTTCGGGTCTAGACCCTTAGGTCTGTTTTCCCTGGAGCAAAATCATAGTGATGACATGATAAAGGATTAGAAAATTATCAGAAGCATACATAGGGTAGAAAACAAGTGTCTGTTTCCCATGGTAGGGGCATCTAAAACAAGAGAGTCGAGGCTGAAGATAAAAAGGTGGTGGTTAAAAGGGATCTGAGGGTTAGGTTTTTAACACACATAGTGGATATCTGAAATGAGCTGCCAGAGGCAGAGGTGGAGGCAAGGACAGAAACAACATTGAAGGGCATGGAGATAAGTGCTTGGATGAGTTAGGCATAGAATGATATGGAATTGATGCAGGCAAGCGTGGTTAGTATCGATAAGCATGATGGGTGGCATAGAAACAGTGAGCCAAAGGGCCTATTTTCATGCTGTGCAGCTCTATGGCTCTGTTTTATTGTTGAGCATAGGACTACCATTGGGAAAGTAAGTCGAGCAGCAACTTAAATAATTTAGCATTCAGCTGTGTACATGCAGTTAGCAGAATTTGCATGTAATTTACTCTAATAAACGAATGCTTAAAATTGTTATCCTCATTAAAAGATCCAAGCCATGACACTAAAATGTTTTAATTTTCTAGACTATCGCATTTAAATAAGATCATTTGGGATGCTTGTGTAATGATTGAAGCCCTTTACATTTTAAGAAGCAGTTCAAGTCTGAAATGGCTGAATGATTATTCTTAGTTTTTTTTGTAACTTTTCATGACATTTTACTCCACAAAAGAAATATTATATTTGATGTGAAACTAAGTGTTTGTTAATGTGAAATACTTTTGTTTTGGCATTAATCATTTTGATGTTGCCACATAGTTTTGAAGCTTTGGTTGGGCTTGGCCACTTCAAAGGGAATTGTCAGGTGTTCATTCCACCTGAACACAGCCTTTCTGGTGGGGAACTTAGATCAAAGCTGGTTGCAGAACACTGTTATGGACAAAACGTGAACTTGGCAGGTGGTTCTGCAGAGAATGGATCAGGGCATTGAGATTTGCTATGAAGTTGGTGCTCTTGTGTTTTGCCTATGACTGTAGACATGTAAAATGTGTTCATGTCTATCAGTGTTGCGACAATGAGTCTTCCTCCCAATAAGAAGATAATTCTTGACTTTTTTTTTCTGAATGCGTAGTGTGCATCATCTGAGTTGATAATCCTCCCAAGGTTTTATCAAAGCTTTTCTACTGTAAATTATGATGCAACAGGAAACTTCAAATGATTAAACAATGAAAGCCAACGTCAACCTTTGCAAGGTTTCCATACTTTTCAACTTTCAAAAAGCTCCATATTCCAATAACTCCGAATTTTTTAAAAGTTTATTTTTGTTGTAAAAGTGTGGTAGCCTGTTGGCTGCTTTGTTGCATAATAATTGAACAAAATCATTAGTTATACCTGCTAGAGTACTGCTGCCAGTTGACTACCGATGCAGAATGATGAATTTTCTGAAGTGTTTCTTCAGCACATGGGTGGAGAGAAAAGACGACATTTGATAAAGGCTGACTTTCTGAAATAATTGTAACCGTGTTAATTGTATTTTTTGTTTTGGGTAGTAGCAGTTGGAGCAGTCATCACAGTGAAGGCTGTCTGTAAAATTCAACATTATGAATTTATGATTTTCATTCGTGTGTTCTCTTGTGAAATGTCGTTCTGCAATTCCTCATCACCAGCAGTTAAGTATTAATCCCAGCAGCATGGTAGTTTGCTGGTATATTTCAACTCCTACTCAGGATATATGTTGCTAAAAAGGTTGTAAAGAAAGAAAACTGTCAAGCTACAGTACTTATTGAAACAAATTGGATTATTTGGTAGAAGATATAAATTAAAAAATATAGAAGTTTAAAAACCCATTGCTTTGGTTGGATTGCATCTGGAACTTTGAGTTTTGGTATTACACACATCTTTTGAAAAGGTATGTGATGTCATAAGGATTAGCAGTAGAATTAGGCCATTCGGCCCATCAAGTCTACTCTGCCATTCAACCATGGCTGATCTATCTCTCCCTCCTAATCCCAGGATTAGGGGTTATGTTACTGAGAGATTACAAAATCAGTACCAGAACTTTGAGCAAAAAGCAAAGTGCTAGAGGAACTCAATTGGTCAGGCAGCACCTGCAGAGGGAATGAATGGACAAGTGACGTTTCGAGTTGGGGCCCTTCTCTGGACTGATTGGAATGGGGGATAGAATGCTGGAAAATGGTTGTGTTGGAGTAAGAACTGGCAAGTAATAGGCGAGTGAGGGTGTGCTGATTGGCAGATGGGTTGTGCATGTGACAAAAGCTGATGGGGAAAAGGAGCCAAAGGGGTGTTGGGTCAGAAAAGCAGAGAAGGAGTGAAATGCAAAGCCAGAGGGAGGAATATTGGTGGAAGGAGACAGGAGGTCTGGGAAAGAGGTGGGATAAGAGAAAATAACATGTTCTGTGCTGAACGATATATTACCTTGCCATTTTTATAACAAGTGTGAAGTAAAACTATGTACATCAATGTACATATTTGAATAATAGTTTCTTATTGTTCATGTTATAGGAGTAGAATTATGCCATTCGGCCTGTCTAGTCTACTCCGTCATTCAATCATGCGTTATCTCTGCCTCTTAATCCCATTTTCCTGCCTTCTCCCCATAACCCGTGACACCCGTTCTAATCAAGAATTTGTCTATCTCTGGCTTAAAAAATATCCACTGACTTGGCCTCCACAGCCTTCGGAGACAATGAATTTCACAGAATAACTACCCTCTGACTAAAGAAGTTCCTTCTCATTCTTTATGCGAAGTCTTTCTGATCCCTTCAGAGTTTCTGGAATTAAATCTGCCTCTGTACTGCTTAATCATGCACTTAATAACTAAGTAGGCCCTGGTTCTTCGTCAGACCTATTTGGTATTTCACTTATTGAAGTCTGTTTGGAATCTAATTCGGGCATCACCGGATTGTGGAGTCCAGGCTTCATGATCCAGATTTGTTCATCTCAAGCCAAGTTCATTATGTCTGTACGAACACTTCGGGAACAAACACACGTATCAATTCTGCATACCTATACTGCAGATTTTGCTTTCCGCTTTGCATGATTGATTTACAAGACATGCAAAGAACACAAATCTAATTGTTTTCCCTGAAACTGTGTTCTTTTTGATTACATGACACAGTGCCATTTTTATGACACAACTGCTAGCAATGTTACAACATTTTGAGATTTAAAAAATCAAGTCTTTAATTTATCCCATCAGATAAAGCATAAAAAGAAGTTTAATTTGACACCTAATTCACTTTCATATCTTCAGTATTAAAAAAGCTATGGCCATTTTCATACTCGGAAATTGGCATCTTGTTCCCTATTGCTTTTTCATTGACTTAACACAAAAGCTGTGATCGAGAACATTTAAAGGCCGACAACTTTCTTAAAATTGAAGAGAACTGAATGAAATTTTCAGTTATTATAGATTGAAGCATTCTGAAACAAATATGAAACAATCTTACTTAGATGACTTGAAATTAAAGCATATAATTAGTTAGTTACCTAATTGTAGCTAATTACAAAATTCAATTACTAGATCTAAACATCTATCCGTTTCT
The DNA here is from genome assembly GCF_010909765.2 of Amblyraja radiata. NCBI lineage: Eukaryota > Metazoa > Chordata > Chondrichthyes > Rajiformes > Rajidae > Amblyraja > Amblyraja radiata. The sequence goes on from NC_045960.1 coordinate 66,033,968, forward strand.
TAAGAATAGATTAACATTTGTAAATAGCCTAAGTGTCCAAATAACATTCACACAAGAATTCAAAATATAACATAATTTTTAAATCTCATTGTCATGGGTTTATAGGCCAAATGGAAGGAATTTAATGTTTAATACCTGTAAATTAATAGCCATTTAAATCAGCTTGCGAGTGGGATTTTCTGGAACGGGACCATTCAGAACGTTGAGTTTGCGGTGAATTTAGTCCCCATATCTGCAGCAAATACACTGCCGGTGCTTTGGGGAGAAAAATCACCGTTTCGCAACTTAAAATGTGAATTAAATACATCTTAAGAAACACTTCTTTACATAAAAATAAACTACTTTCTTTTACCTGGTCCTCCATAAAATCCGGCCCTGTTGTCGGCATTGACGGCTTCAGAAGCTGATTTTAAAATCATTTCGCGATTAACTTGTCGGGTGAATTTTTTTTGAAAACACACAGAACGGCCGTAGGAACGATTCTTTAGCAAAATCTTGCGCTCCAACAAATATAATTCAGGACCAGGTCGGGAAAAAACCCCGTTTTAACCCCCCCCCCCCTCAAACGCGCCAAAAACGCGCACATGGCCAGTGGCAGAATTACAGCGCCGCTGAAGGTATGTTTGAAAAAGCTACTTTCTTAACTACTAAACCAGGTTCGCTTCTTAATAAACAGACACCACACAAACTGTTTGGTAGACCAGTTCAAAACTTTACTTAACATCGGCCGATGGGAGGGAGGGAGAACTCCAGCCAAGTGACCATTACAGACACTTGACCGTCCTCCGTTCACCTCACTGAACAACAGAATTACATTGCCTTAAATAGGGTTTTTTTGTCCCCTTAGCACATTTCAGACATTAGTCATGGTCAGAGGTACAGGAAAAGGTTTCCACAGAATGCATCACATCAAAGGCCTTTTGTTTACATAGTACAAGATAACATTGGCCATTTGGTTTACGACATTTTATCTTTCTACTTCCCTGAAACATTGGCTATTTGGATAAGGCCATTTGGTTTATGGCATCTTACTTCAAAGATGTGACTAGCTGTTTCTTTCTCTGTCACTTCCTCACTTGGGAGACAATGTTATAGGATTTATTATCCCACACACCCGAAACCTGAGGCAAGCCTAATTTGAGACTAAATATAAGATGTAAGCTAGCCCAGAAGCCAATTTAATATCTTCTTATATTTTAACTAAAATTCAGCTTCATCATGTTTTGTAACATACCTACTACAACTGCCTTTAACACTGGAAGCCAAATTTGATCGAACATGCTTTTAGCATGTTTTCAACCTTCCTCAAGCATCCTGTGGTGGTGTAAGTTGTTTCAAACTTTAACATGTTGTCCAAGTGTTGGTTCAAGTTGTTTTGATTATCCCTCCAATCACATCTACTTATTCCATTAGAAAGCAGATGATACGTAGGAGCAAAATTATGTGTGAAACCATTCCACTGTGTAATTTGAAAAGAGCAAGATCATAAATTGGAGCTCATCAGCATATTTATTGGAAAGTCTGCCTACTTGTTAGTTAATTCTGTCAGGGGCGTGGATACTGTACAATGCCAGTTTGTTTTAGTCTGAATTGAACTCCAAATTATAAAGAAGGGTCTCGACCCGAAACGTCACCTATTCCTTCGCTCCATAGATGCTGCCTCATCCGCTGAGTTTCTCCTGCATTTTTGTCTACCTTCAAATTATTATTTTTTTTTTTTTTCTTGGCCTTGAATCTGCAAGCTGTCAAAATTTGACTTTCCTCATGACATTGAAATGCTTTGTTGTTCATCGAAGCAATACCAATTAGCAGAATTTGTTTTGATTTCAATATGCTTTGCATTTGGATGTCTCTCTTACTGTGGACTGCTGTGATACCACTTCCTTGCAGAGTGTCGCGGGGACTCGCAGGAGTCCAGCCAAAAACGATTCAACTGTAACACTGACATCTCCGATCTACCCTTCTCCCTCTCCAATTGTAGATTAAACCTGACCATATTATGGTCACTACCTCCTAATGGCTCATTAACCTCAAGTTTCTATATCAAATTACATAACATTAAATCCAGAATTGTCTTCTCCCTGGTAGGCTCCAATACAAGCTGCTCTAAGAATCCATCACGAAGGCACTCTACAAAGTCCTTTCTTGGGGTCCAGTACCAACCTGATTTTCCCAGTCTACCTGCATGTTGAAATCTCCCATAACAACCACAGCATTACCTTTGCTGCATGCCAATTTTAGCTCTTGTTTCAACTTGCACTCTATGTCCAGGCTATTGTTTGGGGGCCTGTAGATAAGTCCCATTAGGGTCTTTTTACCCTTACAATTCCTTAGTTCTATCCATACTGACTCCACATATCCTGTTTCAATGTCACCCCTTGCAATGGACTGAATTTCATCCCTCACCAACAGAGCTACCCCACCCCCTCTGCCCACCTGACTGTCTTTTCGATTGGAGGTATACCGTTGTATATTCAGTTCCCAGCCTTGGCCCTCTTGCAGCCATGTCTGTATTTCCCACAACATCATACTTGCCAATTTCTAACTGAGCCTCAAGCTCGTCCACTTTATTTCTTATACTTTGCGCATTCATATACAACACTTTGACCTCTGTATTCACTTCCCCGCTCGCAATTGGCCCTGACCTTACTCTTTTATCCCTTCTCGAACTTTCCTTCCCATTAATTCGAGAATCTTTTGTAAATTTTCCTGTACTTCAACTCCATCTTTATATTCCCAATTTGTCAATCCCTCCCCCCCATTATTTAGTTTAAACCCACAGCGCTGAATCCGCCGGAAAAGACATCCGCATGGCCCTTCCCAGACCAACATAGATTTTGCCGGTAGACAAAAGTGCTGGAGAAACTCAGCGGGTGCAGCAGCATCTATGGAGCGAAGGAAATAGGCAACGTTTCGGGCCGAAGCCCTTCTTCAGACTTGCTGGACCGTTCCTCGAGGACATGTAGCTGGTCGTCATGGACACCCATTCGAAATGGCCACATGTTATCCAAAAGATATCCAACCAACGAAACAACCACTTCTGCACTCGATGATTTGTTCCTCATTTGGGGATTGCCCTTAATAATCGTAAGCGACAATGGATCCCAATTTGCCCCGCAAATGTTCGGTGACTGTTGCACCTTTTCATCCACCCTCAACTGGTGAGGCAGCATGGCTTGTCGGCGTTTTCAAGCAGGCCATGAAACGTGCTGTAGGAATCGAAAAGAAATTGAAACGATTGGCATTGCGCGATTTCTTACAGCAATATCGAACCATTCCAAACTGCACTACCGGTCGAACTCCAGTGAAGATGATGCTCGGACATATCAGTTTTGAACCCGACCCATAACTTTTATACGGCGCGGACTCAGCCAACGAAGTCGAAGAAGTCCAAATTCGACATTGGCGACTACGTATATTACCGCAATTATACGGCCAAGGAAAGCAAATGGTGCGCTGGCAGGATCATGTCTCACATTGGAACCAAAATGTACACCGTCCAAGGACAAGAAGGACAATGCCGATGGCATGATGACCAATTAAGAAGCCGCGTTCCTCCAGCGAAGACTGCGCAGAAACTGACCAGAACCAAGCAGTCGGATACTCCGGTGCCGAATCGTGTGGACACTGGAGTGCCTGACTTGCCCCTCCCCTGGCTTGACGAAGTTCCGCCAGATGAGCTCCCTGCCGATCTGCCTGTGGTCCTTCGTCAATCGACATGTTGCAATCGTGGCATTCCCCCAAGGCGACTCATTCAGGAATAGAGACGTTCAAACTAGAAAGGGGAGTGTGATGTTTGGTGGACTGTGTGAGGTGGGAGGACCCGTTGCTCCTCCCATGCAGCAGGTGGTGCTGCACAGGACAAAGGGAGATGTTTGGTATATAGTTTTCTCGTGTGTGTTTGTGTGTGTGAGGCATTGAGTAAAGCATTAAAGGCTTCTGTTGTAAATTGAAGACTCTCAAGTTTTGTGCAGACCTAGAAAATGAACCCGAAACAACTTCTGTACATTAGCGAGACGAAGCGCAGGCTCGGCCATCATTTCGCTCAACACCTCTGCTCATTGAAGGTAGGCACAAAATGCTGGAGTGACTCAACGGGTCAGGCATCATCTCTGGAGAGAAGGAATGGGTGATACTTCGGGTCGAGACCCTTCTTCAGACTGAACATTGACCTCAAATATTTGCTTTCCCTCTCTCTCCATACCCCCCCCCCCCCCTTCCCAGTTCTCCCACCAGTCTTAGTATCTCCGACTACATTCTATCTCCGTCCTACCCACTCCCCTGACATCAGTTTGAAGAAGGGTCTCGACCCGAAACGTCACCCATTCCATCTCTCCAGAGATGCTGCCTGTCCAGCATTTTGTGTCTACCTTCGATTTAAACCAGCACCTGCAGTCCTTCCTACACATGCAGTGATCATACAGATCCACTGGACAGATGGAATCCACACTGAGATTAGTATGCAACTGCTCAGACATGAAGAGAAGGGAACTGAAAAGGATCCTGTAGCCACAGTATGTTGATGATGCAGGGAGTGAAAGATGATTTTGGTGAAGGAGAGCTTGTGCAGTGATTCATTTGTTCAAGATGCTCTTGACCGTCTTAAGCATTGTTGGAGTTACATTCAATCAGTTGAATGGGGAATATTCCATTACTATCTTCTCAAACCTTGTTCGTGATAGAAATATGGAGTTAGGAATGGATTAACTCGCTACTAGAACCTTGCCTCTGATATGTTCCTTTAGCCAGAGTAAAAATATGGTTTTAAAATTCTGGTCACTGCAGAAAATTGATGTTTGATTGATTGCTAATGCCATTGACTAATAAGGGGAGGTGGAATTTTTATACCATTTTCTCCTTCAGTAAAATCATATTGCTTTGCTGCTATAGTAACAAAATATCTTTTTGCGTGGAACCTTCATGAATAAATCGTAGAGAAACTGCAGCGGAGTGAAGAAGGCAGAGATTCGTAGGGATGCATTTCGGTTTCGTTGAGTTTAGAAGAAGGTTCGTTTGAAAGGAGATGGAGGGGAGTGTTTCATTTTTGGTGAGAAATTCCAGAGCAATATGGGTAGGCTTTGGAGATATATGGACACAAAATACTGGAGTAACACAGCAGGACAGGCAGCATCTCTGAAATATCACCCAATCCTTCTCTCCAGAGATGCTGCCTGTCACACTGAGTTACTCCAGCATTTTGGGTCGATCTTCGGTGTAAATCAGCATCTGCAGTTCCTTCCTACACATGGGTAGGCTGAAGCAGATAGAGGATGCTGAAAAGACAGAAAGACAGTGTCTTGGAGAGCAGTGGACACTGCAAGAACATATTAGTGAATGATAGGGGTACAATGTAAATCAGTTTTGATGGGACTGGTGAAACAGCAAAACTTGCTTTAGAACGAGATTTTTGCACAAATTGGAATTAATAGATGTTGGTGAGAAAAAGCATATGTTACCATGATGGCCCTGGAATATTTAGCTGACAGTAACAAAATATTGCTTTGGACAATTGGGGTGAAGATAGTCTCGCTTCTGAAATATTGAGGACATCATCTGTGAAAAATCTGCCAAGGTAAGATTTAAATTATCCAATTGAACTCGTGAGAATGGACACATAAGGAACTGCAGATGCTGGTTTATTAAAAAAACTCGAGAATGGTTGGGAACAGCAATGGGAAAAAAATAGAAAATGCCCAAAACACCTAGCAAGTCAGACAGCATCTTTTGAAAAAAATGTTTTGATAAAATTGAACTTGAAACATTAACCATATTTATTTTTCCATGGATACTGTCTGCTCTGCTGTTTCTTGCATTTTAGTTTGATTTGCAAGGACAGGAATGTGATTGGTCAAGCGGAAATGTACTTTTGCCAGCTGCTGTTATGCATAATTCATTAATACATTCAATGAGTAGTTCCAATTTCCCTGCAGGATTGATCTGTTGGTTATCTTTTAGACAAAGAAAGCAAGTTTTAAGGTGACATGGCACAATTTGTGGAAATAGGAGCTAAGTTAATCCTGTTTCTTTCTCTGGGGGTGCTGCCTGTCATGCTGTGTATTTTCAGTGGTTTCCTTTCTGCTTTACTCAAACCGTTCATCATTTCTCTGCAAAGTTTTTTGTTGATGTGTTTTCTAAGAAGGCAGACTAAATTTATTTGTTTAACTTCAATATCATTTCCTTATTTGATTGTTTAATTTAATCTGCCTCAGTCTGTGAGAGTTCCATATTAACATTGGGGTACCTTTCCATTAGACATATCTTTAGAATTTTCCACTGTCTATTTTATGTTACTTTGTCTATGTTACTTATGTGGATTACTCTTGCTTTCTACTTTCCCTTTTCTGGAAATGTGCTTCGGCCCTCTTGTTCTGTTTCCTGGTCTTGGTGCTATTTTGCAACACTTTTGGGCCTGTCCCACTTAGGCGACTGCAGGAGACTATGCAGTCGCCACATGGTCGCCACATGTTCGCGGGTGGTTGCCTATATTTCTTTTGTGAACCATGCTTTCCACCAATGTTGCTTTAAATTTTATTCCCAAATCTCAACTTTAAGATTACCTTTCAATATGATTTCCCAATCTAACATTGTCAATTTGTGCTTTATATCTCCAAAACTTTCTTGATTTAAATAGAAGGCCCTTACTGTAAATCTTTGTATAAAATGCTATAATTCTTCCATAAAGACCATTTAACTCTAATGGTTAATTAACTATTTCTCATTGCATAATATAAGCTCTGGGACAGCGTTTCCAGAGTGAGTTTTTTGATCAGTTAGTTTATTGTCACGTGTACTGAGTTACAGTGAAATGTTTTTGTTCCTCAAAGAAAACAATGAACAGAAAGCTGCAGATACTGTGAGGCAAAGCATTAAGTCAAGCAACGTCTATGGGTGTGGAAAGCAAAGCAGAGTTAACATTGAGGAACAAAGACCCTTCATCAAGCTGAGACTAGAGAAAACAGTCTCACATATACATACAGTACATATATACATGAGTCTGAAGAAGGGTTTCGACCCGAAACGTTACCTATTTCCTTCGCTCCATAGATGCTGCTGTACCCGCTGAGTTTCTCCAGCATTTTTGTGTACCTTCATATATACATACCTTGAATTCCATCTGTCATGCTATTACTGGAAATTTAGTTTGTTCAGCCTGTGTGCAGATTTTAATTCCTCACGATTATCTATAGTTTTCTTGTCACATGTGCTTCTAATTTTCCAGTTTATTTTATGTTCTACATTACCACTAATATTTAGGCAGCCTCCACCAGTGTGTCCTGCCCCTTCCTGTTTCTTAGCTCCACCCAGACTGATTCTGTTTGTGGATCTCCAGAGCTGTGATCCTTCCTTAGTTTATTCCATCCATTATTTTCAGCCTTTCCTTTACAAACAGTGGAATGTACATGAAATAAGGTGTCAAAGGAAATGTTCAAGACAGATACAAATATAACATTTGGTTATGGCTAGGTGCAAGAAAGTGGCACTGATTAGTTTATCCAACTTGGTTGGTATAGGCAAGTTGGACTGCAGGACTGTTTGGTGCTGGAAAGCTTTACCACTCTGTTGTCTTGTCCTTCCTGTTTGCAATTGTCTCCTTGCAAGTACAGTAAACCCTTGTCCAGCCTGAAGAAGGGTTTCGGCCCGAAACGTTGCCTATTTCCTTCGCTCCATAGATGCTGCTGCACCCGCTGAGTTTCTCCAGCATTTTTGTGTACCTTGTCTTAACATACCCTTGCATCCTACATTTTACCCGATTCTGCAGGTAATTGAGTGAGTAAACGTGTCTTGTTGGTAGCGGCAGCCTGAAGAAAGCACATCCTATACAACGTAACAACAGCTGCATTAGCTGGTGAAGAAGGGCTCGCTGGTGAAGACCAGTGGCATTGGTGTCTAGTTTTAAGGTGAAATGGCACAAAATGCTGGCGTAACTCCGCAGAGACTGAATCAGACTGAAGAAGGGTCTCAACCCAAAACATCACCCATTGCTTCTCTCCAGAGATGCTGCCTGTCCTGCTTAGTTACTCCAGCATTTTGTGTTTATCTTCAGTTTAAACCAGCATCGGCAGTTCCTTCCTACACATACTAACATGGATTGCAGGTTGGCTGATTGACAGAAGGCAAAGAATAATATAAAATTGAATTTTTCCGTTTGCTGCTGATTCTGCAGGATTCGGTGCTGGGGCGCTACTCTTCACGTTGTATATCAATGATTTGGATGAGGGGATTGAAGGCTCTGTGGCCAAGTTTGCAGATGATACGAAGATAGGTGGAGGGGAAAATAGTGTAGCGATAGCAGGGATTCTGCAAAAGGACTTGGACAGGTTGCGAGAGTGAGCAAAGAAGTGGCAGTTGAAAGTGTGGGGTCATGTAGTTTAGTAATAGGAATAAAGATGTAGTCTGGGGTTATGGGGAGAAGGCGTTGAGGGGGAGAGTTACTGATCAGCCATGATTGAATGGCAGAGTAGACTTGATGGGCCGATTGGCCTAATCTGCTCCTATCACATGAACAGGTTGGCCTCCAGTCCCGACGTCGGAGAGCCAACATCCCGGCGAGCGGGCCTGAGCGGTGGGCTGACGGTAGCGGCGACTGCGGAGAGCTCCGGAGGCCCCAACCACGGGTAAACATCGAGGAAGGGACTGACTTTGGTGCCTTCCCTCACAGTGGGGAAACTTTTGATTCTGCTGTGTGGGGATGCTTTATGTTGAACTCTATCTTGTGGTGTGCTCTTTATTTTATTGTATGGCTTTATTGTATGTATCACATTTCACTGTGCCATCTGGCACATGTGACAAATAAATATATCTTGGATCTTGTATGAACCAAATTCAAAATGCTTTGTATTTGTGCCTGGAAGGTCATGTTTGACTAATCTTCTTGAATTTTTTGAAGAGGTTACTCGGGAAATTGATGAGAGTAAAGCAGTGGATGTTGTATATATGGACTTTAGTAAGGCCTTTGACAAGGTTCCTCACGGAAGGTTGGTTAAGAAGGTTCAATGGTTGGGTATTAATGGTGGAGTAGCAAGATGGATTCAACAGTGGCTGAATGGGAGATGCCAGAGAGTAATGGTGGATGGCTGTTTGTCAGGTTGGAGGCCAGTGACTAGTGGGGTGCCACAGGGATCTGTGTTGGGTCCACTGTTGTTTGTCATGTACATCAATGATCTGGATGATGGTGTGGTAAATTGGATTAGTAAGTATGCAGATGATACTAAGATAGGTGGGGTTGTGGATAATGAAGTAGATTTTCAAAGTCTACAGAGAGATTTATGCCAGTTGGAAGAGTGGGCTGAAAGATGGCAGATGGAGTTTAATGCTGATAAGTGTGAGGTGCTACATCTTGGCAGGACAAATCAAAATAGGACGTACATGGTAAATGGTAGGGAATTGAAGAATGCAGGTGAACAGAGGGATCTGGGAATAACTGTGCACAGTTCTCTGAAAGTGGAATCTCATGTAGATAGGGTGGTAAAGAAAGCTTTTGGTGTGCTGGCCTTTATAAATCAGAGCATTGAGTATATAAGTTGGGATGTAATGTTAAAATTGTACAAGGCATTGGTGAGGCCAATTCTGGAGTATGGTGTACAATTTTGGTCGCCTAATTATAGGAAGGATGTCAACAAAATAGAGCGAGTACAGAGGAGATTTACTAGAATGTTGCCTGGGTTTCAGCAACTAAGTTACAGAGAAAGGTTGAACAAGTTAGGGCTTTATTCTTTGGAGCGCAGAAGGTTAAGGGGGGACTTGATAGAGGTCTTTAAAATGATGAGAGGGATAGACAGAGTTGACGTGGATAAACTTTTCCCACTGAGAGTAGGGAAGATTCAAACAAGGGGACATGACTTGAGAATTAAGGGACAGAAGTTTAGGGGTAACATGAGGGGGAACTTCTTTACTCAGAGAGTGGTAGCTGTGTGGAATGAGCTTCCAGTGAAGGTGGTGGAGGCAGGTTCGTTTTTATCATTTAAAAATAAATTGGATAGTTATATGGACGGGAAAGGAATGGAGGGTTATGGTCTGAGCGCAGGTATATGGGACTAGGGGAGAATACGTGTTCGGCACGGACTAGAAGGGTCGAGATGGCCTGTTTCCGTGCTGTAATTGTTATATGGTTATATGGTATTATTAACATTTTGCAGATCTTTAGCTGTGAGTCAAAGGTCCTCCAGGTGTAGGCATTTATAACAGATGTAGTAATCATGGATCTCGTTTGTTTCCATCAAACTCCTGTAAATGACATTTGGAACACATCACCTAGTCTGCCTGTAATGCCTCAATTTAATTAGTTAACTTTTTAAAGATGAGGCTGCATCTTTGCCTTACTGAAGCTTTGTACTCTCCAAATCCAGGCCCTGAAGGCCATGAACTAATTTGTGAAAATACACCGTGCTTTGGCAGAACACAGATTTATATTCTGCCTCTGAGTCAGCTGATAGTGACTTTGGTAATACAGTTTCAACAGCGTGCTCTAAAAATTGGGAGATTTACAGGCTACTTGCTTACCAATTTTTACTGAATGCTAATCATCGCAAAGAAACATTACAGGGTTAAGAAAATCTATGTATAAAACAAACAATACTAATATATGCAATGAAATGTCTATTCACCCACTGTGTACACTCCATTGAATGGTTATAATATTGCCATGCTAAAACACACCTTAAAGGCATTCAAACATCTTTCAGTGGTTCATTTTCTCACTTTCCCAATGCTCTTTGGAACCTGTGTTTTTATTATACAGCCAGCACATAATGCATTTATTATCAATCTCTCAAAGAATGTAACTACTTGGCACTGATTGGAAATTATGTATGTGATTTTTGGCCATCTCCACACTCCAGGTATGTGCCTCTAAAAAACATTCCAAGATAGGTTGTTATTATACATTAAAAAAAATCTAAGTGGACTAACATTTAGTGCACCAAAATGGATGTCATTGGACCTATTTGGGTAAAGAGATAGGAACTGCCTGAAATATAAGCATGGAACAGCTGGAGGTGTTTCTGCAATTACAAGTGTTGTAGTGTAAGTTATATTATATTTCTGTTTAAAAATTAATTTATTGAAAACTTCTGTTTTCTCGAATCTTTACTGCTCTCAGCATTTAGCACAGTTCTTGCCCAAAGGAATAATTCCAAGCTGCCTTAAGTGTTTATTTCACTTTTATGCTCTGGATCTTGGAAGAGAGACTCCAGGCAGCCCCAAGGTGTAAAAAGTATTTTATTTGCTTGATGAATAGATCTGTTTGAAATTACATCTTTGTAACTGTGCAGTTGAATTTTGGACAGATCCATTTGGTGTTGTCCACTCCAGGTGAGGGCTGTTGTGTTCAGCTTTCCAATGTGGTCTCCTGTCCTAGAATTAGCAATGCCTGAGAGCAGATAGGAATTGGGTGATTCCAGAAAGTGAGCCATGTGCATGGTTCGTGGAAATAATTTCCAAGTCTTCTCTCTTGTTTCCTTCATCCATTATAATTATAATCTCTGTAATCAGATAGTTGCAGATGATGGAAATCTTAAGTAAACACTTCTGGAAATTCCTTGCAGATCGGGCTACCTCTAGTAAGAGAAAGCATTAATGTTTCAGGTTAAATAACCTTTGTCAGAATTGGTTAATGTTTGTAGGGCCTTTCATCAGAACTGTGAACGTGGCTGGAAAACAAACTTATTTAGTTTTCTACTTTCCCAGTTTGAAGAAGGGTTCCTGACCGGAAACACAGTTGACACTCTTCTTTTTACACAGCTGCTGCATGACCTGCAAAATGTTTTCCAGCATTTTGCTTTTATTCAGGATGGATATATCTGTTTGAAACATAATTGCTCAGCTAATTTTCTTGCACAAAAGCTTTTAGGGGGTACTTGTCCAGAGTGTGACTGTCAAACTATGAAGCTGGCAGCAATTGAATAGATTGAATTGACAAGTGAGCTGCAGTGTTGGATATCTGTCTACAGTTTCAACTGCGACAATGAAACTACTTTGTGTTGATCACGTAAACAATGAACATTTATAGCTATTGTCAAGGTATTCCAGTGAATCAAAAGGAATTATTAAATGCCATTTTGACTTCAATGAATAGTCCTGGTATTGGTATTGTTTTTGATCTCAAATACTCATGAGTGTGGCTTTTTTTTCATTGAGCCATTTGATGACCACTTGTAGAGTTTGTAAGTGGGATGAATTGCTGTTCCATGAATGTATCCAACAAAATTCAAGGTGCCCGAAATTAGTCTTGAATAGTAAAGATGCTGCATATAATGATGAATCACTCATTTAAAAAAAGGTTATTTGATAATGTTCAAAAATATGTTATCAACTAAGTCTGTCATTATGAGAAATCCTTCTGAAATGCCTGCCTGAGGAAGAGAACAGCTGTGGTACCTTCAGCTTGTTGGTGAAAGACAGTCTGGATTCATTTGAGGCCAAAACATTTGACACAGGTTTTTCACAGTTGTAGTGTAGCAACATTATGATGTGGCGGTAATGTATCACACTTAAGACTATTCCCAGGATATTGTACTGGTTTGAATTACCCGATGTGTATGTGTGATTTGAGAATGAATGTGCAGTAAGACTGATGTTATGGGACTGATGAGAATATTTACAGGATGAAATGCTTTCCCAGCATGACCACGTTCAAGAAACAGACTTGAGCAATCAGAGATATTTTAGGGTAGCAATATAAAATAATGGATTAAATATTTTAAGTAAATTCAGCTAAATAATATACTAGTAACTTAGTAAACAGAGATTCAGAAAGGAAAACATTTCTGCTTGCTGAACCTTTTAATTAAATGATTTGTGGTTAAATGCTCAAATGTCAGGACATTTAGACTTCCAAAAGGCGAATGAATTAGGTAATTGTTAAGAGTGGGAAACTATTGTTAATGACGTAGTTTCAATGAGACGGGAAGCATGGAGCATGCTGTTTGCACTTAACAAAACTAATGGTACATTGATTTGTACGATTCTAACATAAAGACAAGCCAAGTTCAAGTCAGAAAGGTTTAGGTGTACAAAGGAACAGGGCGTGACTATTTGATGCACTGTCAACGTGCCACTTGCCCTGTGATTATGGTTACAGTGCTTGCTGCCTGGGAAATCCTGGTGATCCTGCTGTACTCTAGACTGTGGGGTGGGCTGCATTTCTAGCCGACACGGTGCTGCTCATGAATCTTCAAGGTACATGCTTTCCCACGTGCCAACTTTCTTTGCTTCACAGATGATGGACACGGAAACTGGGCGACTTCTCTCAGCTGTGCCAGTGTGGAGTGACCTTTGACCCGTCCTCACCCTGAGAAAGGATGTTGCTTCCGTATCACTCATTTGGGATGTACTGGACATTGGAAATTAAATCTTACAACATTTGAATGATCTTCTGTCTTGTATTTGTTTGCCTCAAATACATCTGATTTGTTGGCTGATGCTTTGGGTAAATGATATCATGAATATAGAATGGTCACAAAATTCACAAGAGGTTATTCAGTTACCCCTGTCCTTGTACCTCCTCCTTCAGCTCCACCCAGGGACCTTAGCAGCCCATCCAGGTGAAACAGAGATTCGCCATCATCTCATCCAATCTTGTCTAATGCATTTGGTGTTATCAATGTTGCCTCAGCTACATTGGTGAGACCAAACACAGACTAGGCATCTCGTCTGCCAAACACCTTCATTCTGTCCGCTGTGGCCATCTGGATCTCCCGGATGCTTCCATATTAATTCCCCTTCCCATTTGCAAACCAACCTAGCTCCTCGGTATCCCCCACTGCCAGGGTGAGGCCAAATGCAAGAGAGAAGAACAGACCTTTTATTCCACATGGGTACTCCATTACCCTATGGGACATGGTCAACTTGACAAGCTAGCCATCTGAAAACAAAGATAAGTATAAAGGTTTACTGGAGTAACTGCGTGGGCACTTGACCCAATATCATGCGTCCCAGGATGAGTGGTCTATTACATATGGCCATTTGTTGTCTGCACTTGAATCAGTGGCACACAGTTGGGGACTCAACCTGGTGCTCGTACCCATTAGGCGATAGGCAATCATCACAACAACTTTGCATCTTGCCAATATTTGCGTGTTGCCTACCCATAACTAATTTGGGACAAATTATAAAGTATGAGTGTAGTATATAATCATTGAATTCTGTACTCAATGACTACCTTAAATGGTAAACAATTGGACATTGGAGTGCTGCAGAATTTCTTCCTGAGTTAACACAATATGCCCATTTAAAAAATTTGTTTAGCTTCTTGCAAATATATTTAAAACATATTAAATGTACGTGGTGTGCTTTCAAATAATGTCATGGATGAGCAAGAACTGTTTGGTAATTAATGAAATTGCAGTCTTAAGCTGCTAGCCAGCAATTTTGAAATGTTTTATTTTTGCAAATTCAGCAGTGCTCATCTACTGTAAATGGATGAATAAAAAATATATATATTTGATGTCACATTACTAAAGGTTGTTCACAAAGAAAATATATTCATCCATCTAATTATCTGTCTTTATGGTCGAGAAACAGATTAATCAAGCAGACCTACTCTTTTTCCACTACATGATTACAATTGAGCCATTTACAGTGTATAGATACATGAAAGGGAATAACGTTTAGTGCAAGGTAAAGCCAGCAAAGTCCAATCAAGGATAGTCCGAGGGTCGCGATGGTGCACCTGCAGAAGTTTGCACATGGTGCACCTGCAGAAGTTGGTGAGAGTTGTCGGGGACATGCCAAACTTCCTAAACCTTCTAAGGAAATAGAGGCATTAGAGGCACAAATAGAGTGCTTTTTGGGTCGTTACTTCAATTTGGAAACCATTTGTTTTTCAGTTCATTCATGACAATGGGAAAATTTGACAATCCAAGAATTTGTAGATTATTTGGTATATTTAATGGAGACATTTTATAGTTAAGGATATACAGGATCATTAACATTGTTTCAACCCTCCTTTTAAAAGTTAAGTTGATTTAAAAAAAAAAAAGGTTTGGTGTGAATTTTGAATGAAGTATCAGGAAACTATCTCATATTTGCTCATGTAGATTTCAAAGCAGAAATAATTTCAAAGCTGTTAAAGTAACGTTGAAAATTATGTTTGTATGTGTTATTTAGGATTTTGAGCAGTGGTGCTTCAATTCAATTGTCTCCAATTTTACTTCATTGCAAGACTTCGAGTTTTCCTTCAGGTTTTGGTTGAAAGTAGTGGACTTTTAAAATCCTTAAGACACAAGTCTTAATCAAAAACACAAAGGTTGAACCAGAAGGGTCCTGTCCCAAAATATCATTGTCTATTCCCCCCACACATTCTGCCTGACCTGCTGAGTTCCTCCTGCTTTTCATTTATTTTAAAGATGTTTAAAATGCTCATGAAATACTTATTTATCAGACATTAAATACAATCCAGTGAGTAATTCCGGTGCCTAACTCAGTGCCATTCAAAATACCTCTAATCATATTATTGGAAGGTGTTTGGAAATTGCAGCTTGACATTGCTTTTCTGTGGAGGAAGGAACTGCAGATGCTGGTTTACACCCAAGATAGACACAAAATGCTTGAGTAACTCAGAGGGACAGGCAGCAACTCTGGACAGAAGGAATGGATGACGTTTCGGGTCTGAAGAAGGGTCTCGACCCGAAACATCACCCACTCTTTCTATCCAGAGATGCAGCCTGTCCCACTAAGTTACTCTAGCATTGTCATCTATCTTTAGTGTGCCTTTTCTATCTTTCAGGTATGTGGAGAGTAGGCAGGACAAAACATTAAGGTACATTCCTTCTTCGAAAGCCAGTAAACACAAGGAGAAAAGATCAGGTGAGATTCACCAAACTAATTTCCTCACTACCTACCTAATAAAATAAAATGTGGATTATGTAGCACATTCACAATAAAGGTAGACATGTCATACTCTTCCCTGATTTTGCTGTCTGCTGTGCTGGTAGCATTCTGTCTTGGAACTAAACACTCCTCAAGATATGTTTCTGTAGTTATTGTTCTCTTCTATTTTTGCAACCAGAGTGGAAAGCTTGAGCCAGGCAATTTGTGGGAGATATTTTTGAAACAGTAATCCATGCCTTTATTACATCTAGGCTGGATTACTGTAACGCACTCTACTCTGGAGTCGCACGAGCTTCATTGGCTCGTCTCCAGCTTGTTCAAAATGCTGCCGCTCGCCTTTTGACTGGAACTCGAAAGAGGGAGCACATTACGCCAATTTTGGCCTCCCTACACTGGCTCCCAGTGCACTTTCGAGTTCATTTCAAAATTCTTTTATTTGTTTTTAAATCATTGAATGGGCTCGCCCCGCCTTACCTCTCTGAGCTGCTCCACCTATATGCTCCTGCCCGGTGCCTCAGGTCAGCTGATCAGCTGCTCCTTGAGGTACCAAGGTCTAAGCGGAAGCTCAGAGGGGATAGAGCCTTTTCTGTTGCTGCTCCGGCACTCTGGAACACCTTGCCGTTGCACATCAGACAGGCCCCCTCACTGTCCATCTTCAAATCCTCCCTAAAAACATATTTTTATTCTTTGGCTTTCGACACTGGCTGAGGCATTGCTCCTGTTTTTAGTGCTTTTAATGTCTTTTAATTTTTAGTGTGTTTTTTATAGTCCTTCGTTGTACGGTTTTTAATGGTTTTTAATTGTTTGTAATAGCTTTTTGTTCGTGATTTCTCATGTACAGCACTTTGTGGCAACTGTAGTTGTTTAAAGTGCTTTATAAATAAAGTTGTTATTATTATTATTATTCCCAAAATGAATAGTAAATCAATCGGTGACAGAAGCTAACAAATTGCAAACTGTGTTTGGTTGGTCAAGGTGGTTCAACCATCTTTTCTTTTCTGAAAAAAAACTTTTATTGTCATTGTATGAGTGTACAATGTTCTGACACTTAAGTGTTTAATGTTTTTGATCACTAATTCAACAATGGGCAGTCTGATTTTGGTAAATCATTACCTATTTTCCATTTTGTTTCAATTCCATAAATCAAATATTACATTTTGACAAGGCAATAGATTTTAGAAAACTCCATATTAAGATTATATTCTGAAGAAGGGTTTTGGCCCGAAACGTTGCCTATTTCCTTCGCTCCATAGATGCTGCTGCACCCGCTGTGTTTCTCCAGCTTTTTTGTATACCTTCGATTTTTCAGCATCTGCAGTTCCTTCTTGAACAAGATTATATTCTTGTTGGATTGGGGAGGTTGGCAACAGAAAGAATGGAAACTTGCAGCCATTGTATGTTCTTTTTGACATAATATTATCTCCGTCTGAAATGCCAGCTACACTGACAATGTTTGGCAGAATGCATAGTGTAACTGATGAATATGTATAACTGTACAGACATGCACAGTCAGTTTCTTGGGCAGCGTCTGTGGAAAGAGAAATGCAATAATCTTTCGCATCATTTCCTTTGCATGGGAACTGGGAGAACAGCATTGGCGGATCGAGCATGTGTTTGCCTGGATAGACACAATGCTGGAGTAACTCAGCAGGACAGGCAGCATCTCTGGAGAGAACGAATGGGTGACGTTTCGGGTCGAGTCCCTTCTTGCTTGGTCTCACCCATGTAAAGGAGGCTACATTGGGAACACTGAAAGCAATAGATGAGGTTGGCAGAAGTTCACCTGAATCTATGCCTCACCTGGATAGACGGCTGGGGCCACTGCATGGATATGAGAGATGAGGTATAGGGACAGGTTTTATTTCTCCTGCAGTTGCAGGGGACGTACTTGGGGAGGGAGTAGTTTGAGTGGGAAGGATGTTGTCAAGGGACCAGGGGAATTCTATCCTTGTTTCGTATGGGGGGATTGGGTAGCTAGAGCAAAACTACAGAACAGAGGAGATGTGGGAGGGGATTCCTTTAAGACCGTGGGAAAGGGGAAACGGCATTTACTGAAGAGAGAGGACATCTCAGATGTCCTAGTGTGGAAAGCCTTCATCTCCGAAGCAGATGGGAAAGAGAAATTGAGAATAGGGGATCGCGTCTTTGCAAGAGACGGTGTGGGTAGTGGTCCAATGTCTTATTTAAGGCATGCAAAGGGCTAGTACCTGTAACATACAAGTCTATATGAGGGGATCATTACTGTCACACAAAGGACAAAGATCGCCTGGTGTCCATGCTGGACTTGCTGTAACATAGTGTCTGGTCTAGTCTCTGGGCCCTGCCATCTCTCATTGGGTATTCAGTCTAGTCATTGATTTCTTATAGATCCCTATTATGTCCATGCTTCTCCACTGTGCATGCATCAAGATTCTAGAGTTACATTTCTCAAAGCTAGGAAACATTTTTCCGGATCTTTTGGACCTTTTCAAGATTAATGTTCAGCTCACTTTTATTTGCAGTGATTATTTGTGGATCTAATCACCATTGACTATCATCATCATAAGTAAAGTAAAAAGTAAAGTATCCTTCATTGTCATTCAGACTTTACAGTCCCAACAAAATTTCGTGCCTTGCAGTCATAACATAGAATAAACTAACTAAACACACAATAAACACAGATTTATCATCCACCACAGTGAGTCTACCAGGCCCTCCTCACTGTGATGGAAGGCAAAAGTCTTAAAGTCCTTGTCTCTTCCCTCCTTGTTCTCCCTCTGCGTTGAGGCGATCCAGGCTTCCGATGTTGTGACCCTGCCGGGTGATGGTAAGTAAGTCCCACGGCCGAATCCAAGCTCTGCGAACGGGCCGGTTCAAACTCCGCGGCCCGGGGTGGACGAAGCTGCCGAAGCTGCCACCCTCCAGTCCAGCGGACGAAGCTGTTGTTGCGGGAGCTCCGGAGAACAGGGCACCAACCTGGGACCTGCAAGCTCCCGACGTTGTCGTCCACTGGGCCCGCCAGCGATCCTCCAAGGCTCCGAAGTCGGGTCGCCGCCACCGCAACGCCACCACAGTCCCGAAGTCGGCCAGCTTCGCGATGGTAAGTAAGTCCTGGTTCTGCCTCCGGAGCCTCGAGTTCGGTCCCAATTGGAGGCCGCCAGCTCCGCCATTAGGTCTCAGCGCAGACGGAGACTGGGGATACGACAAGAAAAGGTCGCATTCCCCCCGAAGCAAGAGATTAAAAACAAGTTTCTCCCCCCCCCCCCACACATACACAACTAAAATAAACTGAAATAAACTAAAACAACAGGACAAAGAAAACAAAAAAAAAGAAAAGACAAACGGACTGCAGGCGAGCCGCAGCTGCAGGGCAGCGCCGCCACTTCCGGGTTGTCCCAATTAATTTTACAACCAATTTATTTAAATAAATTTACACTGTTAGAGCATTTTCTGGAGGAGATGTTGGGCTTGTTACGGGTTAAGGACAAATTGCTAATTTAATATCTTTGCATATGATGATTTCTATCTCGGTTTTAACTGGCCCTGCTTGCTGTCGGCAGCCAGGAATCAAAAGTGTCCTGGGCACCCTGTGATTCTGGGCCATAATCAAAGGGGCATATATTTGATGATTGACATTTCATTCGGATTTGATTTTTGTCATGGACAGGAACTATATATTATCTTCCACAACAGGAATAGGACGAATGGTAAGGGAATCTGAAAACATATACCCACATCATTATGTCTCAAACTCGCTGCGGAATTGACGAAGGGAAGAAAGAAATTCTGACCAATGCGTTTTTAAAACTAATCATTAAAAACTAAAAGTTTTTGTTATCATTATAAATGCATTCAACTGTTGACTCTGGTCTGGTGGTAGCACTGTCATATTCTCAAAATTGTGCTTGCTTTAATAAAGGAATTAAGATAGTTAGTTCCAAGAAAAGAGAATGTGAAATCTTCTTGGAGTGAGTGGGAGGGTGCGATTCACCAAAGCTGTCGGTAGAATCAATACCAATTGAGACTTGAAGGATTGTATTATTTGGTTTTACGATTCTCTCTTCTTTCCAGATATAATTGCTTGCAGCTCCACTTCTTTTAGCTATTTCTAATTCTCAAGTGGGCATGTATTTCTGTTTAATTCAATTTGTTTACAGTTTATCACTAAAACAGTGATGGTTCCTTTTCAGGACATCAATGGCTTTGTGGTCTTTTGCATAACTACTTTGGCATAGTTACACACCAGTAGTGTTGCTGCCTTACAGTGTCAGAAACCCGGGTACGATCTTTTCCGGGTGCTCTGGTTTCCTCCCACACTCCAAAGACGTACAGGTTTGCAGGTTAATTAGCTGTAGTAAAAACTGTAAATTGTTCCTAGTGTGTAGGACAGTGCTAGTGTACGGGATGATCGCTGGTCGGCGTGGACTCTGTGGGCCAAAGGACTGGTTTCCACATTCTATCTCTAAAGTCTAAAAATCAAAACTTTCTGTTCTTCATATCTACATGTATCTCTTTCTGAAAGAAGCACCTATTCGGTGGGGAACTGATGCCATCCTCTGCCAGGGGAAAAAAAATGAAGGCCCCCGCATCCAACACATCATTCTCTGACATTTCCACTGCCTTCAATATGATCCCACCACCAGTCACATATTCCTGTCCCCACCACTTTTTGCTTTCTGTAGCAATCGCTCCCACTGCAAATCTTTGATTCACTCAGCCCTTTCCACCCAATCCAACCTCTCCCTAAGTACCTTCGCCTGCACCCGCAGGAGATGTTACACCTGCTACCTCTCTCACTTCCATCCAGGGTCCCCAGCAGTCCTTCCGGGAGAGACAGAGGCTCAAGTGCTAACCATCTTAACTCCCTGTCCCATTTCTATTCAGACCTTGGCCCCTCCATTGTTAAAGTGGGGCGACACACAAACAGAAGGAACAACAACTAGTCTTCTGCTTGGGCAGCTTACAACCTAATGGTATGAACGTTGACACAAGCATCTGCAGATGCTGGTTTACAATAAAAAGACAGTGCAGGAGTAACTCTGGATAAATCAGCATCACTGGAAAGCATCAGGAATCACAGAGGGGGAGCAGGTAGAGAGGGTCTTGCAAAACCCCCATCGGAGAGAGGAGAACTTCTTCAATGTAGGAATACTTTGAGGATATTTTACAGTGGAGCAGCAAAATGCATACACTGGGAAGTGCAGATGCTGGTTTACAGGTAAAAAACCTAAAGTGCTGGAGTAATTCTCCAACTGAATGTTACATTCTCCAACCAAGTAATACCCCCACTCCCCTTGCTCTTCGTTCTTTCCTGTGCCGTTTATCCACCCTGGTGCATCTCCCAAACGCCACCCCCTGTTGCTCTGCTCTCTTCTCCTCCTTCTCATCCACGAGTCCTCCCCATTTGCCTGTTACCTCCCTCTTTGCCCTCCGCCTCCTGTCATCTGTCCACCCACATTCCTTCCTCTAGCATTACATTTCGCTCATCCTTTCCTTATCTGACACCCTGTTGTCTCCTTTTCACCTCTAATCTTTGACACTTTCTCCGCTATTCTTCCAATCACCTCCCCCTCTCACCTGTATTCGCCTCACCCCCACACTCTGATCTGTCTGAAGAAGGATGCTGAGTTGATACATCACCTGCCCATTCCCTCCCAGATGCTGTGAACCTGCACTTGGTATTCTGCTCAACTCATTCAAAACAAATATCCTTGCCACAAAGAAAAGACATGCAATTCAGGAGCTTAGAATTAATGAACCTGCCCACACTGCATTGACCTTTGGCCTTTAAAATGATTGATGACATTGTAAATTTGCAAAATAAAAGGCGAAATGACATTTGTAAATGGAGCATTTGTTCTGAAAAAGGGTTCTGAATAAACAAGGTGAGAAATTTAGACTGAAGTGTGAAATAAGGCAAAACTAATAAAGATTTGGTGAATAAAAAATAGATGGTTTGAACTTCTTTGAAGCGTGGATTTTGCACAATAATCTTTAACATTGTGATTACTTTGCCTTCAATTCATGTTGTCGTTATCCCGAGGTGGTTTTAACATTTTGAATTTTGATGTTTCAGTCTGTGGTTCAAAAATGGCAATGTTCTTGTTTAAAGTCCCTTCAGTGATACCTGCCTTGTTCTCAACTGTAATTTTTTTGTCTTTAACTTTTATTGCAATGTAACTGACTTTGCTGTTTACCATCAAGCGATGGCACAAAAATGGTTGTTATTCTGACAATTAATTAATTTGCATGATTCCTCTGGTTTGAATCCATTCTATTAAAATATGGTAGAATGTTTCAAATCCAAGCACAGTAAATTGTACAATATTGGTAGCCTCAAACTCATAAATTAATGGATCTTGAAAGTAGGAACAAACATTCATCTCCACGCCTCACTTCTGAATTGGGCAGGTCTTGCCCAAATGTAATGGATTCTTGATTTGGGCCAACTTCTCGCTTGTTAAACAATTGCAAACTAAGTTTATTTTCTCCTTGCAATTTGTTTTTATGAAAATAGAATAAAAATGAGGAGGGAAGGGGGCCGGCGCTTACCATTTCGTTGTGTAGGGACGAACTGCAGATGCTGGTTTAAACCGAAGATAGACACAAAATGCTGGAGTAACTCAGCGGGACAGGCAGCATCTCTGGAGAGAAGGAATGGGTGACATTTCGGGTCGAGACCCTTCTTCAGACTAGGCGGGGAAAAGGGAAACTAGAGATATAGACAGCGATGTAGAGAGATATAGAACAAATGAAAGAAAGATATGCAAATAAAGTTACTTTTTCATCATTATCATCGTTACATTTTTGCATCGTTACTGTCTATATCTCTTATTTCCCTTTCCCCTAACGGAGATGCTGCCTGTCCATCTGAGTTACATCATTTTGCCTTACCATTTAATTGTCTGGACTAATTATCAAATCACCCATCTCACTCGAGCCCAGGCATGGCAACCTGGCAATGAAGGAGAAAGGTGTTCTCATTAGGTCAGGATTAGCAAGGAATGCGTAATACAACAGCACATTTTACAGATGATAATTTTCTGGCAAACTAAACAGCCGTATATAATTGGTCGTGAATAGATCAGATAGACACACAGAGACTCTTGCCCGGAGTAGGGGAATCGAGGACCAGAGGACATCAGTTTAAGGTGAAGGGGAAAAGTTTTAATAGGAATCTGAAGAGTAACTTTCACACAAAGGGTGGTGGGTGCATGGAACGAGCTGCCAGAGGCGGTCGTTGAGGCAGGGGATATTGCAACGTTTAAGAAACAATTAGACAGGTACGTGGATGGGACAGGTTTGATGGGATATGGGCCAAATGCAGGCAGGTGGGACAAGTGTTGCTGGGACATGTTGGCCGTTGTGAGCAAGTTGGGCTGAAGGGCCTGTGTCTCACGCTGTATCACTCTGACTCCCTATGAATTTATCAAGGTTCCATGACCTTCAACTATAATACAGGCTGTTAGTGGATACTACAGAGGATATCAGCAGGTTCAGTCAGTTTACTGCTCAAAGCTGTGCTTTTCAACAGGGCCTGCATTTTTGTCATTCAATGGGAGAGCTGCAAGACTTGCTCAGTGGGTCAGGCAGCATCTGTGAAGGGAAACAGGCAATCATTGCTTTGGGTGAAGACCCTTCATCATGACTGGATGCCTCTAGACTAGATCTAGACTGGAAATGAAGATTCTCACCCCGAAACGTTGACTGTCCATTTCTCCCCACAGATACTACCTGTCCTTCGCTCCATAGATGCTGCCTCACCCGCTGAGTTTCTCCAGCATTTTTGTGTACCTTTGATTTTCCAGCATCTGCAGTTCTTTCCTAAACCTGACCCGTTCAGTTTCTGTAGCAGTTCTGTTTTTTGCTACAGATTCCAGCATCTGCAGTCACTTGTGCCGCCACCTTTAACAGTCATTTTTATTCCGTGCACAGCGACGGAAATGAATAATACAGTTCCATAAAACTGTTGACATTTCGGAGGCCTTTGTGTCACTCCTTTGGGCTTCTGTACAATTCAGTGCCTTGTTTAACAGAACATTTATTTAATCAAAGTCATGGTGGTTTTGCTGCACAACATCATGCAAAGAAATGCCACATTCAATTGTCTACTGCATATGTTTGCAAAGGCCAGGGACTGCATTTGAAAAGTAATTTATTGACTGTGAAGTGCTCAGAAATATCTTGAGGTTGTACACATTGCTGCACCAAGTCAATAGCGGTAACACACCATGGCATGATTTGTTTTTGCCTGGTCTGCAACAAGATAATTAAAGTCTCAAACCTAAAAAAAAGTGTATTTAAAGATTTAAAAATTGTTGATAATGTCACAAATTCACTATCACTGTTCCGTGGTGCAAGGATCTGCTGCAAGTATGGCAGCCCAGACTTGCCTCTACTCAATAGGAGACAAATATTGCAATTATTTAAAAATATCTGTAATCATGTACTAAAATTCATTCTTTCTGGGAATTTGTGAGAATTTGTTCAAATTAGATCTGATCCAAATCTTATTTCATGGTTTCTGTGGAATCTTAAAATGTTGAACTTTCCTCGCTATTCATTGAGTTACACATACATGTTTAAATCAGACTTCCCTAAGATGGGAGACTGGGGGCTGGAGTGAAAGCATCTGTCATTTCTGCGACAGTTTTATTTTCTTTATAATATTTAATTAATAAAGCAAGCTTGACTCCCTCGTCTCCCTTGTTGAGTCGAGCTATTCGCAGCAATAGAGTTCCAGAGGGAGGCAGATGCGGTTCTGATCTTGTTTGCAATTTTACCAGTTTTTGCTGGGAATGCACACAAATAGAACCATGGGGAGGATCTGCTAAACCAATGGCAGACTGCAAATGCTCATCATCAAGACAGTGAGTGAAAACCTAACAGTAGTAGGTAACATTTGTGATTTTCTGCTGCTGGTACTTGGGGAAGTGGTTGGTATAGCATGGAGGAGAATGGGCAAATTTGCTGGTACTGAAAGCACTACATATAAAAACAATTATCCCTCATAAAGATGTGAGGGATATAAAAGATGTATTCTGGTTTAATTGGTTTCTCTTTTTTTGACAAACTTCGATAAACATCTTGTCCGAATCGTGTATTGGATAGTGATCACAATTTTGTTTGTATGATGTGCATCCTGAAGCAAGGCAAAGTGCAATATATGGCAAAACAAGTAATATTTGCAGTAATATTAATTAACCAGAATTAAAGGGTAAAACCATTTAAAGATTTGCAAAAGATTAAATGTGCCCCTAACTAACACACTGTGAAGGCTGTCATCTTGTTTGCCAGTTTAAAAAATAATAATTTTGCAATATGATTATTAAATATAATTAATAATTGGTCTGATATATTTTCTAATTACAATATATAAAGGTAACTCGATGCATTCACATTACTGCGAGCCTCTGATGTTCTGGCACTTGTTTCTTTGGTTGGTTCTTGCATTCTCTGGATTATTGGATATTAGATATTCGATATGAATACGTCAACACATTTTTAGTTAGCTGTTTTTAGATGTCACCCAGTATTATAATATATTATCCCGGTGAACATGGTATGTTTATAGCAAGCTTGTCGAAAGGGAAAAGAGTCATTTGAAAGCGAGCCCGGGAACAATTGTAATCATGTATAGTCTTTCCGCTGACTGGTTAGCACACAACAAAAGCTTTTCAATGCACCTCCGTACACGTGACAATAAACTAAACTCAACGAAACTAAACTAAAAAAACTGATGCCAAGGCTACACAGAAAAGGGGGGATTGGGGCCCTGGCGAGTCGAGAAGAAGTGTGAGCTCAATGCCAAATTATTGGAATTCTCGAAGTCAGATTTAATTAAAATTTACTGTCGTTTGTTAAATAGTGAAATATTTTCACATAAATACATAATCCTCATTGAAAGTTTGCTTTAAGTTTATCTGAATTTTAAATTGTATCATTTAGAGAGGCAATGTTTAAATCTCAGCATACACGGGCAAAAGCAATTAAAAAAAATGTATAATGCTACTGATGTTAAAGTATTTGCTGCATTTGTAATTGTGCCTTTTGGAAGAAGTGGGAATAGCTAGCAGTAAGATAATTTGACTATCAATATTAAATTTCCTTTTTGGTCTCAGTCCAAAAGCTCAACAGACCAGACTCCTTTGTAAGAATAAAAAGGGTAACTCACCACACCTGGAGAAAAACTTTGGACTTTAACAGCTGGTTAACTGGTAGACTGGGTCCTATATTTTTTGGTTCGCCACTTGATCACCATTTTGTGGGTGGTGTAGGCTTTGACAGGATGAATAATGCAGTTTAGTCAGACTGGGATGTGGGATGTGACAGATCGAATGCTATAATTTCCACGCCCACTTTAAATAACAAAAAATGTAAATTTCCTAAAAAATACCATTGTCATTAAATATGCAATAGGATGAAAACTGTAGTTGTTCTGCATAAATCTTTCCTAAGAGGCTGCTGAATCAAATAAAACAAATCCCAGTTCCATGGAACCAGTCACGTGTTCTGTGCTTTTCTTAGAACTGGAGGCTGCGTTATATATCCAGACACTCTTCCTACTCTTGCTGTAAAAAATACAAGCAATGTGTACATAGTGGCATTATTATCTTGTAACTAATTAAAGCAAGCTGGTAATTTATGTTTAACCTCCAACAGGAGAGACATGTCTTGAGAATGATACAACTTCAAGAGTAGTTTAATTTCCTGATGCATTTATTATGTGCTTAAGCATAGCATTGTCATTAGTACAAGAGTGAGGCTGTTAACATGATAAAATGTTAGTTAGGCCAGACATGGAATATTATGGTCATCATAATATAGACCTGGAGTATTATTGAGAGAGGAAGGAGGGATTACGATGGAAAGAGTGCAGAAGAGATACACCAGGATGATGACCTGGATTTGAGCATTTCAGTGATAAACCAGATCGGATAGGTTGTGGAAATAAGGTAATGCAGATGCTGGTTTACATACAAGGACACCATGCGCTGGAGTAACTCTGCAGGTCAGGCAGCATATCTTGAGAATGTGAACATGTGATGTTGCAGCTTGGGACCCTTCTGGATAGGTTTGGGGTTGATTCCCTGTGAGTGGAAGATTCTGAGGGATGACTTGATGGAGGTAGCCAAAATTATGAGGCGGATAGTAAGGGTAGGGAAAGTAAGAATCATCTTTCTATGGAGGATGTCCACATCAAGAGGGGCATTGTATAAGATGAGAACATTTGGAAGGGATTTTTAGTTTAGTTTGTGAGGTACAGCGTGGAAACAAGACTTTTTGGCCCATCAAGTCCGCGCTGACCAGCGATCCCTGCACACTAGCACTATCCTACACACTAGAGACAATTTAGAATTTTTACCAAAGCCAATTAACCTACAAACCAGTACGTCTTTGGAGTGTGGGAAAAAACCAGAGCACCCGGGTAAACCTCACGGGGCGAATGTACAAACTCTGTACAGATAGCACCTGTAGTCAGGATTGAACCCGGTTCTCTGGCTCTATAAGGCAGCAACTCAGTGCCACCGGATCTTAAGGGCTTGTCCCACTTAGGCGATTTTTCTGGCGACTGTCACAGTCGTAGCAGGTCGCCGATAAAGCGGCAACTGGACCCCCCTATGACAATGTCTACGACAAGCTACTACAACCTACCACCTTGTCGACGTTAAGCTACGGCAAGCTACCGACAACCTGCGACACATTATGACGTCCACCTACGACCCCACCTACGACAACCGAAGTCAACCTATGTCCACCCGCGACAAGCTACGACAAGCAACGACCCTGTTGGCGACAACAGAAGACAATTCAGTCGCCAGTACCTGTCGCCGGTTGACGTAGGTTGATGTAGGTAGTCGCCAATGGAATTCACTGAAGCCAGCATCTGGCGACAACCTACGACAGCACCTACGACAGGAGAAGACAAGCTACGTCAAGCCCACAGTCGTCAAAAAGTTTTGAACATTTCAATATCCAGCGGTAACCAGAAAAACGTTACGACTCTTTAGGCAACTTGAGGAGACTACACACGACCATACAGGCGTTACCCCGCGACCCTGTGGCGACAGCCTAGTCGCCTATCCTCCCCGAAAAAATCACCTAAGTGGGACAGGGGATTTAGGATTTTTTTTTCACACAGGGTGGCTGTTGTCTACATTGCACTACCTGAGAAGATGGTTTAGACAGTTACTGCCACAATGTTCCAGAAACATCAAGACAAGCATATCAATCACCATGGCACAGAAAGCCATGGACCGAATGTGGGTAAATGTGTGTAGATAAGCACAATGGTCAGCATGGACATGGTGGGCTGAAGGGCCTTGTTTCTATGCTGTATGATTTTATGACTCCATGACTTACACGCATGTTAGCTTTGTTAAGCTAACTATTTTTAGATATAAACATTGAGGCAAAATGCAGTATTCCACTACCTTGTCCATCTCCCACCAACTCCACTGAACCTGTCAGATTCAGCAAAATCCACGATAACAATTTAAGTTACAAAATAAATTGTAATTCATGCATTTAAGACTTCCTGGAACACTGCTACCTTGTTGGGAGATACAGCAAAATAGAAAATGTTCAGTCTTAAGGTTAGTTTCTTCTCCCTGCTGTTTTAAAAAAAAAATCTGAAATGATTACTGATAGCAGGCAAAATGTTGTTTTAGTACCTTTTACCCCATAACCGCCCTATCCACTGACGCATAGCCCCCAACTCTCAGGCGCGTCTAGAGAGGGAGGGGAGG
Source organism: Amblyraja radiata (assembly GCF_010909765.2). Taxonomy (NCBI): domain Eukaryota; kingdom Metazoa; phylum Chordata; class Chondrichthyes; order Rajiformes; family Rajidae; genus Amblyraja; species Amblyraja radiata. Next base: position 66,062,524 of record NC_045960.1, read on the forward strand.
GGGGGTAGAGAGTGAGGGCAGAGCGAGAATGGGGAGAGACAGAAGGGCAAGAGACAGAGGGAGAGTGGGGGTGGAAGGGAGGAGGAGAGGGAGGGTGGGTGAGGGGGGAGGGTGGGGGAGGAGGGGAGCAAGAGATGGGAGGAGAGTGGGGGGGCAAAGGGGGGCTGAGAGGGGGTGGGAAGGGAGGGGGAGAGGTGGGGGGAAGGGAGGGGGAGCTGGACGGAAGGGGGTAGGGAAGGGGGGAGGGGAGGGTGTGGAGGGGGAATGGTGTTTAGGGGAGGAAGGGTGGGGGAGGGCAGGGGGTTGGGGGAGAGGAAGGGGGAGTGAGAGAGGAAGGGGGGAGTGAGAGAAGGAGGGAGAGGGGGAGAGGGAGCGGGGAGAGAGAGAGAGAGAGAGGGGGAGGGAGAGGGGGTAGGGAGAGAGAGGAGAGAGAGAGAGGAGAGGGGTGAGTCGACAGCCCGAGCGAGGCACGGAGTTTCGATTGCCCTGACACGGGGACTCTGAGGACGGTGAAACACAGCGGGGGGACCAGCCGAATGTGGTTTCCGCCAGCGTGACAGAGCCGGGCCGGGCCGGGGGACAGACGATCGTCCCCTGTGACGGGTAGAGAGCAAAGATCCTATTGATAACAGCCGTTGATAACTGCCAGCTGACAACAGCCGTTTAAAGCCGCTAAGACAAGACGCGTTCGCCCAGGAGCGAGCGAGCGAGCGTTGACAGCAAAGAAGCACCGGCTTCTGACTCTCTGGAAACCCACAGCTGGGAGGGGAGGGGCGGGGCTTGACGAGCGGCGCCGGCTGTGAGGAAAAGGTTCAGCGCGAGAGGCGCCGCTGATCCGAGATCTGCAGAAGGAAGATCCTATAGCGGAACGGAGCTGTAGAATATTTGTTCTGCAGAACTTTCTCGATCTTTAATCCACAGCGGGGGGGGGGCGGGTGGGCCTTGATTGGTGGGCATGTGGCCATTGTGACGTAGCAGCTAACAAGCGGCGATTATATTTTATTCAAAATCTGGGGAAATAATTGGCCGAATTTAGAGGGAGTGCATTTATGCAATCGTAAGTTAAATCCCTACAGAAATCTCTGTGTTTTTCTGATCCCCATTCCGCGCTCTATTCAGTCCTCACTGACATCCCCTGTACTCCCGTCCCCATCTAAACCCCCCCCCTCCATCTATTCATCCTGCGTTGATCACCCTATCCACCTCGCATTGATTCTCCTGCCACCCACCCATCCATCCTACACTGGTCCCCCAATTCATCCTGTACTTACCCCCCTTCCCATCCATCCTGCACTTCTCCTCCATTCATCCTGTACTGATCCCCGCATTCATCCTGTACTGATCCCCATTCATCCTCTACTGATCCCCCCTGTTCGTCCTGTACTGAACCACCCATTCATCCTGTACTAAATCCCACCCATTCATCCTGCACTGATCCCCTCATTCATCCTGTAGTGATCTCCCATTCATCCTGTAGTGATCACCCATTCATCCTGCACAGACCCTCCAATCCACACTGTACTGACCCCCCCCTCCATTCATCCTGTACTGATACACCCCTTCATCCTGTGATGACCCCCCCACCCATCCATCCTGTACTGATCCCCCCATTCAAGAAGAATGGGGGGTATAGTCTGAAGAAGGGTCTCGACCCGAAACGTTGCCTATTTCCTTCGCTCCATAGATGCTGCCTCACCCGCTGAGTTTCTCCAGCGTTTTTGTCTACCCCCATTCATCCTGTACTGACCCCCCATCCATCCCGTACTGATCCCCCATTCAACACCACTGACATCCCTCGTGCCCTCCCCTCACAATTTTACATACTCCAACCAACACATACTAATTCACCTGCCTCAATCCATCCATTCCGCACCGATTGCCTTCTCAACACCCCCCCCCCCCGCCATCTATCCACCCGCAGATTCACACACTCCCGCTCCCTGACCCTATTGTGCTGGAAATGTCTTCAGAGCGAACATTGACTATGTTTGATAACGGAATGCAATCAAATGTGTTTTAGTTCCCAATGTTATTATTTGTTTTAATCCATAAAGATGGATTCATTAAACTGTGAACACGTGAAACATTAAAACCGCAGTGCTCGATTGTCACTGCTACCGTTGCCACGTTATTACAGAATTCATTTTAACGGCAAATCAGTGCTCTTAATATGGAGTATCAGTACTGTAGTTATTTAATAAGCAACATTCACAACTATATTTTGGATTTATCCAGGTTTTACTTCTACAGCTGGTCATATACATCACAAATTTGGTCAGGAGATATTTCAGTTGAAATTTTAACGTTAATTCTGAAGTGGGAATGATCAAAACAGCATTTATCAATCATTTTTTTTAAAATCTGGTGCGTTCAAACTGGGTATCTTCAATGCTGTTCACAACACGTACATCTAATCTGAATGTTCGGTAATGTGGCGTTTTAACACCTTTAAACATATTATCAAAAGGACATTTGGTGCATTTATATCCTTTGGCCATCTCTTGTCAGTTAGTGTAATGTTTAACCTGTCAGATGGGTATAGTCGGTTTTAACAGCTATTATCATAAAATGCCTTTAGAAATTTCCTTGTAACCTGTATATTTTGTTATGGATAAATTATGTGGGAAGTGAGAGTGTTTCTGTACCAATAGCAATAACGACCCATGCTATGGCCATGTCATGGTAATTTTCGGTCCTTCACAGAAAACATGCTTGCATCAATCTGTAGTGTGCATGGTTAAGCATCTATGTTACCATGGTCCAGGATTTATTGACACAGGTTGATCATACGCTGAATAATCCAACCACATTTTTGTTTGAAAGTGGAAAGAACTAATAGAAATTGCATTAATTGCAATGTGTAAAAAGAGTTGAGATACTATTATAATTTTGCTGCATGTCATTGTGGTATATATCATGTCTTGATTGGTGAATATGTTTAGTTTGTGACTTAATTTGAAGAAGAAATAATATGTGAATGCTTCATTGAGCATAATTCCGGCTGGTAACTACGCACTTCGTCCAAGCACACGTATTGCACGTGTCATGCAAGCCGTCTTAAATGACCACCTAAACTGTCATTTGGCAACCTAAAAAGCTGCCAAGGTTGCCCGCTGGCAACAGGGAAAAAAAGTTAAGTGAGAGCCTTGCAGAGGCTACACTGCAAGACGCAAACCACTGGTTTGCTGCAAAAATTGGATGGCCAGGTTACAGTTTGCCAAGAAATATTAAAAGAGCAATCACAGTTCTGTAAAAAGGTCTTGTGGACAGATGAGATGAAGATTAACTGATATCAGAGTGATAGCATGAGCAAAGTATGGAGGAGAGAAGGAACTGCCCAAGATCCAAAGCATACGATCTCATCTGTGAAACACGGTGGTGGGGGTGTTATGGCCTGGGTATGATTGGCTGCTGAAGGTACTGACTCACTTATGTTCATTGATGGTACAACTGCTGATAGTAGTAGCATAATGAATTCTGAAGTGTATGGACACATCCTGTCTGCTCAAGTTCAAACAAATGTCTGCGATTCATGGACATCACAAGTTGCTGGGTGTCTTCTCTGGTGATTCCAGGTCTGTATTGCAGCCATCTTTAGCTTATGCTTGTTTTGGGGGCTAGTCCCCTTCAGTTTATTTTTCAGCATATAAAAGGCATGCTCATTTGAGTTCAGCTTTGAAAAACTCCTTTGTTGCTTTAGCAATATGTTTGGGATCATTGTCTTGCTGTAGAATGAACCACCGGTCAATGAGTTTTGAGGCATTCGTTTAAACTTCTACATGGTGAAACCAAAATGTATAAAAATGGCCTTTAATAAAATCTGACAATGTGCACTTTAACCACATGTAATTTTTTCTATTACAAATCTCAAATTGTGGAGTACAGAGGCAAATAAATAAATGATGGGTCTTTGTCCCAAACATTATCTAGGGCACTATATTAATGTTTTTTGCTGTAGATTTCTTACAACAATTGAGTTTCGTTTGCCAAATTTCTCAGATGTTATTCAGTCATTTAACATTTTTATTTTTATTTTATTTTATTTGGAATTGCTTTCTGGTACCTAACATAGTAGGTCCATAATTGCTTTCCTGAACCCTGCACACTCTACCTTCCCTCTTAAAAAAACTGCTTAAAACACCTCGGACCCAGATTTCAGACATCTATTCTGATATCCTTATTCCTGTATTATTATCCTTCAAATTTGTATTTGCTGATATGCATGCAAATATCCTTGGGTTATCTAAGATTATAAGAAACATTATCTATGGTACCTGAAAACTGCTCTTTAAAAAAATGTCTTTGTCATGTTTCTGTAAGTAGAGTTAGTTAAACTTGTATTGTAAAACATCTGGTTAGCAGTTTAATAATTATTATAGATGGAGCAATAGGGTTCTACAGCATGAAAACAGGCTCTTTTGTCCAATTTATACATGACAACCAAGTTGCTTAACACAGCTAGTCCCACTTGCCTGTATCTGGTCTATATCCCTCCCAATCTTTCCCATCCACGTCGCTGTTCAGGTATCTTCTAAATGTTATAATTGTGCCAATAGGGGGGTTGCACGTAAGGTCACTGGGTCATAGGGCTTGACGCACGGAGCCGCTCAATCCATCTGGAGGACATCGCAGCTTCCGGTATATGTTGTTAATACACGAAACGCGTACTTTCCTACCTGTTAAAAACCGCCAAAATTTTTAATTTTTACGCTGTAAAAAATTGTGGAAATCGGGTAAGCATGAGAGACATGTACCCAATTTCAGAATTCCAAAAGTGAAGCGAAATGAAGGTAAAGAGAAGTGAGAGCTGAAGGGACAACAACAGCTAAAGTGCTTGGCGAACATTGGCCGTGCAGATATCGAAATTGAAAATATTGGGAATTATCCCGTTTGCTCACTGCATTTCATCAACAGTAAGGCATTATTTGTTTTTTTCTTGATTCCTTTGTTATCTAAAAAGTCTCAGAAGTGATCAATCTGGCTGTAAATTTTGCTTCAGAGGCGTTTTCTTTTTGTATGTAAAAACCCGCTTGAGAACCATGGGCCATTTTAAAATTTTACGGCCAGATTTATCATTTCTGAAACTTTTTAGATGCCAAAGGAATCAAGAAAAAACACAAATAATGCCTTACTGTTGATGAAATACAGTGAGCAAACGGCCAATGTTCGCCAAGCACTCTGGCTGTTGTTGTCCCTTCAGCTCTCGCTTCTATCTACTGTCATTTCTCCTCACTTTTGGAATTCTGAAGTAGGCTAAATGTTTCTCACGCTTATCCCGATTTCCATAATTATTTACAGCGCAAAAATTGACCATTTTGTGGGTTTTAACGGGCCCGCTACGCTGGAAACAATGGTCAGTGTTTACCTGCAGTTCATCGCTTGTACTCCAGTTGGCGTAGTATAGCAACAGCACGTGACCCGACTGCCGTGCAACCTCCCTATAGGTCTAATAGCCCTGTCCCATGGTCCGAGTTCATTCCAAGAGCTCTCCCGAGTTTTAAAAAAATCAAACTCGTGGCAAGCACGGAGAATGAACGTAGCGGGTAAGTCGGAGCTCGGGGACGTCTCTTAGCGCTAACGGCAGGTACTCAGGAAGACTCGCTAACGGCAGGTAAGCACGGGTGAGGTGAACGACCTAAGCCTCAACACAGACAAGACAAGAGAAATAATAATGGACTTCAGAAAAAATCCACCCCCCCCTGCAGCCCCTCATCATCAAGGGGACTGTGGTGGAGAGGGCTGACATTTACAGATACCTGGGATTACAAGTAACATCAGATCTGAACTGGACTTTGAACACTGCTGCCACAGTGAAAAAAGCCCAGCAGAGACTGTACTTCATCAGGCTGCTCAGAAAAGCTGGTCTGCACTGTCGCCCTCTCACCCAGGTCTACAAAGGACTGATAGAGAGCATCCTCACCACAGGCATCACGGTGTGGTATGGAAACACCACACAGACAGAGAGGAAGGCTCTGCAAAGAGTCATAAAGACTGCAGAGAGGATTATCAGAACGGAACTCCCCTCCATGGACACAATCTACACACAGCGCTGTCAAAAAAGAGCAGAGAGAATAATTAGAGACACACTACATCCAGCTCACTCCCTGCTCAAACACAAAAACTGCACATACAACCTCAGGCACAGACGAGCGGGCAGCATCGCCACAAACAGAACACGCTTTTTTAAGAGCTTCTTCCCTGCCACAGTGAGACTCTTGGCCAAAACAAAATGAACTGATGTCCTGACCTACCTCATAGCATATCATATTATATCATATTATATTGTCTCCTGGGCCTGTGCAATTTACAATACAATTGACATTTTTATATAGGGTTTGTGCAATTTACAATGCTCTCACTTTCCCCTTTATATAGGGTTTTAGGCACTTTCTTTTCTATTTCTAGAGAAGTATATGTTTTTATAGATTATGTGTCTTTCTGTGTGTCTTTTTAATTTGACTTGATTTGACTCTCTGAACAACCGCACAAGAGTTCCTATGTGTGTAAGCACAAATGGCAAATAAAGTTTTTGACCTTTGACCTTTTGGAAGACTCGTGAAGATTTTTCAACATGTTGCAAAATGTCCACGAGAGCCTCGAGTACCGACGAGTGGTCATTACCGTAAATCTCCGAGTTCGAATCAGGGCAAACTCGGGAGAACTCTTGGAATGAACTTGCACCGTGGGACGGGACTATAACACTTCCTCTGGCAGCTCATTCCACATAGCCCCAACGATCTATGTGAAAAGATTACCCCTCGGGTCCCTTTTTAATCTTTCTTATCTCACCTTAAACCTACACCTCTATCTTGGGGATAGGTCTAAGGGTATTCATTTTATCTGTGCCCCTCCTGGTGTTATATATCTCTATTGAACCATCTCTCAGCCTCGATGCTTCAGGAGAAAACGACCCAGCCTACCCAGCCTCTCCTTCTAACACAAACCTTGCAGACCATGTAATATCCTTGTAAATCACCTTTGCAGTTTCGTGAAATTCTTCCTATAGCAGGGCGACCAGACTGCAGTTTTACCAACCAACATCTCGTACAGCTGCATCGTGACGTCGCCCTGCCGATGAAGGCAATAATGCCAAACGCTTTCTTCCATATCTGGAGATTTCCATTCAATTCTATTGAATTTGGATAAAACGTTCTCCTTAAATTAATAAGACAATTTAAATGATTTAATCTCTTCAGTTTCCCCTTGCTTCCTTTCAGAAATGTGCTTGTGTTTAATGTGCATTTATTTTAGTGCAACTTTAAAGAGATTGTAGAATGCGATGCACTAGTTCAAATTAAACCTGTAACCGTTGTAAACCAGTTGACACCTTCTCGCCAAGGCAGGCTGTGCGTGCGTCAGCTCAAACAGCTAATGGTTTTCATGCTCTTCAACACAAAAAACTACCTTAAGTACAATGGTTTTGTGTGTGTGTGTGAGAGAGGAAGTAATAGCTTCCTCTTTCTTTTCCTCTTGCATCTTTCAGCGTGTCTGCTGCGCGCCTGATGTGTGACTGGCAGCAACCTCGCCTCTGTCATTTGACAGAAGCTGCTAGCTCGGCCCAGCAGCAGCGTGACGCGCAGTCCGGGTCGCGGCTCGTCCATGGCCATGGCTGTGATGTGCTGTTGCCAGTGAGCGCTCGCAGGGGAGTCTGCCAGTGACGGCGGTGGCCGAAGCAGCTGTCCTGTGAACTGCGGAAGGCATGAACTGCAAGGGAGAACCGCTGGCCGGCGCGGACAGGCAGGAATAGCGCGGGCATCCATCCGCACAGCAACCTGAGGGGAATGTGGAAGGTTGCCGAGCGGCTGGGTGGTTGTTGGTGCGTTGCAGGTCAGTTGCACAGTCATCCCGCCGCGAACGCAGCTGAGAACGGGCGAAGGCGCAGAATAAATAACAGTGACACTCCATCCAGAAAGACGCATTGTATGGGCAAGACGGAAGGATTTATCATCAAGAAGGGGAGCGTGCTCTGGGCATGAAATCCCCAGCCGCAGTCGCTTGGATGTAGAGTGCGGGACGCTCCACTCATACACACACGATCCAACACAGCGCTTCGTGCAATCGCGGAGTTTATGCTCGGTGAGCCGGTCCTGTTACTTTGTTTCTACTTGCAAGTAAACATTTTCCACAGATATCGTAAATGTTCTCTCATCTTTTACGGATTGTTTCTCCGCATGAGTGTAGTTTGCTTATTTACGTCAGCGCGTTACATGGAATGGAATACTTTATTGTCACATGTGATTAGGCATAGTGAAATCCTTTGCTTGCATACACAATGTATACAAATACATACATATAAAACACCCAATTCTTGTCAAACTGAAGAAGGGCCCCAACTCCAAACACCTCTCCACGTTCTCCAGGGATGTTGCATGATCCACTGAGTTGTAGCACGTTGTGACTTTGTGTAAACCAGCATCCGCTGTTCCTTGTTTCTACAATTCTTTAGTTGTTTGGCAAAATGAGGCCGATTCCTGTTCACTCGGATGCTGCGGAGCGGAAAACCATTGAGTACGTGCAGTCGTGTAGTAATCTTTCCAGTCAAACTTCGAGCCCAGTTGTGGGCTCCGGGAAGACCAATTACTAATTCATACCAAAGTGACAGGAATACTTGTCTCCTTTCCTTCTCGCCAGAGATGCTGCCTGTCCCGCTGAGTTACTCCAGCAATTTGTGTCTACCTTTGACAGGAATACTTAATCGTGTGGTATGAGCGAGAACTTTAATGATTTTCGATTTGTGTAATTTGTTTTGAGTTTTATTTAAAACTTAATGTCTAAACTCCCTCTCAGTAGCCTGGTCACTTGAAGTTGACTGGGTATTAGTATTGAAATGGTTCCATTTGTGATATCAAAAAGATAGGTGTGTATATATTGGAAAGCCACGTGCTTGAGTTTCTTCTCAGTTTCTCACACTACCTGTCTAAAATAAGTACTTTTCTTTTCAGGGAAACGTAGGCTCTAGCGACTATTCCCCTCAACAACTTGATCCGACAGCACAAACATGTATTTTTCTTCAGGCATCCCGATCAAGTTACACTTCCAGGCTCTTTGGATAATGACAGGTTATACACTATACAACTCTGCCTTTAATGTTTTATTAATTAAAAGTGGCTGGATTAAAAAGGCAACGTTCCGATCGAGACTTTACTTTGAACCCATCTGTAGCTTCACTGCACAAAACAATGTATTTATATTCTCATTACCCGTCTTGCATCCATTTTAAATCATCTTGTCAGGACCACTTATTTTGAAAATAGTTGGTAGTTATTTTGTAGGTGGCACATTCCTCTCTGGCTTTAAGTCTACAATTACAATAGGTGAATCACGTAAAGTAGCAGTGTTTTGTTTGGTATTGCCTAAGCTGCAGATACATTTTGCTTCTTTGGAGTATGTTCGTTCTAACCTCCGATAATGTTTAGCTTGGTGTGTACAATACTTTCAATTAAATTCTTGTATAATTACAACATTGAGGTTGAAGTCAGACCAAAGGCAAACATTCCAGTTGATGTGTACCAGTGACTCTTGAAACAGAAACAAATTATGATCATGAAAACTGTCTGTTACTCTGGTCAGATTATACATTCAGATTTGTTAGTTTGTTGCCATATATACCAGGGGGTAATGAAATTCCTTGTTCATATATAGCTTAGATTAAATATTATACATGGTAATGATTACAACTGTAAATACAATGATAAGTGCAAAAAAAATGGTGAAACGATTGCAGTGAAATCTGAGGTAGTTTTTAAAAAAGTACAATAATGCAACAAAAATTATTTGAGGAAGAGTTGCGAATAAGAGTGTGGCAGCACCTCCAGGAAAGAGGTGCAGTAGAGGAGATTGGGGGAACTGCAGATGCTGCAATCTTGAGAAAAACACTTTCTTCACCCTACTACAATGTATGAAGAAGGGTCGCGACCTGAAAAATCAGCTACCCATGCCATCCAGAGAAGCTACTTTACCGGCATCCTAGTGTTCCTAGTGTCTACATTTCACTGCTCCACTGCAAACTCTTCTCAAGGTATGCTTACTTTGAAGAAGCTCTCCTCTCTTTGGGAGTTCTGTTGGACCCTCTCTCACTGCTCTCCCTCTGTAATTCCTGCTGTTCTTCGATCATGTTCTGACCCGGACGCGCTAACACAGCCAGGCTTGGTCCCACCCCCACCTCTTGCAGATTTCTCCACCCACCCCACCCCACAATCAGTTTGAAGAAGGGTCCTGACTGGAAACATCACCTATCTGTAATCTCAAGAGATGGAAACATAACCTATCTGTGCTCTCAATGGATGTTGCCTGACCTGCTGATTTCAGCACTGTGTCTTTGTTTAGTGCTGGACTAACTTGCTAATTAGTTCAGTAGTCTGATAGCAGTGGGATGAAGCTTTTCCTAAATTTCAAGAGGGTAAGATTGTAGATGTGAGTTTACATTTAAGGAGCAGATTATGCCCGTTACTGATGGTTATGTCTATTTATGTTATTTTACAGTTACATTGAACATTGGTGTAGAATGTGCACTCTTTTATAGTGTACACTATCTGTTTCAAGCAATCATCAACGTGTTTTCATGTGAACAAGAGCAGCTGACTACGTCATTATTGTATAAATAGATAATAGGTGTCACGAGAACAATGCCACTTGAAGATGCATGGGACCCATAACATATGAAACCAAGTGCAATATGTATCCCAATTATTAAATCTCAATCTGTAAGCTTTATTTGGTATTTCATCAAGCTGATATTGGCATTGCCTTTTTCAAAGTGTTTATTTGTGTAGTGTCCTTTATGGCATTTGAATGCCCTTTGCTGCATTATAGTCAGTCAATGGCAAAGCCAGCATGGATATCTGATGGGTTCAGCACCAGGTGCACATTTTGATGGGTGTCGGTGCTGAAGTAATCTTGGGAGAGTAAAAGCGTATGAAAAGGAAACTTAAAAGGGATGGTGCTATTGAAACTAAAACTCCCGGGGAGACTATGAAACAATCCCATGCATCCAGAGGTATTTGTATACTTTGATCAGGTTGGAGGTGATTAAATGAAATGGTAAGGCACAGGATTAAATTTTGTCAAATGTTGGAACAGTTCAGCAGATGACACGTTTTGCTCATTTGAAGTGAAAACGATCGACGAGGAGGTGTGTACAAATGGGTATTTGGCTTTGCAGCGGATAGACAAAGATAAGAAATCAAGTTTCAAGTCCTTACAATTGATAGCAATGCCATCCTGTACCATATGGTAGCTGCAGAAATACTGCATTGCATATTCTGGGTTAATGTGTCCGGGTTGAGCCTCCGTGGACTGAGGTACAGTGAAAAGCTTCATTTTGTATCCTATCCAATCAGATCTACTAGCACTGTATATAAATCCAATCAAATCAAAACTTGTGTGGAATTAGTTGAGCAACGGGGACAATACAGAGTGAATCTGACTCTCTGCTGTCCTGGGCTCAGGTAAGATAGTTACTCATTGATGGGCAGGTGTACTATGTTTTCAGTAATCATGCCTGGCAAACCATCCATACATTGCCAAATACATAATATACTGGCAGTGGGCTATTTCCGAGGAAGTATCCACCTTTTTATTTGGTATGCATTCATTCATCTTAAAGATGTATTTCGATTTATTGACTCGTCTTCTGCAAAGTGACAACTTCATCTGCACACAAAGCGCTGGAGTAACTCAGCAAGTCATGCAGGATCTCCGGATAATTGACAGGTGATGTGTTGGTTCAGGACCTTTCTTCAGACTGTGGGGGGGATGACAAAAGAAAGCTGCAAGAGAGGAGGGGTAGTACAAAGCCTGGCAGGTAATAGGTTCAAGATAGACACAAAATGCTGGAGTAACTCAGCGGGACAGGCAACATCTCTGGAGAGAAAGAATGGGTGATGTTACGGGTCGAGACCCTTCTTCAGACTGACTTGAAACGTCCGTCACCCATTCCTTCTCTCCAGAGATGCTGCCTGTCCCGCTGAGTTACTCCAGCATTTTGTGTCTATCTTCAGTTTAAACCAGCATCTGCAGTTCCTTCCTCTACAGGTTGATACAGACGAGGAGGTTTTTTTTTGACAGGCAGATAGTTGAATAAATGTTTGAGGTGAAAAGATGGAAGGTGAGAGAAAATTGGAGAATTCAATGTTCAAATAGTAGTAATCAATCCAAACAGAATCTGAGGTGCTGTTCCTCCTTTTTGTGTGTTGCTCACTGAGTCTTTGCATGGTCTCGTTGATGTACAAGAGGCCACATGAGGAACACCAAATGCAGTAGATGAAGTTAGGTACACCGAACATCTGTTTCTCTGAGAAGGACTGCTGGGGTCCCTTAACAGAAGTAGGGGAGGAGGTATTGGGGCAGGTGTTAATTCTGGACTTTGGCTCAGTGCCTCGAACAATGTGAAAGTTACATAGCCAAAACCAAAAGCACCCTTTTAAATAAAATTGCCCAAAAACTAGATATTATGTTTAGTTTTGTTCCGAGATACAGTGTGGAATACAGTTATGACCAGTGATCCCCGCACATTAACATTATCCGACACACATGAGGGACAATTTACACATACGCCAAGCCAATTAACTTACAAACCTGTACGTCTTTGGAGTGTGAGAGGAAACTGAAGATCTCAGAGAAAACCCACTCGGTCATGGGAGGAACATACACACTCCGTACAGACAGCACCCATAGTCAGGATCGAACCCGGGTCTCCAGCGCTGTAAGGCAGCGACTCTACTGCTGCGCCACAGTGCTGCCCAAATACTTGAAGTACTATTGACATTTATTTGTCTGGTTATTTATAGAGGCCAAGAATCTGAGAGAAGAGGTGAGAAAGGAGGGGTAGAAAGAAAAAAATATCATGCTGTCCATGAATTGACAAAAAAAAGTAGGCTCCTGGGAGATTAGGGGACTTCCTTAAAATAAATTTGAGTGATACGAACTCGGTGAATTTATTTGTATTGACATTAGTAGCACACAATTCTTTCTTGGACATTTCATGCAGCAGTTTTCATTTAATTCAGCCGACGCGGAGAATGAGGTAATGATTTAGATCACTGGATAAAGTGAGATGTGAGAGATTTCTTTGTCTTAAGTACACAAGATAGAATCTAAAATCGCACTTTGCCTGGGCAGTGAATGTCATTTGGCATCATTTGTTCAAATATTTAAACAAAGATAAAAGGCCAGGTCCGAGTAATTAAGTGTAATTGCCACTCAAATTCTGACTTTTCCTTTTCCTGCATCATGTATTCCGAAAACTATTAGCATCTTGCACTCCAATCCATAAAAGTAAAAAATACTGGTTGACATAAAAAAACAATTATACATTGCTATTTTGTACATTAAAATAATGCAGTGAAGAGCCTGATTTGGCTATTTTGGATGTAAGGTCAAAAGGAACAGGAGTAGAATTAGGCCATTTGGCCCATCAAGTCTGCTCTGCCATTCAATCATGGCTGATCTATCTCTCCCTCCTAACCACATTCTCCTGCTTTCTCCCCATAACGTCTGACACCCGTACTAATCGAGAATCTATCTATCTCTGCCTTAAAAGTATCTACTGACTTGGCCTCCATGGCCTTCTGTGGCCAAGAATTCCACAAATTCACCACCCTCTGACCAAAGATATTTCTCCTCGTCTTCCTAAAAGAACATCCTTTAATTCTGAGGCTATGACCTCCAGTCCAAGACTCTCCCACGAGTGGAAGCATCCTCTACACATCCACTCTATCCAAGCCTTTCACTATTCTGTATGTTTCATTGCTCCCCCTCATTTTTCTGAACTCTAGCGAGTACAAGCCCTGTGCCGACATTCGCTTATCATAGGTTAACCTTCATAATACCAATATGACCTGGATCTAGTAACTATTTGGTCTGTAGAATGCAAACCCTTGCAAGATTATCTAAAATAACAAATGCGAAGGGTGGAGTTGTATGGTTTTGATAGTGTTGCATTATCTTTGAAGAAAGTTTGTGGAAAGATCAGAAATAGTTTGCCTGCATTGTGTAGACAATTTAAAGCACAGATTATCATGAATTTATGAGAGAGTGATGGATACTATTTTCAAATCAACTATGATGAAATGAAATATAGAATTAATGCAGTCAACTGGTAAAATAAATATGTTGTGTTTATTTCGATTTAGTTGTAGAAAATTTTGTGTTCATTTTATACCATTTAAAAACTGCATCAGATTACTTAACATGAAATTCCATTCTGTCCTATTAATCTGATTTTAATTGACACATTTTTATTTCTAGACATTTCTTTTTTATCAAAAATTGATACCTTTCAAAGTTGAAAAAACAGAATAAAAGAACAAAGATCCCAGGACAAGACAGGACCCAGTTACAGAAAGGTGGGGGTAAAATTTTGGCATGTTCTGAAGTGAAAATTCTTAATTTCTTGAAACCTAAATAATAACTCGCATTCTTCACAGCTTACGAAGTTGCTTCTGAACCGCTTAATATAAAGAAAGCTATACATTAAAACAATTCTTACAATACTATTTGCAAGTTATTTTTAAGTTCTCTTGCTGTAAATTTGTTGTAAGGTTATTACGTGCCACAAGTTAGATATTTCAAAAGACATTTGTTTGTAAATCACAGCAGTTGCACTAAGTATGGATAATATTTTGTAGATTGTCAATATTTTGAAAAATGTGTAATCCTTGCAAATTACAAATGCTTTGATGTATTGTTTACTTGGAGAGGATTGCTTTTGAGATTTGGCTGCCTAAACGTTTAACATATTCTTTTGGTTCATTTCTCAGATTATGCTGAGGCATGATTTATGACAATACTTGTGATTTATGTCTGAGTCTTCATGACTGAAATTAGACAAACTCGTGGAATGTGCAAGATTTTACAGCTGACCATTGCAATGTAGATCACCTCTGAAAAGTACATAGTTACTATACCACTTGTTTTAGTGACTGAAATGAAAAAAAAAATGTAATTAACTAGATCCTAGAAAACCAATAATTATTGGCGAAAAACCAGTCCAGCTTCAGCCCCATCCTACCCTTTGGGCTTCTACCCCATCCTAACTTAGTTGTGTGTGTTTTATATGTGTGTGAGTGTGTGTGTGTGAGGGAGGGAGGGAGAGAGAGACGGGAGGAAGGAGTGAAAGAAGGGAGGAAGGAGAGAAAGGAGTGAGGGAAGTAGAGAAAGAAGGGAGGGAGGGAAGGAGAGAAAGAAGGGAGGAAGGGAAGGAGAGAAGGGAAAAGAGAGAGAGGAAGGAGGGAGGGAAGGAGAGAAGGGAGGAAAGAAGGGAAGGGAGGGATAGAAGGGGAAGATAGAAGGGAGGGGGAGGGCCGGCGGCAGGAGCAGATGCCGGGGTTCGGGCGGACGGGTGTGAGCTGAGGCCGAGGTTTGTAAACGTTGCTCCAACCTCCGGCCCGGCCCTCCCTGTATTGTTCACCGCGTCTTCCCGGGGAGAGAGAGGAGTGGAGCCGGGACTGTGTGTGTGAAGCACGGCGACTGGAGGGGCGGGAGCGCTGCCCTGGGACCGTGAGGGAACGACCCACCTCCACCTTCTCCATTCCCCCTCACACCCCTCCCCATCTATCCCTTTCTTTCCCCTCCACCCCTCTCCTCTCTCTCCACCGCTCTCTCCCCCTCCACCCAGGGTAGATTTACCTGAGCCGAGAGTAGATTACTCTAGCACGGGGCCCAATTGAGAGCAATTGGTCCAATGAGGCTTAAGGACGGCCCTGCCCTCCCCTTCCCATGGAGCGATCGCCGGCCCCCTTTTTTTTGTTAAACATCTATTTACTACGGGTGTCTTTTTTTTCCCCCTTACTATTTCCATACTTTTTCGATAGCTGCCATGAGCCGTTTGATGTCATCCTTCGCCCTCCTCCTGGTCTCGGCCTGCACCGATCTGCCGGGGGGGGGGTGTGTGTGTGTGTGTGTGTGTGTGTGTGTGTGTGTGTGTGTGTGTGCGCGTGCGTGCGCGCGTGTGCGCGTGTGTGCGTGTGTGCGTGTGTGCGCGTGTGCGCGCCAAGCGTGAGCGAATGCGCGGACATATGGACGAAAGCGACGATCATAGAGCGGAATAGGTCACATTTCGGGCTGAGACCCTTCTTCAGACTGAAGGTCAAGGTCAAGGGAAACGGGAGGTATAGGCATATCTTCCATTCATTTGACCTTAGTGCCGTCTATATCTATTGTTCCTCTTTCCCCTGACTCAGTCTGAAGAAGAGTCTCCATCCGAAATGTCATCTATTCCGCTCTATGATCGTTGCTTTCGTCCATATGTCCGCGCGTTCGCTCACTCTAAATCACTCTTTTTAGTTACAACTGTACAGTCTTCCTTCATTCCAGGAAGACGCACAAATTATTTTTAAGTCCATTGATGGGCTTTTACTAAAATATTTCTCACCCATTGGATCAATGACATTATTTTGCCCAATGATCCAATCCCTTTTTTGTTGCTCAGGAGATGATGCAGGGAACCTAGACATCTTGTTCTGTACCCACTGGTTGAATTGCTTCAATTCCAGCCTTGCTATTCTGGAAAAGAAATGACACAAAACATCTTTGGAGAACATCTCTGGAGATGTTTCGGATCAGGACTCTTCAGACCCTGATCAGTCTGAAGAAGGGCTCTGACCCAAAACGTCACCTATCCATGTTCTGCAGAGATGTTGCCTGACCTACTGAGTTACTCCAGCATTTTGTGCCAACTTTGTAAACCTGCATTTGCAGTTCCTTGTTTTTACTTGCTTACTCTGGAAACTAATTGGAGGTCTTATACTTAGACAGCTAGACCACCCCAGATTTAGGCCATCCAGCTAGGAAGCAACAGCTAATGTACAACGGTTGTTTGAAACCTCACATAAGAACATCGTACTTGTGAAATGTGTCACCTCTTGCTATCTCTTCATACTGGCTATGTCTGCTCTTGGTCATCTCCCTTTCGGTCCACATGTAGCATCTCGATCTAAAACATTGATTCATTCGCTTCAAGATCTCTGATCGTGTGTTTCATGATGTCTCAAGCTTCTATGTGTTAAATTTCTCACTATAGAAACTTATCCTTGGTTTATTTAAATTGAAAGTACTTTTCTCATTCTGTTCATACCTCTTTGTTATCATCTTGCACAGTGATGTGCGCTCTGCTTAAGCTCGTGTGTTTGCTCTGTTAGTTTATTTAAATGGTGAAATTAATATTTGATGTTCATAGTTTCTATACTATTATGGGCATTGAATTTATGATGTAAATATAATGGAATGAATTTGAATTCTACCTGGTTCCATTCTACTTTGACCTCTAGCCTAACCTGTTGTGCTGCTGCAAGTAAGAATTTCATTGTCGTCACTCTTGACTTTTGTCCTTTTTTTAAAATTTTATTTTTTTATTTTATTTTTATTAGAAGTACAGTACAGTAAATTACAATAATACACATCAGATATATCTTATTACATTTGTTGTACCACTTCGTTTTTCGAGCTTTAAAAAAGATAGAAATAAAAGAAGTAAGGAAAGTGAGCAAGAATCGTGAACGTGCAGGAAAGTGTTGGGAAAAGAAAGCCCCTTAGGGAAGAAGTTAGAGAAGGAAGTAAAGAAAGGAAATAAGACCCTAGAAAGAAAAGAAAAAAAAAGGAAAAACAATCGCTCTATTGTAACACAAAACTCGCAAAAAAGGATATACCAACCGTGTTTTTTATAAAAATTTATTTTATACCCCCCGTTACCAGATACTGGTACCATTTATATTTTAAATTACTATTGCACCGTATGCTTGTAATAATTCCATAAATGCAGATCACGTCTTTTGGAAGTGGTCTGCTTTGCCTGCTAGGAGGAGTCTCATCTCTTCCAAGTGTAGTGTTTCGAACATGTTTGAAATCCACATTTTTATTGTTGGTATTGGAGCATTTTTCCAAAATTTGAGTATGCTTTTTTCCCATTGTTAGCCCGTAATTAAGTAAGTTCTTTTGAAACACGTTTAATTCGGGGTTACCTTCCGATATTCCAAAAATGATCCATTCTGCTTTTGGTACAAGTTTTATTTTAAATAATTTTGTGAAGATTTCAAATATTTCGTTCCAGAATTTTTGGATTTTTATACAAAAAACAAAAGAGTGCGCTATGGTAGCTTCTTGTGACTGACATTTATCACAAATGGGTGAGACATTGGGGAAAAGTTTATTTATTTTAATTTTTGAATAATATAGTCTATGTAATGTTTTATATTGAATTAGAGTACGTCGTACGTTGATCGAGCATTTAAGTGTTTATCCCAGCTCTCTTTTGAAATTTTTCGAGCTAGTTCTTGTTCCCAGTCTCTTCTAATACCATCGGTTGTAGGTATTTCTATATTTAAAATAATGTTGTATAAGTATGATATTAGATTTGCTGATTCAGCCTTTGTCTTCATGGCTTCATCCAATAAGTCTGGGGACATGTTATGATAGTCTTTTGTGTATTTTTTCAGATAGTCACAGATTTGAAGATATTTAAAATATTGATTATTTTTCAAATTATATTTCAGTTGAAATGATAATAATTTTCCTAATTCATACAAGTCTCCGACCGTTTTGATTCCCATTCTTTCCCATTGTGTAAATGATTTATCTATAATTGAAGGTTTAAACGATGGGTTATTGACTATTGGCATTAAAAGAGATAGATTTCTTAATTTTAGATTCTGTTTTATTTGTTTCCAAGTTCTAATTGTGCTATGTATCATTGGATTTTTATTATAATTTTTGTTATTCAGATTCATTGGTGAGAGGAGAGTCACACCTGTATTACACGGAGAGCAGTCCGCTCTCTCCATTACAATCCAGTCCACCTGCTGGGCAGAGTTGTCCAGCAGGTGAATCATATTTTTAATATTTACTGCCCAATTATAGAACATTGACTTTTGTCCTTGATTCACATATGGACCACATAAAGTTTTGGCTATCTGTATAATGGATGTCCTGCTGCAGGGCATTCATTAACTTGGTTACTTTGCCCTGCTTCACTGAAACCAAAGCACAATAGGCAGGAAGTAGTGAGGAAATGATACTTCCAAAGTTGTTTATCTTGCAATAAGACTGACTGCTCTGCATGTGGATGAACACAATATGTATGTAAACATAGTTAACAAATTAATATAAATGCGAAGATATATATATGGAGAAGTACACTGGTGGTACAATGGTTCAGTTATTGTGGTTTAAGTTCATCCAGAGACTTGAATTTGAGTTTTGTAATGGCAGATATGGAATACAAATTAATTTAATAATATGGAATTTATTATTTTAAAAATAGCTACTTTTTGTCAATGGAGACCATGTGACCACAGCATTTTAAACATCCATCCGCTTTACTAATGGAGAGGATATCTGCAGTTGTAATGTAGACCATGAATGTTTCTTATTTTGAAATCTTGTCAAGTTGAAGAATAGTGAAAGGTGGGTAATGGGCAATGACAATGGCAGGAAGGTATTGGGCAATGACAATTTGGGGTCTCCAAAGAATAAAGATCACAGGAAGGCTGAAATGTGAAGTTTACTATAATTTTGATATTCTTCGATTGAAACATATTGAAGCAAGGGAATGTGGGATGATTTTAAGTGATGATAAGAGTTCAGGGCATTTATGTTCCTGTAAGAGCGAACACAAAAGACAGGCGGGAATAAGGAAGTTTGGATGATGAAAAATTGAGGCTTTGGTCTGGAAAAAGGAGGCATGGGCCATGTAAAGGCAGTTGGGATCAAGTGTATCCCTGGAGGAGATCAGAGACTGAGGAGCAAACTTTCGACTGTGGAGGTAGACATAAAGACTGGGGACAAATAATGGAGATGTGTTGAGAACAGACCGTGTAAAGGTCAAGGATGTGCTGAAAGTTCTAAGGCATATGAAGGCAGATAAATGTCCTGGGCCTGATCAGATACATCTGAGGACATTGAGAAGTTGGAGAAGATACTGCAGGAACCCTGACTGAGATATATGAATCATCATTAGAGGCTCGTGAGATTCTGGAAGACAGGGCCTCTGTGAAAGAAGGGCTGCGAGGAAGAGCCCAATAGATCAGTGAGTCTAATGTCTGAGGTAGACCTGCTACTGGAGAGGTTTCTGATGGGAAAAGAGATATGCATTTGGATTTATGGGCTGATTAGGGATAGTCAGCATGGTTTTGTATGTGGGAGATTGTATCTTATGAATCTGAGTATTTTTGAAAAAGAGACCACACAGTTGATGAGGTTATGCCGTAGACGTTGACTACGTGTTGATTTCCTGTTAAATAGAGAATTTTTCATCTTTTGTGTCTTAAGGATGTTAAAGATGACCTTTAATTATTTCTGAGGTTTGGGGACGGTCATGTTCAATGCTTCAAGGAGATATAAGGCAAATAAAAGTTGTTATTACCTAGGAATAAGCAGTAATGAGAGTTATAGAATCAAAAGTGAGTGCCATATTTATTGCAGTCAGTGCGAACTGGTGCCTGAGTAATAAGGATAGATAAATAATGATAATACTGATCAAAATGCATATTTCCTTTTGATTGTAAGATTTGCTCTATTCCTCTAAGTTGATTAAGACTGTACGTAGATAGTTCATATGTTAGATTCTAGTTTGGGTATTCTTTGTTAAAAAGTTATTTTATATTATGTTTGCAAATTATTTTCGTTTCCAATCAGAATGAAGATCAATTCCATAACAAAAGAAGCCATTGGGGAGTTATTTATATATTTAAAAAAAGACGCAGTGTGAAAGATTTTGCAACCAAAGAAAATATGCATGGTTAATTTGAGTTATCGCTGTATTTTATTTTGTTCAGATGAAAACAGAAATTGGACGTGTTGCTGAATTTCTAACACTGTACTGTCACCTTTTCATAAACCATTTTGTGTGATTGCTACTAATGTTCTGCTGAAAATTAGAAGAATTTCTGTTTTTACTTTTATGTTGTGAAGGCAGTTCATGGAGTTTATCAGCAAACATGAGATAAAATGGTCAGTTTCATATTCGATACAAGGTTTTCAATTTTGACTCGCCAGATGATGCTGACTGCCCTCTCCATCCATACACCAGGGTTCAGTTACTGTGCTCCTGTCCACTCATGAGCTTGCTGGCTCCTGCACCCTCTTCTACTTTAGCCCAGATTCCCCCATTCCCTTTAAACTTATTGTGGTCTTGTTTCCTGTGCATCCTTTAAATCAGGGGTCAGCAACCTTGTTCTGCATAGGAGCCAGGACGCATGTCTGGCGGGCCACATCTATCACGTGTACACATGGATCTCGCCCCCATCCAGCCCCGGATGGCAGGCATCAAATCACGTGTTCACTTAGATCCCGCCCCTTTGAAGACGCCACCCGGAGCACTGGCCAAATATCATAGAGTATATGCACTTTACAAAGCATGCGGTATCAAAGACTGAGAGGAGATTTGGTTCAAAATTAAGGTGTAACGGGTTGCACCGGAGTTTGGGCTGTTTGACCTAATGTTTTGATTTCATTCCACGGTACTTTTCTTTTCACTGTCTTGTACAATTTATGTATAAATTGTATATAATTTATGCTGCGAGTCGGCTGCCCTGTCAGCAGTGTGTCCATTATTTCGACTTTTTGGTTTTTTTTTTAGTGTGTCCAAATGTCTGTTTTAGTGTCTCTCGGTATGTCTTGTGTGGGGGGTGGTGGGGAGGGGAACCGCTTTTGGTCGCCTCCTCGACGGAGAGGCGACTTTTTCCATGTCGCCTCCCTCGCGGCCAAACAGCGTGGATTGGAACGGCCTTTCCCAGAGTCGGGCACAGAGCTACAGCAGCGGGAGCAGCGTGGACTTTCCATCGCGGAGCAGGCGAACCCTTGCCGCAGGTCGCCAGAGAGGAGTGCTCAGATCACTGGCCTGGTGACTTTGGCATCATGGGGCTGTGGTCTGCGGAGCTTCTAGCTTCGGGCGTGGCGTGGACTGGGATCCTTCGCCGGGTATCTCCAGAGAAGAGCTCCGACCGCCGGTCTGTGGCCTATAACATCCTGAAGCCGCGGTCTCCGGTAAGAAAGCGCCGATTCGGGATGTCCAAGCGTGTGTTTGACCATCCCGAAGTCGGAGTTTCAAATCATCCCCACGAGACGGCCTGTACATCCGGCCATCCGTAGTGGCGTCTACGGAAGGTTTATGGCCCCGACCACGGGTGAACAAAGGAGGACTGGCTGAACTTTGTGCCTTCCACCACAGTGAAGAATGCTGTGGTGGATGTTTGTGTTAAATCTTATTGTGTATTGTGTGTTCTTTTTAATTGTATCGCTGCTGGCAAATTCATTTCACTGCACCTTCGGGTGTATGTGACGAATAAATTTGACTTTGACTTTATAATTGATGTTTAATTTATGTAGGAGGAGCATTAATCATGTTTTTAATATGCGATTTGGTAAGCATCTAAACTGAACCAGGTTACGGGAGATACATAAACAATGGCAGTAAATCGACTGCTCTTACAGAAAGCATATGGACAGCAGAGACTCCACCTCTCCCATCTCACCATCAGTCCAAACAAGTTATATAATTCCATACAACGCCTCCATGGGGTCTATATTCCACAGGGATAAAAAGAGTACTAGTGATAGACACAAAATGCTGGAGATAGGCAGCGACTCTGGAGAGAAGGAATGGGTGAAGTTTCTGTCGGAGCACGGCGGTTCCGCCATTGCGGCCGCCAGCGCAGGCCTCCTTGTGTCCTTGCGTCACCGCGCCTGGGCGCTGCGGCCTCGCGCCCGGGAGGTACCGGAGATGACAGAAGTCTGTGGGCCGGATGATTACGGGAAAAAGAATATGCCTGTGGGCCGTAGGTTGCCGACCCCTGCTTTAAACTGACTGGGTTAGTTGTAAAATTAGTTGTGATGCTGCATGTAAGGGTTTAATTGTTCTGTTTTGGGTCATATGAAAAAAAAAACACTCTTTTTCCTTGAAATTTATCATTCATCTTAAAAAAAAATGTTGAAGTGTTGGAGTAGTGATAGAACACCATTTTATGATCTCGAAAATCTGCAAGTTTGACACTATCAAAAGCTCCTACCTTTCTGGAGTGAGTTCATTGTAATTGGATTGCATGGATCAAGAAATTGAAGTAATTTGAGGCAGTAAAACGTCTCATGAATTGGGGAGTTAGGATTGGTTTCAGGAGAGGATGAAGTTGATCTTGTTTCCTTAAGAATTAGTTGATGAAGAGATGAGAGCGTCCTTCCACAGGGAGGCCAACTCCTAGCTCATCGGTGTGGGGCTGAGTCCATGCGTTGCCTCTCCCGATGAAAGTGGCCAACATCTCTGACAGCTACTGAGACAACATCCTCGGCCGCACTCACTGTAAACGCTGCTGTTTGAACGTGTTTAATGTCAACAAACTTGGAATACCTTGGGATCTGTGAGGAAGAGATATGGTAGAAAGATCAAGGCACGGTGGCGCAGCGGTAGAGTTGCTGCTCTACAGCTCCAGGGACCCGGGTTTGATCCTGAGTATGGGTGCTTGTGTGTGCAGAGTTTGTACGTTGTCCCCCGTGATTGAGTGGGCTTCCCCCGGGATCGGTTTCCTCCCTCACTCGAAGGGCATACACATTTGTAGGTTAATTGGCTTGGTATAATTGTAAATTGTCTCTAATGTCTGTGGGATAGTGTGTGGTGGATCACTGGTCAGAGCGGACTCGGTGGGCTGAAGGGCCTGTTTCCAGTGCTGTATCTCCAAACTAAACTAAGCACGAGTGCATGTATGCATTCACATACTTGTATGTTCGCGCTTGCACACATTCTCAATCTGTCTGTCTCTCAGCCTGTAAACTCATAAAAATAAATCTTTAAACCAACTTAAATAATTCAAGTTAAAAACCTTTACTTAATTTTCAGCAGTTGATTTCTTCCTTTTTGAGCTGCTTGCATGTGACGTTATACTGTTTCAGTGGAAAATAAATCACTGATTCTGAGAACTGTGAAATTTGCAGGAGCTAATATATGAAGGGATGAGGGCGTCGAGGCCAACTCCCAGCTCATCGGTGTGGGGCTGAGTCCATGCAGTGCCTCTCCTGATGGAAGTGGCCAACATCTCTGACAGCTACAAACACCTCCAAGATCAAGGAGCTGATTATTGACTTCAGGAGGTCCCATAATGGAGAATACGCCCCAATCTCCATTTACGGGGAAAGTGTGGAGAGAGTGTCCAGCTTTAAGTTTCTGGGCACTCACATTTCAGAGGACCTCACATGGTCCACCAACACCAAATCCTCACACCCTTGTAATGGACTGTTCAAACTACTTCCCTCCGGCAGACGTTACAAGGCCTTCTACGCCCTGAACCTCCAGACTCAGAAACAGCTTCATTCCCAGAGCTATAGCGGCTCTGAACCGGCCCTGCTGAGCCCCCCACCCCCCCTGGACTGTCTCCCTCAGATGGTCACGTCGCACCGTTTATTTTTATTTATTTTTTTGACATCGGTTGGAAGCTGCATACCAAATCTCGTTGCACTGATGTGCAATGACAATAAAATATTATTATTATTATTATTATTATTATTATTATTATGAAGAATCCACCAGAGTGGCACAGAATTCCTTTGCCAGTCCTGTCTTACAGTTTCAATTCAGAAATTGTCCAGTTATTATAAGATCCATTCAGAACTTCTGGAAGAATTGTCCTGTTCAATATGAAAATGACGGCCGATTTTCTTCTGATCTGCAGCTTTATTTATTCTCACGTTTACAATAGAGATATTGTTATGGACCAATAAGTATGAACAATTATTTGTTCTGAAATTAACTTTTTCTCATTGGTGTAATCTAATTGGCATGTTGCAGAATTGACCTGAATGAATTGCCAAGCATCATTATTTGTAATCTGATCTTTTTATTATTTTGTTCTGAGACCAGCTGGGAAGACTGCAGAGAAAAAA
This sequence comes from Amblyraja radiata, assembly GCF_010909765.2. Classification (NCBI taxonomy): domain Eukaryota; kingdom Metazoa; phylum Chordata; class Chondrichthyes; order Rajiformes; family Rajidae; genus Amblyraja; species Amblyraja radiata. Next base: position 66,087,385 of record NC_045960.1, read on the forward strand.
ATCTTTCAGTGGGAGGATGCACAAAAGCATAGAATTACGACTTGTTCCACATTGAAATTGCTGTAAAGTTTCCCTGCGGACCTTATGTTATTCATCTATTCATTGTATAGTGTGGGCAGGCTACACAGAATTGAAATACAGGTAGTTCTGCTATAAATAGACACAAAATTCTGGAGTAACTCAGCGGGACAGGCAGCATCTCTGGAGAGAAGGAATGGATGACGTTTCGGGTCTGAAGAAGGGTCTAGACCCGAAACATCTCCTATTCCATCTCTCCAGAGATGCTGCCTGTCCCGCTGAGTTACTCCAGCATTTTATGTCTATCTTCGGTTTAAACTAGCATCTGCAGTTCCTCTCTACATAGTTCTGCTATAAAGCATGTTCCCATGACATGAATTGGATGTAACGCAAGAGATGAATTAGGGAATACGATTTGCATTATGCAAGCTGAAATGGTTATAATACGATTTGGACCAGGAACTGGAGAGCCACTTAAAATTTACTTTGGAAATATGACAAGCAGGAAAAAAGGCAGTCTTGGATGCAGTTTTGGGGGGGGGGGCGGGGGCTTGTAATTTCCTTTCATGTAACATTCCTGCATTGTCTCTTGAGCAGCTTAAGAACACAGCTGCTATTTTAACCACAGCTGGTCATTGAAGTTGACAAGAAATAACTTTTGTTCACATTGTGCAACAAAACGCGATTAAACAATGTAACATACGGCCTTTGGTATTGTGAGCTTGCAGTAACAAAATATCAACAGCGCTATTGAAAGGACCTTTATTTTTGAAAATAAATCAAAGTGCTTGAGTAATTCAGTGAATCACGCAGCATCCCTGGAGGACATGGATACGCAATATTTTTACTCTGCACTCATCTCAGACTGATTGTAGTGGGGGAACTAAAGCTGGAAAAGATGTGGAGGCAGGACAAAGCTTCGCAAGTGATAGCTGGATGCAGGTAAGGGTTGTTTGGCAGGTAGGAGAACAAAATCTAGAGGTGTAAAGGGTGACAAAAGGAGACTAAAGGTGGCAAAAATGAGGCAAAAAGGGATTTTACTTCGGAGTCACGTGAGTGACTACGTGAAGAACCCCGCCAGGACGCATGCGTGTCATATCGCTACACGCATTGCAACGAGTCACAGCAGGGGGAACAACGTTCCCCTTAGCGGCAGAATTTAAAAGCCGGGAACAGCAGGTAAGGAGACTCTGCGTTCTTCCCACTTACTTTACAGGTGGAGGCATGGACAGATCCACGAGAAAAAAGGCTGCGAAAAAGCTGGCGGGGGAGAACCGCGAAGTTGCGGGCAGCCAGCAGCAGCACCCGACGGCACGCCAATCTCCCGTAATGGGAACAGCTGTGCCCGACTTCGCTCCCGCACCGGCCAAATCTACACCACAGCCGGGCGGTAAAGCGAAGCAAAAAACAGACAGTCGTTGACTCCGATGAGTCCGACTTTGAGCAGCCGTGAGCGGCCAGTGCCCGTGAGCATTGGGGCCGGTTGGAGCGGCTGGGCGAACAGGAGCAGCCGTGAGCGGCCAGTGCTCGTGAGCATTGGGGCCGGTTGGAGCGGCTGGGGGAACAGGAGCAGCCGCGAGCGGCCAGTGCCCGTGAGCATTGGAGCCGGTTGGAGCGGCTGCAGGATCAGGAGCAGCCGCGAGTGGCCTGTGCCCGAGAGCATAAGAGCCAGTTGGAGCGGCTGTTAGAGGAAATACTCCAAAGTGGCAGGCTCCGGGAGATGGAGACTAGCCACAGTGGGCAATTAGTAAGTTCTACAGCAGTACCTCTTGTGGGGCTGCAAAGTGTTTCTCCCTCATCAGAGGGGAGTACGGGGGGTCAATTCTGGGCTGACCCTGAAGAGGGGTGTGCAGAACATACCCCTAGTGTGCATGGGGTGAAAGAAAACCTGTTGGATATGGTGTCCCAGTTTATTCAACCCGACCAAACTGGCCAAAACCTGGAGCCCAAAATAGCGGCAAATATTAACTATGTCATTCAACCAGCTACAGGGACAGGCATTATTGGACACCACGGCAAGACACTTACCACCAGGGAACTGCAAATCACTAAATGTTCCCAGTGTCAACCAGTGCATCTGGAAACATGTCGGGGCATCGATCAGAGCCAGGGACTTGAAAATACAAAAAGTTCTGAAAGTCCTAACAGCAGGAATTACAGCTTTCGCCCGCACATTGAACGAACAAGACATGACCCAAGATCACCAAGATGCACTGGCTTTATTTTGCAACTCCCAATACGAGTTAAACAGTATTAGGAAGAGTGCTATCTAACCGGCTTTAGACCCCAAATTTGCAGGCCTCTGCAAACCTGGAACCTCCAAACCACCAATACTACTATTTGGAGGGGACTTATCCAAACAGGTCAAAGAACTTGACGAAGAGGCTAAAACCCTGGGGCTCATAAAAGCAGCGTCCAAAAACTACTTCGGCCAGAAACAGCACCCATACGCACCCACCAGTCGGCCAAGACAAACTGGAGAAAGCGCAAAGGCCAGGAACACCCAACATCGGTCTTTTTTAGGCCATGGCCCAGACCGGCCTTCCTGGAAAATGCGCAAACCCTCAACATCAACCCAACTACAGACCCAGACACCGGCGCCTCAACGTCCACGGAGGATGCCGAAAAATTAACAAACCTACCACTGGTAACCATGGAGGTAGGTGGGTCTGGTTCCTTATGAATTGAAGGGAACATGGAGGTTGGTGGGAGATTACAATACTATCTGGATGCATGGAATAAGTTAACTACCGACACTTATATTTTAAGCAGTATCCAGGGTTATACCATAGAATTTATACAAAAACATAACCCTCCAGTTCAGCATGTACCGAACCGAATGTTCGTGCTTACAGGCATAGAAAAATCAAAAGCACATGCTGAACTACAGCGGCTTTATAAAAAAGGAGTAATTGAGAAAACCCAACACGAATCACAGGAATTCGTGTCCAACATCTTTATCAAAAACAAGAAAGATGGTGGTTGCCGCATCATCATCGATTTGACTACTTTGAATACTTTCGTACAATATATTCATTTCAAGATGGAAACCTTTGTTACTGCTAAGCAATTGATTTCCAAAGGTTACTACATGGCAAGCATCGATTTAAAAGATGCTTACTATACAGTACCCATAAGAGGTGACCACAGATGTTATTTAAAATTCAACTGGATGGGTCAGGGTGGCAATACAGGGCACTCCCTAATGGTCTAACATCAGCCCCCAGGCTGTTCACAAAAATTTTGAAACCAGCCCTAGCGTTTCTGCGGAAACAAAATCACATGGTAATGGCATATCTAGATGGCATACTTAGTGTGGGCAAAACTTTGGAATTGGCTAAACAAGCGGTAACAGCCACAAAACAATTATTTGAAAAATTGGGGTTTATCATCCATCCAGTTAAGTCTAAATTAACGCCTTCAACCAAACTGGATTATCTGGGGTTCACCATTAACTCAGTTCACATGTCAGTGACTTTGCCGAAAGAAAAGGTTACAGCCTTAATAGAGGCTTGCAGCAAAATCATTGACATCACTAAACCATCCATCAGACTGATAGCAAGAATAATTGGGAAGATAGTGGCTGCGTTTCCAGCCACACAATTCGGACCTTTACATTATCAAAATTTACAGAGAGCGAAAATAAGAGCACTCAAAATTAATGGTGGTCATTTTGACAGACCAATGAAGCTACCAACAGAAGCCATAATGGAACTAAAATGGTGGGATCATAACATTAGGCATTGTTCCAATCCAATCATTATCAGCAACCCGTCTATGGTACTACAAACTGATGCCAGTGCACTTGGTCCAGCTGTGGAGGGAGATGGAATGCACAGGAGGCATCATTATTACAAACACTGGGCATAAACTACCTGGAGATGTTAAGTGCATTCCATGGCCTTAAGTCATATTGTTCTGGGTTATATTACCAGCATGTTAGACTACAAATTGACAACACCACCGTGGTAGCATATATCAACCATATGGGTGGAAACAAATCGACATCATGTGACAATCTGGCCAACACAATTTGGCAATGGTGTATCCAGAGAGATATTTGGATATCAGCTACCTACTTACCAGGTAAACTAAATTTAGTGGCAGACACCAGGTCACGCAAATTCAATGAAAACACTGAATGGATGTTGGATAAAAATGTATTTGCTGAAATTACAGCACGGTATGGAACACCAGATATCGATCTTTTCGCATCCAGGCTCAATCACCAGTTATCGAATTATGTTTCATGGGAACCAGACCTTGGGGCAGCGGCAACAGATGCATTTTCGCTGCATTGGGGGAAATTGTTTATTTATGCATTCCCTCCTTTCTGCCTCATCAGTCGGGTATTAAGGAAAATACAGCAAGACTCTTCGTCTGGTATTTTGATAGTACCCGATTGGCCTACTCAACCATGGTTCCCGGTGATACTCGACATGGCATTAGAACCATGCATCACCATCCATCCTAGACCTAATTTACTGGTCCATCCCATAACAAGGGAAAGTCACCCATGTCATAATTATACAAACCTATTAATTTGTAGAGTTTGAAAGCACCTCTACTATACCTGGGACTGACGGACCGAACAGTGGATATGATTGCATCGGCCCACAGACAGTCCACCAAAAAACAGTACTTGGTGTACATCAAGAAATGGGAAAAGTACTGTCACAACAATAACCTCATCCACAGATCAATCATCATCCCGTCTGTTCTGGAATTCCTGGCAAGCCTCCATTACGATGAGGGGCTCAGTTATAGTGCCATCAACTGCGCCAGAAGTGCTCTGTCAACATACCTGTGGCAAAGAACAGAGCGGCATTCTGTAGGGACACCCCCTGGTAACCAAACTCATGAGGGGCATTTTTAATGCTAATCCCCCAAGAACCAGGTACACCCAAATATGGGATGTGAGCATTGTACTGACCATGTTAAGAAACTGGTCTCCACCTACAGCTCTGTCCCTACAGAAACTGACAATGAAAACAGTCATGCTGATGGCCTTGGTCACGGCACAAAGGGTCCAGTCGCTACAGAAACTAAGGCTGGACAACATGACTATTTCATCTGGGAATTTGACTTTTCACATCTATGAATTAGTCAAACAGAACAGACAGGGGTCAGCAGGGCTAAAAATAGAATTCAGGGCCTATCCGACAGATGATCGTCTCTGTATTGTAACTCACTTACTATTATATATGGAGTATACAAAGATTATCAGAGGCAAAGAAATGGCACTTTTAATCAGCTACAAACAGCCACACAAAAAAGTGACAGTCCAGACCATCTCGAGATGGCTAAGACAGGTCCTAATAAAGGCTGGAGTAGACACTAACATTTTTAAATCTCACTCCACCAGGGCTGCAGCTACATCAGCAGCTATGAAGTTGGATGTTCCAATGGACCAAATCCTCAAGACAGCAGGATGGTCAACGGAGAGAACTTTCCAACGATTTTATAATAAACCAGTCATTGAACCTGGAACATTTGCAGAAACAATTTTAAGTTCTGTAATATGATTTTACCCCACAAATAGGGGCTATGATTTGGTGTTAATAAATTTATCGTTGGGTTTTCAATATCGTATTGATGTCTAATGATGTTAACACTATTCTCCCCATAATCAAGGCAGATGTGATGCATGGACTCGTTTTCCACGGCATGAAATCACAGAGCTTTAAAATCTTCACGTAGTCACTCACGTAACTCCGAAGTAAAATAGTGAGATTAAACGAGAACTTACCAGTTTGAAGTTTGATCGTTATTTTATGAGGAGTAACGTTGAGGGAATACGTGCCCTCCGCTCCCACCCTTGATCATATACTCAACTGGTATCTCTTCTCTAATCTTACTATGTTTAGTCATTACAGTTATCTGTGATTTCACACCGCTGCTTTGAAGAATGACACGCATGCGTCCTGGCGGGGTTCTTCACATATTCCCTCAACGTTACTCCTCATAAAATAACGATCAAACTTCAAACTGGTAAGTTCTCGTTTAATCTCACTATTAATAAAGAGAGATTTGAAAGGTGACTAAAATGTAAAGCCAGAGGGAGGGATATAGGTGGAAGGGAACAGGGACACTGGGTGGGAGGTGAAGGGGGTGGGATAGTGGGAGAATGGGTGCGCAGTGGGGTCAGAAAATCCTGCTGGAAAGTTAACTTTCTTCTGGGAGTCTGACACACTAATGCCCCTTGCACACTCTCCCTCATTGACAAGATTACCTCATTTATAACACTATTTTCTATAACTTGAAGTTTATTAGGACCACAACTATCGCATCATAGCAGAACTACTTGTACAAAAGCAACTGTAGCAACATTAAAGATAGACCACAAAAAGCTGGAGTAACTCAGTGAGTCAGGCAGCATCTCTGGAGAAAAAGAATAGGTGTCGATCTGGATCGTCTTCAGCAACATTAATATTGTTTCAAGATTGTCCTTTGTTTGGCCTTCCCAGGTCGGACAAAGACAAGTCCACAAGCAGTTAAAATATAAGATGAGTCCTCCCATCTCTCTTCCCCATGACTGTTGTTTGCTCATGGAGATGTTGCACAACATTTTTATGCAGGCAGCTTTGGCTTGAGGAACCCCATAATGTAATTTGAAGTTGGTGTCTGATGATGGCAATCAGAATCTTAATCCCCCCCATCACATGTGAGATCTGCATTTCAGCTGAATAAAGTCCTGAAGTAGCCCCACGATCAGAGGAATCTCAGAAAGGTTATTTTTTGAAAGGTTTCCTTGTGGCACAGGAAAAGCAGAAATATTCATGTGGGCTTCATAAGCAATCCTTGAGTACCCAAACATACTGAGATGTGCAGCACAGATCGCTTGTAGTTCTAAGAGACTAATTTAATCTTTGAGATGCAAAAAAACCCCTGCTGATACTTCCATTGTGAAACAAAAAACAGAAAATATGATCACAGATGATTGTTATGAAATGTTAACTTTTTCTCTCTTCACGGATGCTGCCTGACCTGTTGGGTATTTCTCACATTTTCTGCTTCTGTTTCAAATATTTGTTGAATTACTTTTTCCATAGCCAAGCTTCCAAAATGTTGATAACTGTGTAGCCCCTAATTCCGCCAAATTATCCAGTCTCTTTCTCTGGATTTTTATCGGCTTCCATTAAAAAGATAAATGTAATCCTTCCAAGAACCCCATCTGGTAGGCACCTCCCCATTTTAAGTTCGTAAGGTAAAAAGAAACTGACATTGCTTAAGGACAATATACTGACCAGAAAGTTAGTGCTGGAAGGTGGGTATTTTGATCAGAGGTCTCAGATACTGTTGAGGTAATGAATAAGACAAAGGAGGGAGCAGCTACTGGAGATGCTCTTAGTTGTGATAAAACTATTTAAAATAATTAATTTAAATGTTGGTAATCCTTTCGTCAAAAGATGTTTAAGATTTAGAGAGCAAACTATTTCAATTTCTCTGATGTCAGCTGGGATGATTGAAAATTAATTAGAGAGATGTCAAATTTTAACCTTTACGGCTTCAGTGTGAATATCTCAAGAGGTTATTTTGTCAGTTGCTACTGTTGTGAAAGGTTTTGAATTTAAACAGAGAAGTCAATTTCTGCTCATGGATTGTCAGAAAGAGACCTATAGTGAGATTCCCAAACTGCAAACTAATTATTCTGAATAGTTCTATCACAATTACGAGCTTCTTGAGCAATTGCTTTCTCCTTGACCTACACCATTATGTCGATAGTTTTTTCAAGTACCAACAACCCCTGATCAAAACACCCATCTTCTAGTTAGTGAGGATGCGACTAAGCAGATCAATTTAAAATGGGGATAGACACAAAATGCTGGAGTAACTCAGCAGGACAGGCAGCATCACTGGAGAGAAGGAATGGGTGATGTTTTGGCTCAAGACCCGTCCTCAGACTGAAGAATGGTCTCGACCTGGGATGCTGTCTGTCCCGCTGAGTAACTCCGACATTTTGCGTCCATCTTTTTGAATTGAATTGAATGCCTTTATTGTCATTCAGACCTTACGGTCTGAACGAAATTTCGTGCCTGCAGTCATACATACATCATACAATAATAACAACAATAAACACAAATTAACACCACCACAGTGAGTCCTCCAAGCACCTCACTGTGGTGGAGGCAAAAATCATAGGGCTACAGTCTCTTCCCTCCTCTTCTCCCTCTGCGCTGAGGCGATTCCCCACCGGGCGATGGTACAAACAGTCCCGCGGCTCACCGAACCCCGCAACGGGCCGGCTCAAACACCGCGGCCCGGGGGTGGTCGAAGCTGCCGCCCTCCAGTCCAACGGACGCAGCCGCTGGCCCGCGGCTCAACCCAGGTCACCGCCGCCAGAACGCCGTCCCAGCCACCGGAGCACCGTTCCAGCCCCGAGCCGGATCGCCCTCACGTGAGTGCCGTTCCTCCCTCAAGCTGGGCCACTCCGACGGGAGTGCCGTTCTCCCTCGAGCTGGGCCACTCCGACGGGAGTGCCGTTCCTCCCTCGGGCTGGGCCACTCCGACGGGAGTGCCGTTCCTCCCTCGAGCTGGGCCACTCCGACGGGAGTGCCGTTCTCCCCCGAGCTGGGCCACTCTGACGGGAGTGCCGTTCTCCCTCGGGCTGGGCCACTCCGACGGGAGTGCCACAGCCCCTCGCGGGAGAGTCTCGCCCCTCGTCAGGCCGTCCTCACGGGAGCGCAGTTCCAGCCCCGAGCTGGGCCGCCCTCACGGGAGCGAGCCCAGGGCAAGTCCTGACAGGCTGCCTCCGGAGTCCCGAGGTCGCCAGCTCCGCCAAGTGTAAACTTCAGTGTAAACCAGCATCTGTAGTTCCTTCCTACACAATTTAAAATGGGAATTGTGTGTGACTTAATCTATGCTGAGCATTCTACTGAACATTTAGATTGTTGGTAGTGTAGATTAATTGACATTGAAACCAATTAACCTTTTAGTGGAAAATTGACCAAAGATTTGAAGCAGGGGAAGATGCTGCTCCAAGGGAACAGGTTTAAGGATCTGACTAGCAGAACAGAAAAAGGCTCACTCGTCTGTTTAGTTGCAAATCAGTTTTATTGGCATGAGAGGACAAAAACAGTACTTGTCTCGGTATGCGCATGGAATTTAAACAAAGAGCCGCCGGCTGCAGCGCTATGGGTTCGAAATATAGAGCCACCGGCTGCAGCGCTATGGGTCACAGACTACTCGGGAACATTTTCGTACAGCATTCCACCCCTTGAACAGTCTGGTTACTGTCACATCCAGCCCGCAGGCATTACCTCGTTACATCCAGCCCACAGTCCACACGGTCGTGATGCCAATCCGCACATACAATGTAATAATATTATGGCCAACAAGATTATCCCAATGGTCAGTCCCCAGTGCCCCACTGTTGTCCACCAGCCTCCAAACATCCTGAAAGGCCACCATCCTCCCGGCTTCCTGGATGTGGTCAGCGAGGTTGGTGATGTTCTCTTTTACCCCACTCGGGGTCAAACCAGTCACTGAGTCTGTATGACCACGCAAAGTAGAAATGAACTTGTTTTGTCGGAGGTCTCAAACCTGAATGTCGTCATCAATACCACCAGAGATAATCTGATCGCTTGTGTCATTAAACGTTGCTGCCAGTACTTGGTACGTGTTTTGAAACGTATGGATTGCAGCCTTCTTCTGTATGTCCCATAGCTTCACTGTTTCGTCGTTGCTTCCTGTACAGACCAACTGTGGTCCCCGTCGGGCTGGATAACATGAATTCACGAAAGATGTGTGACTGGTAAGTCTCTTGATTCTTTCTCCAGTTTCACTGTCCCACACAGCTGAAGTTTTGTCTGTTGATGCTAAGGCTACGAGCAGCTGCAGGGGATGCTTGACCTGCAGCAGCATAATCTCGTTTGCTATTTCTTTTTACCAATCATTTTCAATTCTATTTGTTAAATCCTGCCGACAATGCCAATTGTTCCAAGGGAACAGGTTCAAGGATCTGACGAGTAGATCAGAAAAAGGCTCACTCGTCTGTTTAGTTGCAAATCAGTTTTATTGGCAAGAGAGGACAAAAACAATACTTGTCTTGGTATGCGCGGGGAATTTAAACAAAGAGCTGCCGGCTGCAGCGCTATGGGGACTAAATATAGCGCTACCGGTTGCAGCGCTATGGGCTTTAAATATAGAGCTGTGGCCATGGCGCTATGGGTCACATATTGATTGGGAACATTTTCATATAACAGATACAGAACTGATGGAAGATCGGACTGAATTCTGTACAGCATGCCGATGGCCTTTTCTTTTGCACTACAGAATTATGTGGTTTTTTCATTGCCTGATAGATCCAAGAGATCATTGCCGAACAGCTGTCCAACGTACGAGATGTAGAAAAGGCAGGAGAATGGGGTTAGGAGCAGAGAAAGATCAGCCATGATTTAATGGCAGAGTAGACTTGATGGGCCGAATGGCCTAATTCTACTCCTATTCCATATGACCTTATGAGAGATGATTATTTTCTGCTAGTTTTCTCCAGACTAAAGGTAATTTGACATTGCTCAAGGAGATGAACAAAGTAGCTGGCAGTTGGGACCAACTTGCAGTAACTCTCTCCGACCTATGGATATGTGCAATTAGATCATTTTCCCACAGGGCACATTTCAATAGTGGCTTGGAAGAGATGATGTTTAACAGCCAGTATAACCGCTCAATTCCAGACCATAGTGAACGCAGGAATATTGCTCGAATAGAGTTATTAATGCATAGTATTTTGGAGCGAGACAAATTACTGCGGGCTCTTTATATTCTGTATGACAGAAGTAAAACCATTCAAATGTCATCAGCTTCAGTCAAACTTTCAAATCGTGAATTTTGTTTTAAGATTGTTATACTACAGCTGCAAGGGAAAAATGGATGGTGCCAGAGAGTGGCACCATTTTACATGAAGCTCCCCTTAAAGCAGTTTAAACAGCATTTTATAATCTCTTCCCCTACCATCTAACTGCCCTAATGCTGATGGTCATTAGATCCAATGCTGAATGTCAATCAATGCTGTTTTAAAAGGAAAGTTCAAAACTACTAATCTTTACAACATGGCAGTGTTGTAAACACTGTAAATCCGGGGGGTTGGTGTGTGCAAAGCATGGTTGAAAAGACGTCGATTTTGGCGCCCCCTTCCCAACCTACTTCCAACTGGTATTCAAGCACTTGAAAACAAACTTGAAGAGCTGAGTGCAAGGTTGCTGTTTCAAAGGGAGATCGGCTGCTGTGCTTTTTTGTTTCATTGAAACATGTATCACTCCTAACTCACCTGACCCTGCTATGCATGCTATATATCTGAGGATTTCTCCATTTATTGTCTGGACCACATGGCATCCTCGGGCAAGGGGAAAAGTGGTGTCATCTACTTTTGGTCAACGCTGCATGGTCTGTTGTTGTGATGGTCTTCGCTCAATTCTCTTTCTCTCCCCCCCTCCATACCCCTGACCTGGAATGCCTGATGATAGAATGCTGTCTATTGAACAAATTCACACCTACTATCTAAGATAGACACAAAATGCTGAAGTAACTCAGTGGGACAGGCAGCATCACAGGATAAAGATATCCAGCGATATTCCCTATCCAGAGATGCTGCCTGTCCCGCTCAGTTATTCCAGCATTTTGTGTCTATCTTTGATGTAAACCAGTATCTGCATTTCCTCCCCACACTATCTTATTGGAGTCTGCAAAGATCCTCAATGTCAAAGTAGCACAAGATGCATTGTACTCTGTCATAAACTCACTTGAGATAACAAACCTTGATGCCCCTATTCATCATTGCAGTGACTCATGTCAAGCAAAATTCAGAGCCACACTCCACAACTGCCATCATACATTGCTCCTCCCCCCCCCCCCCACCTCCAACCATTGGGTGTTACACTGTTGATCACTGCTACACACCTACTGCATTTTGCCCCATCCCTTGCCCTAATTTCGTCCATCTAATTATCTGTCATTGCAGCTCCTTACAGACAGAGACTGAAATGTGAGACAAAGACTAATGCAACCGTGGTCAGTGGTGGTTGAGGATTTACATCATGATTGGCTTGGGTCAGTGGACTAAAGCACCTAGTGTGATTAAATTTACCTCAGTTTTCACTGGTTTCATCAAGAAATGTGTTGATGACTGCGTAATGACAAAGAGAGTTGGGGTCTATCTTAAACTGAAATTTGGATGAATAGGATGATTCACTCTCTGCTAAAATCCAGGTCCAAGGATTTCAAGAACGATGAAGCTCCACTGTACAAGAAGGCCAAGTATGATAACCACAAGGCTATCAGGGATGCCGAGAGAATTGTAAAACAAGCTGAAGGCTCATTTTAATCAAGCAAATGCCAGGCGATTGTGGCAGGGACGGAATACTATCACGGGCAACAAACCAAAGCCAGGGCGCTCTCCAGTGATGATGCATCTTTATCAGATGAGCTCAGTGCCTTTTACACCCATTATGAACAGGCAAAGTCAGCTCTAACTAGACACGTTCTCCATTCTCTACTGGCTGTGTCCCTTACATCTGAGCCTGCTCAACCTTTCCCCATTGCTCTGGCCCTTTCTGTGTAACTGTGTTTGGCATGATTGGCAGCCCTGTCAACAGTTTCTCATCTTTTTTAAATCTTTTTTTTAATTTTTAGTGTGTGTTAAAAGTTTGTAAGTTTGTGTAAATGTTCTCCGGTTTGTTTTATGTGGGGAGAGGGGATGGGGATCGGGGGAAACATTTTTTTCAGTTTCTTACCTTACCGGAGATGCGATTATTTTCTGGATCGTATTCTCCGGTCGCTCTGCGGCCTATCATCGATGGAGCTGGTGGCCTCCTTGGACTGACTTTGGGTCCCACCGCGAGGCGTGGACTTAACATCGGAGCCGATCCCTTGCCTGGGATCGCACCAATCATGGCCTGCGGACTTACCATCAAGAGCTCGCAGTCTCGGGAGAGGCTAGTCAGGAAGCTCCAATGTCGCGGAAGGATCGACCAGCCCCGACGCGGGGTTCGATCGCCGGCGCGGGGGAGCTGACATCAAACTAAAAAATGGTCTATTCTTGAGTGGATCACCCGATCTGAACCCAATTGAGCATGCCTTTTAAATGGTGAAGAGAAATATGAAGGGGACTAGCCCCCCAAACAAGCATAAGCTAAAGATAGCTGCCATACAGGCCTGGCAGAGCATCACCAGAGAAGACACCCAGCAACTGGTGATACCCTTGAATTGCAGACTTCAAGCAGTCATTGCATGCACAGGATATGCAACAAAATACTAAACATGACTACTTTCATTTACATAACATAACATTACATAATGGCAATGGACTGTATATGTTGACTGCATTATGTTTTTCTTCCACTTCAAGTAGGGAAATTATTTTCAGTGGGAGAACTTTGCAAAATTGTGGCATCACTTTGGCTTACGTTCAGCAAAGCAGGTATCATAACAATATTCCCTGTGCTGCAGGTGCTCTACTAAAAATAATTGATGATGCCATTATTAAATTAACAGCAGATACCAGCTGGATTATCATTTTACTTAGAAACCAGACTACAATAGATGAGAGTTTTAAGAGGACTTGCTTTCTATTAATTGTCAAAATGACAATGTATTTACACAAAATCACAGGCAATCTGCTGCAGTAACATTATTAGTAAAGTGCAGAAAACAAAGTTCACGTTTTCAAAGCTGTTGATTAATCGAAAATGTAACCTGCAACTCAATCCAAATTTTCATGTTCTGTTGTTGCTTCCTTCAGCTCAAAACTGAGCTACTGTGGACTCTGTGTAAGGTTGCTCTACATTTTTCGGTATCTATAGTTAGTGTCTGGTTACCCGGTATATTAATGATCTAGTGCATCATTGTTTATGATACCTTTATTTATTGTGTTGTTGAGTTTAATGTGCCTATAAAGCTGCAGCAAAGAAGTATTTCATTGTACCAGTCTTGGTAGCAAATGACAATTAACTTCTTGACTCGTATTAATAGATAGATAGCTTCTGATAAATAGTCTGCAAGTTAATAACCCTAATGCTGGGAATTATATTATCGTTGTTGATTGATTATTGTCACGGGTACCAAGATTCATGGAAAATCTTTGTTTTGCATGCTATCTTGGGCAAATCATACTATGCATGAGTAGATCAGGTAGTTTAAAAGGGAAAACAAATTATGCAGACTATTGTTTTACAGCTACAGGGATAGTGCAAGGACTGCAATAAAGTAGATTGGAAGATTTTGAATACTTTCTTAATATGCCAGAAGCCTGTTCAAGAGTCTGGTAATAGCAGGGAAGAAACTATTTATGAAACTGGTGATACATGCTTTAAAAGTTTTGTATCTTCTGTCTGACAGGAGAGTTTTTGGTTTTAGTTTTAGAGATACAGCGTGGAAACGGGCCCTTTGGCCCACCGAGTCCACGCCGACCAGCGATCCCTGCACACTAACACTATTCTACACACACGAGGGACAAGTTACAATTATCCCAAGTCAATTAGCCTACAGACCTGTACATCTTTGGAGTGTGGGAGGAAACCCACGTGGTCACAGGGAGAATGTACAAACTACAGGCAGGCGCCCATAGTCAGGATCAAACCTGAGTCTCCAGCACTGTAATACAGCAACTCTACCGCTATGCCACCGTGATGCCCACAGTAGAGAAGAGAAGGACCAGGATGTGGGCCATCCCTTATTATGATTGTTGCTTTTTTGAGGCAGCATGAAGAACAGATGGAGTCGATTGGGGGGGGCGGGATGCATCAAGCGGTGATGCATCCGGATTGGATGCTTGGATGCTTTTCATGGTGTATCTGTAAAGATTTGTCAGAGTCATTGGCGACATGTCAAATTCCTGAGCCTTCTGAGGAAGTAGAGACCAATCTCAGGCCAAATTGTTGCTGTTATTCGTACCTTGGAACTTGAAGCTCTCTACCATCTCCACTTCTGCACCACTTATGCAGACATGGGCATGGATTCCAGCCGGTTTCTGAAATTGATCACATTGGGTTTATTGACACCGAGGGAGAGGATGTTGTTTTAGTTCCATGCCACTATGCTATCTATCTCATTCCTGGCTGACTATAGTGGTGTCATCTGCAAAACTTATAAATGGAGTTAGAGCAAAATTTGGCCACTCAATCATGAATGTATAGCGTTAGAACAAGGCGAGGAAGAGACAGATTAGCGAGTGTTGATAATCATCGTGAAGGATGTTTTGCCACAAGTCCTTACTGATTGCGATCTATGGGTCAAGACGTCAATGATCTAATACAGAGGGATTGCTGTGCCCTAGGTCCACAAGATTGGTCGGAGTGAAAGCGCTGAACCTGGAGCCATGGTCTGCATAGTTATCCGTGTTATCCTGGCGTTCCAGGGATGGGTATTGGATCAGGGGAATGCCGTCTCCTGTGGATCAGTTGCGATGACAGGTGAATTGCTATGGATTTAGGCTGTTTGGGAGGCCGGAGTTGATGTGTGCCAAGACCAGGTTCCCAAAGCACTTCATGATAGCGGATGTCAGAGTCACCGGACAGTTGTCATTACAATCGTCCAGCTTGATTTTCTTTGTCACTGGAATGATAGCAGTCATCTTAAAGCAGTTGGGAAGTTTGACGGAGTAGGTGTAGGTTAAAGATATTTGTGAATAATCCTGCCAGCAGGTTCTTGCAGTTTCTGAGGACACGGCTGGGAATTGGGAATTGGGAATTAGGGCCAGTCGTTTCCTATGGGTTCATTCTCAGGAAGGCTGATCTGACGTCTGTGACAATGACTGTGGTACAAGGCATCGGCTGTCACTGACCTTCTGTTCAAATGCATTGAGTTCATCGGGGAGGGATGTGTTGTTGCCTGTAAGTGAGTGTCTGTGTAGTTAGTCTATGACTCTAGCTTGGTCTGAAATTGTCTCTTGGTTGATTTGCAAAAGTCATACCTAAATATTTTGGACAAGTCAGGATCACCCAACTTGAGCATCTTTGAAGAAGTGTCCTGGCCCGAAACGCCACCTATCCATTGTCTCCAGAGATGGTGCCTGACCCGCTGAGTTACTCCAGGACTTTGTGTCCTCCTTTGAGCTTCTCTGATGTGGTCTTCACTCCGGACTAGATCTTGCCCTTCATCCATGGTTGGGGAATATTTAAATTAACCTCTATAGTTCATTGATTCAAACCAATTAAATAGCTGTTTGTCTGTTCTCTCGACCAGTATGGGATCGATTGGCTTTAGTTTCTGCTTATAAACAGGGAGTAGAAGCACAGCCCGATGGCCAGATTTTCCAACCGTGCGGGTGGGGGTTGGAGTGCTAGGCGTCTTTGATTATGAAATAGATTGCATTATACGAACACGATTTCATATTTTTTTACGTAATAGGAAGTTGGGCTTTGTGCTTCTGTTTTTGTGGCGTCTTTACACACAGGCTATTGGGCATGCAGTAGTTGGGTCGATTGTTGTACAGCACAGGTTGGGTATTACTACTGCAGTACTATATATTCAGGTCTTTTTTTTGGAGAGTGGGTAGGATGGGTTGACCACTTTAGTCTTGACCCCATGTGCTTCTATTCCCTGTCTGCCTCCACAATAAAGTGTGTTGCAGTTGAGTACCAGCTTTCCCATCTCCCTCTGCCCATTCAGGCCCATTGTAGTATTTGGATGTGGAGAGGATGTTTCCACTAGTGGGAGTGTCTAGGACTGGAGGTCATAGCCTCAGAATTAGAGGACGTTCTTTTAGGAAGGAGATGTGGATAAATTTATTTAGTCAGAGGGTGGTGAATCTGGTATTTATTGCCACAGAAGACTGTGGAGGCTAAGTCAGTGAATATTTTTAAGGCAGAGATAGATAGATTTTTGATATGAGTACATATGTCAGAGGTTATGGGGAGAAGGCAGGAGAATGGGGTTAGGAGGGAAAGATAGATCAGCCATGATTGAATGGCAGAGTAGACTTGCTGGGCCGAATGGCCTAATTCTCCTCCTATCACTTATGACCTTATTTGGTGATGTAAATTGGCTGTACTACTTCCAGCAGAGTTCCCATAGAGGAAGAGGGAGACTGGAAATGTACTTCACCCATGCACGTGCAAGTTCTAAAATCTCCTACATACCTCCTGGTAAAATTGACAAACCAGCACTATTTTAATATTGCTTCCATAATTAATGGTTTGTCTGAGCTTCTAAACAGAGATGGATTGTATTGGGCGTGTTATTTTGTTAAACTGGACAAAATCTGGAAATTGAACTATGATTTTGCCTTTTTTTTTTTTTGGAATAACCGTAGCTGAAAGCTGGTAAGAAAGCTTGAATCCATGAGGTAGGTATGCTTAGAGAATATTTTTTTTCCAGTCCCATCAAGCTGACCAGTAATATTGTTCACAACCCTCTCTCTCTCCACCACATCTCACTGCTAATATTTCCTGTCTTCTGCCCGCTGGTTAAATCATCTTCTCAACCGCCAACTCAATCCACCTGACCATGACAGCACACACCCTGTGTCCACCAATCAAAATCTTATTTCCTTGACAATTTAAATATTTCTTTGTTGGAAACATTTACATTCAGAAAATCAAGCAGTTTCTCGCAGCTCATACCTAATCTAGTATTGTAGGTTTCTCCCTGGTCAAGCCCAGTTGTGACTGAGAGTGGGGCTGTGTCAGATTGGGTCCCATTTGTAGAACCTGGCTGTAAATTTTGTAGGAAATTTGGGGAAACTATTTCCAGTGGGCTTTTTGGCAGCACAAGCGAGCAGACACATGCCATCTAGTAATTGTATGTCAGCGGATATCAGTTTTATTTCTGTTAATTTATGGCACTGAAAGAATCTAGGAAGTTCATGCCTAATTTGATTTTCTGGCATGTGAATACTTGAGGTAGACTGAGTTTTAGAACATTGAATAAACGAGTTCGGTATTCCGAAAACCGCAAGGAATCATGGGATTTGTCAAAAGTCACCTGCGATAAACATTCTCGGCAACTGTGCTGCTGCATGTATACAGACCTGCGTTTCATCCATAGTCAGGATTGAACCCAGGTCTCCGGCGCTGCAAGCGCCGTTGAATTGCTACTGGACCGTCCCCGTCCCCTCCCCAGTGTCCCATCCCTGTCCGGGGACGGTCGGAGATGTCCGGGGTGACCCTGGACTGACAGGCCACATGCCTGGAGCAGTAGCGGCCCAGGCTTACAGCCAGTGTGGAGAAGAAGCACTAACTCCACTGCTCCGGGCAGTGTCCTGTCAGTCCAGGGCTGTCAGTTAAACCGGCGGGACAGGCAGAGTTGAGCTGAAGTTAGCACTGGCTGTAAGCCTGGGCCGAGACTGCTCCGGGCCAGTGTCCCATCCCCTCCCGACACACCTGGAAAGGGACGGTCCTGTAGCAATTCAACAGCGCTTGCGGCTCCGGAGACCCTGGTTCGATCCTGACTATGGATGAAACGCAGGTCTGTAAACATGCACAGCACAGCTGCCGATAATGTTTATCGCGAGTGACCGATGACCTGGGCATGCGCACTCGGAATACCGAACTTGCTTATTGTAGTCAATTTTGCAACTTGCATCTGTGAGTAGAATTTTTTGGTCTTGAAATTTTATGTAAGCTAATTGTGATTAAAACATATTGTGTGTGTCTGTGTCCAGGTCTGTGTCGATAAGTCAGCATTATTCTCGCCCTGATGTAGTAGAATGGATAAAACATCAGCTGCATCCATGACCCAACATTTCACATCGTTCTTACAATAGTTGCAGTCAGCAGAGAAAGGCAAGCATTACCATGTATAGAGGCAGTGAAGAGTTATCAGCTCGAGAGATAAAAGTGGTGCTCGCCTATTCTCCAGTCAAGAATGAAAATTTATGTTGCATTTTGAATTGAAGCAGATGTGTAAAACATTACAATGAAGAAAAGTAAAATAACCATCATCACCATGTTTTAGTCACTAAGAGCAGTCGAGGTAAATGGAATGTTGAATTCAAACCCTCTTCAAATGTAGGAAGGTTATTGAGGGAAAATGATTTTAAAAGGATAAAAAGTGTTCAATTGTCTGCATTAAGCAACATTATATATGCAACAGCATTGTTTTTTGCAAACACTAATTCAGCTTAATTGAATGAATTGAAGTACAATTGGAAGTAAAAGATGAAAAAGAACACTGGTCCACTTAACCTAAAAATAACCTTCAACCAGTTACCAGAAAGCTAAAACGAGATTGACAATCTCCAGAGAAATAATGCAGTATTTATATTGTGTAATTGCTCATTATTGTACAAACTACTAAGTACATATGCAGATAGCTGATGATTTTTATTTGAAAAAAGATTTATTCCACTGCACTCACTACTTAAGTGTTTCTTTTTGTTAACCATGAGTTGAATGACACAGAAAATTCTGCAGATATTCAGCTGGTCAGGCAGCATCTATGGAAAGACGGTCAATGTTTTGGGTCAAATCCTTTGGTCAGAAGACTATCTGGTGCTCTTTAAGCTCGTGGTGGACTTGATGTCTCCATCAAACATCAAGGGTGTGGATGTGCAGGTTACCCAGGAGTACAAGTACCCTTGGAGTTTATCTGGACTGTAAACTGGACTGGTCCAGGAACGCTGAGGCACTGTACAAGAAGGGACAGAGCTGTCTGTACTTTCTGAGGAGGTTCCGCTCTTTCAACGTCTGCAGTAAGATGCTGCAGATGTTTTATCAATTGGTGGTGGCCAGTGCCATTTTGTACAGTGTCGTGTGCAGGGGTAGTAGGGGTAGTAGGGCGAAGGCTATAAGACGCGGTGAATCAACAAGCTCAGCAGGATGGCTGGCTCCGTCCTGGAAGTGGAGTTGGATTTATTGAAGGTGGTCCTGGAAAGGAGAATGCTCCTCAAACTGCAGAGCATCTTGGACAATACATCCCTCCCCTTCCATGGCACACTGGTCAACCCGAGGAGCATCTTCAGCAACAGACGAGTCCCACCAAGGTGCAACATTTGACCAAGTAGAATGGAAATACCTTTTCACAGTTCTGCAAAAATTTCAGATGGGAGATAGGCTGACTGCCAGAATACTGACCAACCATATACTCTCCCTGAAATTTCAGCTATCCAGGGGCAATAGACAGGGATGTGCATTATCACCCCTGTTATTTGCCCTTGTGATTGAACCCTTAGCGGAAAGTATAAGAGCACATCCGAACATTCATGGCTATAATACTAAACACTCCAATAATAAAATATAATTATATGCAGATGATGTATTATTATATATCACCAATTCCCAAGTTAGTATTCCAAATATATTAAATCTTATAGAGGAATTCGGCTCCTTCTCAGAATATAGAATAAACTGGAACAAAAGTGAAATTATGGCAATAAAACCCAAAGAGCCGATACACCTTTTAAAATTCCCTTTCAGAATTGCTACAGAAAAATTTAAATATTAGGGTGTTCAGGTAACCAGAAAATATACTTCTTTATTCAATGCAAACTTTTCGCCTTTAGTTACCAAATTAAACGCTCTTATTCAATTCTGGAAAACACTTCCGATGTTTCTAATAGGCAGAATAAATGCCATAAAAATGATTTTCCTCCCACAAATTCTCTATTTATTTCAATCATTACCGATATACCTACCTACATTTTTTTAATGTAATTTATTGGCTGGATAACGCATGCCAACAGGTAGACTGGTTAATAATAGGGAGAGAGGATTGCTCGTCTTTTAATATAGGCGCGATTCTTCTCTCCCCAACAAAGTTGAAGAACACATTATTTGAGAAAAATCCGATTATTCACAGCACTTTATGAATCTGGAGACAAGTAAAATCAACTTTTAAACTAAGAAATTTATCTCTTCTTTCACCAATAGCTAATAACCTGTCGTTTAAGCCATCTATTATAGATAAAACGTTTACTTATTGGGAAAGACTAGGAATTAAAAAGCTTGGAGATTTGTACGAGATGGGAAATCTCCTGTCATTTCAGAAATTACAGTTGAAATACAGTCTGAAAGATAATCAATTTTTTAGATATCTTCAAATTCGAGATTATTTGAAAACATATACCTGCTGCCAGATATATTAGACGAAGGTATGAAAAGAAACTCAGAGTCAAACAATCTAACATCATACTTGTATAATACCCTTCTAAATATAGAAATTCCATTGTCAGACTCAATTAGAAGAGAATGGGAAGAGGAATTAGGCCTAAAAATTTGCAAAGACAGATGGGAAAAATATATTTTATATATACATAATTGTTCGATTAACGTTAGACACATTTTAATTCAATTCAAAATACTACACAGACTCTACTACTCAAAGACTAAACTGAATAAGATTTTTTCAAATGTATCTCCTATTTGTGACAAATGTCTCCTTCAAGAAGCAACTATAACACATTCCTTTGCCACTTGCATAAAACTACATAACTTTTGGAAAGGAATCTTTGAAATTTTCTCAAAAACATTAAAAACAAAACTGGACCCCCATACGGAACTGATTATTTTCGGAACAGCAGAAGCCTGCCCTGAGCATCAATATTTCAAAGACGTTTCCTTAATTATGGCCTGATAATGGCGAAAAACGTATACTTAAATTTTGGAAAAATTCATCTGCCCCTACTCTGAAAATGTGGATTACACACATGTCTGAGACGCTACATCTTGAAAATATGAGACTTGTCTTAGCAGGAAAATCAGAGCAATTTTTGAAGACATGGATTCCATGCATTGATTCATTACAAGGATAGAATGGTGCAACACAACTTCGGAATTTAACCGATTTACGGACTGGGTTAAGGGGTGGGAGAGAAATGAAGCAGGTATATCAACACGTTTTTGTCTTTTTATTTCTTTACGTTTTTCCTATTTCTTTTACTTACTCACTCTTCGACTACAGTCATTTGGTAGTTTTGGGGTTCTATTCTTACATTCACTTTCTCTTTCATTTTCTTTCTTTCTTGCTCTTTCTCTCTTTTTCTATTTCATCTTTGCTAAAATTAAAATTGAAGCTGGGGGACAATCCCCCCCCCCCCCACCATGTTTTGTAATCCGGATTTTGAAATTCGGTGAAAACAAATCTATTAAAAACTCCGCTTTCCGCTAGACAGTGACAAGTATTATTGACGAGACAAGTATTATTGACCATCAAGTATTTGGAATTACTGAAGTTATTCACGGAGCATTTCTTAAAGCTGTCTGATGCGGGGACAATTACCAATTAAACTAATTGTATGTATTGGTGGATGGGAAAGATTTAAACGGGTATCGTTTAGGGTCAGGTCATTAA
The DNA here is from genome assembly GCF_010909765.2 of Amblyraja radiata. Classification (NCBI taxonomy): domain Eukaryota; kingdom Metazoa; phylum Chordata; class Chondrichthyes; order Rajiformes; family Rajidae; genus Amblyraja; species Amblyraja radiata. The sequence continues at coordinate 66,109,627 of NC_045960.1, forward strand.
GGGATCCGGTCGAACGGGTTTCCTGGCTGGCTTGCAGGTAAGTCCCTCATTCACGGTCACTCACGTCATTTAGTATGTTTTTCCAGCTTTCGCTGCCCCCCCTCCAAGGTTGGTTCTTCTGTTTGCCTTTATTTGCTTCAGTTTTATTTGTTTAAGTGTTATTTATCACATTGTAGCTTTTGGAAGGTTCAAGCGGGTATCAGACGCTTTCTAAGGACTGAATCTGCCCGTTCGCAGGGCCTTTCATCACCCGGCGCGGCTAAAAATCAAACTGTTGCATCGAGGCGATCTAGGCTCCCAATGTTGAAACACCTGCCCGCCGATTTTAAGCCGCGCTGGGCGATGAAAGGCCCCGCGAACGGGCCGATTCAAGCCCCACGATTCGGGGTGGATGAAGCTGCTTTTGCTGAAGTTCGTAGTCGGTCACCGACCAGGTCAGCTCCATAGGGGCTGTTACCGTCCACAGGGCCCACGGCCGAAGCCTCCGAAGCCTCGCGTGTGTGCATGCGGCCACCGAGAAGCCGCGACCCCCAAATTGTTTCCCCCCCCCATGCTTTGATAGCTATTTCCGCCACTGGCTACAAATGTCTAAAAAATAAATTGTAGTGCTATAACATTGAGTCATATAGTATGGAAACGCATCCATCGGCCCACCTTGCCCATGCCGACCAAGATGCCTGATCTACACGAGTCAGACCTGCCCACATCCCTCTAAACCTTTTGTATTCAGTTCGCTGTCCAAATGCCGAGAGTAACTGCTCAAATTACCTCCTTTGGCAGCTCGTTCCATATACACACCACCCTCTGTGGAATTAGTTGTCCCTCAGGTTCGTATTAATCCTTTCCCTCTCACCATAAATCTATGTCCTTTGGTTTGTGATCCCCCCCACTCTGGGTATAAGACCAAGGGCATTCACCTTATCTATCCCCTTCATAATCTTAAACACCTCTGCAAAATCACCCCTCAGCCTCCTGTGTTCCGAGGAATAAGAACCTTATCAGATACCTTGCTGTAGTCCATATGGACAACATCACCGGCTTTGCCTACATCTACAGTTTTGGTTACTTCTTCAAAAAACTCAAATTCATAAGACATGATCTCCCACGTATTAATTATGCTGACTATCTCTAATTGGCACCTGTCTATCTAAATGAATATTTTTCTTACGCCTCAAAATCCTTTTCAGTAATGTCCATGCTATTCATGTTAGGCTCTCTGGTCTATATTTCTCAGACTTTTACTAGCATCCCTTCTTAAATGGAGACCACCCTCCAGATAGGATGTTGTCTATATGTACTTCAGTAAGGCCTTTGACAAGGTTCCACATGGAAGGTTGGTTAAGAAGGTTCAATTGTTGGGTATTAATGGTGGAGTAGCAAGATGGATTCAACAGTGGCTGAATGGGAGATGCCAGAGAGTAGTGGTGGATGGCTGTTTGTCAGGTTGGAGGCCGGTGACTAGTGGGGTGCCTCAGGGATCTGTGTTGGGTCCACTGTTGGTGTGATGGTGTGGTAAATTGGATTAGTAAGTATGCAGATGATATTAAGATAGGTAGTGTTGTGGATAATGAAGTAGATTTTCAAAGTCTACAGAGAGATTTAGGCCATTTGGAAGAGTGGGCTGAACGATGGCAAATGGAGTTTAATGCTGATAAGTGTGAGGTGCTACATCTTGGCAGGACAAATCAAAATAGGACATACATGGTAAATGGTAGCGAATTGAGGAATGCAGTTGAACAGAGGGATCTAGGAATAACTGTGCATTGTTCCCTGAAGGTGGAATCTCACGTAGATAGGGTGGTAAAGAAGCTTTTGGTGTGCTGGCCTTTATAAATCAGAGCATTGAGTATAGAAGTTGGGATGTAATGTTAAAATTGTACAAGACATTGGTAAGGCCAATTCTGGAGTATGGTGTACAATTTTGGTCGCCAAATTATAGGAAAGATGTCAACAAAATAGAGAGAGTACAGAGGAGATTTACTAGAATGTTGCCTGGGTTTCAGCAACTAAGTTACAGAGAAAGGTTGAACAAGTTAGATCTTTATTCTTTGGAGCGCAGAAGGTTAAGAGGGGGACTTGATAGAGGTCTTTAAAATGATGAGAGGGATAAACAGAGTTGACGTGGATAAGCTTTTTCCATTGAGAGGAGGGAAGATTCAAACAAGAGGACATGATTTGAGAATTAAGGGACAGAAGTTTAGGGGTAACATGAGGGGGAACTTCTTTACTCAGAGAGTGGTAGCTGTGTGGAATGAGCTTCCAGTGGAAGTGGTGGAGGCAGGTTCGATTTTATCATTAAAAATGAATTGGATAGGTATATGGACGGGAAAGGAATGGAGGGTTATGGTCTGAGTGCAGGTAGATGGGACTAGGGGAGAATAAGTGTTCGGCACGGACTAGAAGGGCCAAGATGGCCTGTTTCCGTGCTGTAATTGTTATATGCTTATATGTGCTGCAAAAATGTATTGGAATTGCATTGTAATATTCTTCTGTTTTGTGATGCTGTTTGGAAATATTCAAGAACATTGAATACTGCAGTTGAACACTGAACACACTGAGTCACTGAATACACCGAGTCACATAAAAATAAATAGCTATTGACATTCTGCAAAGCATTTGATTGTTTTTGCTGTTCTTGATATTCTAATATTGAGAGGTTTTTAGATAATGCCTAATTTGCCATGCCATTGTGGTTTATATAACATGAATTTATGAAAAGCAAGTTCAAAATCCCATTTGTTGTCTGAGTTTAGATTGCATTCGCTTTGGAGCATTGACTGTTTGCAAGGGAATGTACCTGGGGAAGGTGGTGTGGGTGGGAAGGGATGCGAAAGCCAATGAGTTGTGGATGGAATGGAGTGTGTGGTAAGCGGAAAGTGATGGGCATGAGAAGATGTGGGATCATGGTGGGATTACATTGCAGGTGCTAGAAATGTCGGAGAATGATGTTGGGATTGGGAGGCTGTTGGGATGTAGAGCAGGGGATGGCATTCTCGCAAAAGGCAAGGTGGGAATCTGATGGTATGTGTTTTCAGAAGTTTGTATACTCTGCGTGATGGGATAGAGAAGAGGAAATGAACAGGGCGAAAAAGATCCTTGATGATGTTGGCTGATTTTGAAGCCAGTGTGAAGTATAAAAGGAATCAATGGAGGTGGAGGCTGGTCTGTATGATGTACTGAACACATCCACAACTGCAATCTCTTGCAAGGGGGGTCCAGGAGTTTGGAGATGGGTTTAATTGGAATAATGGTGCTGAAGACAGAGCTGTATTTTACAAATAGGAGTTTAACAGATAAAGACAATAGACAATAGTTGCAGGAGTAGGCCATTTGGCCCTTCGAGCCAGCACCGCCATTCAATCAGATCATGGCTGATCATCCCCAATCAGTACCCCGTTCCTGCCTTCTCCCCATATCCCCTGACTCCGCTATTTTTAAGAGCCCTATCTAGCTCTCTCTTGAAAGCATCCAGAGAACATGCCTCCACCGCCTTCTGAGGCAGAGAATTCCACAGACTCACCACTCTCTGTGAGAAAAAGTGTTTCCTCGTCTCCGTTCTAAATGGCTTACTACTTATACTGAAACTGTGGCCCCTGGTTCTGGACACCCCCAACATCGGGAACATGTTTCCTGCCTCTAGCGTGTCCAAGCCCTTAACAATCTTATATGTTTCAATGAGATACCCTCTCATCCTTCTAAACTCCAGAGTGTACGAGCCCAGCTGCTCCATTCTCTCAGCATATGACAGTCCCGCCTTGTAATTAACCTTGTAAACCTATGCTGCACTCCCTCAATAGCAAGAATGTCCTTCCTCAAATTATGGGACCAAAACTGCACACAATACTCCAGGTGTGGTCTCACTAGGGCCCTGTACAACTGCAGAAGGACCTCTTTGCTCCTATATTCGATCCCTCTTGTTATAAAGGCCAACATGCCATTCGCTTTCTTCACTGCCTGTTGCACCTGCATGCTTACTTTCATAGACTGATGTACAAGGACCCCCAGATCCCATTGTACTTCCCCTTTTCCCAACTTGACGCCCATTTAGATAGTAATTTGCCTTCCTGTTTTTGCTACCAAAGTGGATAACCTCACATTTATCCGCATTAAACTTCATCTGCCATGCATCTGCCCACTCCCCCAACCTGTCCAAGTCACCCTGCATTCTCATAGCATCCTCCTCACAGTTCACACTGCCACCCAACTTTGTGTCATCTGCAAATTTGCTAATGTTACTTTGAATCCCTTCATCCAAATCATTGATGTATATTGTTAATACCTGCGGTCCCAGCACCGAGCCTTGCGGTACACCACTAGTCACTGCCTGCCATTCTGAAAGGGACTCATTAATCCCAACTCTTTGTTTCCTGTCTGCCAACCACTTCTCTATCCATGTCAGCACTCTACCCCCAATACCATGTGCCCTAATTTTGCCCACTAATCTCCAATGTGGGACCTTATCAAATGCTTTCTGAAAGTCCAGGTACACTACATCCACTGGCTCTCCCTTGTCCATTTTCCTAGTTACATCTTCAAAAAATTCCAGAAGATTAGTCAAGCATGATTTCCCCTTCGTAAATCCATGCTGACTCAGACCGATCCTGTTACTGCTATCCAAATGTGCGGCTATCTCATCTTTTATAATTGACTCCAGCATCTTCCCCATCACCAATGTCAGGCTAACTGAGACCATTCCCTGTTTTCTCTCTCCTGCCTTTCTTAAAAAGTGGGATAACATTAGCTACCCTCCAATCCACAGGAACTGATCCTTAGTCTAAAGAACAATGGAAAATTATCACCAATGCATCCACGAAAGCGAGGGAACTTACTGCCAATGAGAAAAGCTAACCTCAAGCCCATGTGATCCCTGATGTTTTGGCTCCCCTGTCCTCACACCTATTCATAAGCAGAAAGCCAGTAAATAAAAAGCTCAAATTTCCAAACAACTCTTTAAACATTTTTACAGAGCAAAATAAAGATGAGGACAGTAACATAAGATCATTATAAAGCTGAAGATTAATAAACTGCAAAACCTTATTGTTAAAATGTATCAAGTGTCAAGATAATTACTCAAAGATAATTAAACCCACACTTTTAAAATAAAGTTATTTTTCGTGCCATGAAAATGGCCTTGTACAATGAGACCTTATCGGAAAAGGCATAACGTTTCAACAGTTTTTACATTCAGAGCAAATTTATAAATTGATATAATACCTAACTAGTTTCTGCTCATTAAACCGAGTAAGTTGACAAGAGTGGGCAGTCATTCAAAGGCACAGTGACACAGAGGTAGAGTTGCTAACTTAAGGGCCTGTCCCATTTACGCATAATTTACGCGTCACGACGTGCATTACTGGTGCGTGGTGACGTAGGCAATGATGGGCGGTCGCGCACGGCGCCCCAGGATTTTGGGATTCACAATATCTTTGCGCGCCACCCACGTGACGCGCAAATGACCCCCAAGTGGGACAGGCCAATTACAGTGCCAGAGTCCCGGGTTCGATTGCACAGTTTGTACATTCTCCTTGTGACCACATGGATTTTCTCTGGGTGCTCCGGTTTTCTCCCACATTCTAAAGACATGCAGTTTGTAGGTTAATTGGCTTCTGCAAATTGGTCCTAGTGTGTAGGGTAGAACTAGTGTATGGAGTGGTCTCTAGTGTACAGATCTCTAAAACTAAAAGCTAGTTTCACCTTTAAAATATTTACGTGCATGGTGCAGAATTTGCCACAAAGAGTTTCTAAATTGTGGATATTACTGTGGTTAATATTCTCACTTATTCTCATCTCAATTTTTGAGTGATAACAAAACATCTGGGAGTTTCATATTTTGGTGCAGGTAGATGATGGTAATCTTAGTTTTAATGAATTGCAGTTGTTGGTAAGATGTTAATCTGAAATGTTTATAATACTTTTCTCCATATTCACAATCGCAAGGCAAGATATGAAAGGTAAGGTTGTTCAGTTTAATGGTGAGCAAAGCTTTGTGTGTGATTGTTAATGCGTCAAGTGTGTTGTGTTAAGCAGCCAAAAACTTGTTCAGGCTTTCTGGTCTGTGATTATCATGAGGAATGTTTAGGGTCACTTGGAGAAAATACAAAACAATTAAAAGAAAAAAGGCATACCTGTGCAACGTTTTCTGATTTACAGTCTTTCAATCATTTCTGTGCATAAGGAAGGGAGTATTTATACATTTCATGGCAATGCACTTCAAATTGTCATTCCTTTCAACAAAATATAAGTACTAATGTCATGGTATTTCTTTTCACATAATGTAACACTGCAAAGGCTAACCTTTTAAAAAATAACACTTGCATGTATGCACAGTAAAATATATAATATTTAGCATTAAGTTGAAGGTCCATCTCAGACGCAGTCTGATTTATGAGTGCCTTATTTTGTCACCTTGACCGAGAGATTGTGTTCAGTGCTCACTTTGTCTGTGTTCCATTGTAACTTTATTTTTCATATATTTTACTTGTTCATATATTTTCTTCTTTGATTCCTGACTACTTTGCTTCCTAATTTAATATCATGTCAACTTGGACATTTTTTTTATTTTTACAAAGGTAGTGTTGTGCAGGTGAACAACTGAGTCCATATCTCTAATTTTACTTCGGAGTCACGTGAGTGACTACGTGAAGAACCCCGCTTACGACGCATGCGTGTCATATCGCATACATGCATTGAACGAGTCGCACATGGGGAGGACGTCCCCTTGAACGGGAGAACTGAAAAAGCCGACGGACGGCAGGTAAGTGACTCTGCATTTCACCCTGTGTAGGAAATGGACAGAGCAACGCGTAGAAAGGCTGTAAAGAAGCTGCAGGACGTCAGTGGCGAAGGTGCCGGGGACCTGCAGCAGCAGCCGCCGGCACAGGCAACTTGTATGGAGACATCAGCTGTGCCGGATTTAAACCCCGCGCCGGGAAAATCAAATCCTAGACTGGGCGGGAAGGCAAAGCGCAAAGTACATCACTGCAAAAGTGATGTGCAGAAACAGCCTCCGGATAATACTTACCGATACCAGAGTAAGGATGAGCAGCTGCAGGATATAGCGCAGCCAGCAGCGGCCACGTTCGCGGAGCTGGGAAATCGGTACGAGTGGCTGCAGCATGTTCGGCCGTCAGCGACAGGTGCTGGGGAGTACCGGGACTGCGAGCAATGGCATAATTATATGGGGCGGCCGGGAGCGACCAGTGCCGGTAGGCATGGGGACCGGCTGCGGCAAAAACCGCGTGCGACTAGTGCACGAGAGCACGAAGGTCGGCAGGAGCGGTTGGATAAATTTAAACACCCGCGATCGACTAGTGCCCGAGAGCACGTAAGTCGGCTGGAGCGGTTGTTGGAGGAACTTCTCCAGAGTGGCAGGCTCCAGGATATGGACGATAGCCACAGTGGCAACGGTGTAAGTCCCTCAGCAGATTACCATAAAGGGCTGCTTGACATTTCATCCTCCTCGGAAGAGGGTGTTGAAGGGCTGCCTGTGTCAGATTCTGAACTAGAGATGGAGCCACATTCCCATATGGAGGACGAGGAAACCAAGTTGCTGGACATGGTAGGGCAATACTTTCAGCAAGAACAGACTGGCAAAGATCTAGAGGCCAGGATGGCTGCCAGCATTGAGTACATGTCTACACATCACCTGCAAGCCAATACCTTTGCTGAGGTGTTGGCAAGACATTTACCTCCGGGAAATTGTGGGGCTCTGAATGTGGCCAGTGTTAACCGAAGTATTTGGAGATGCGTTGGTCAGGCAATCAGGAGTCAGGATATAAAAATTCAAAACGCTCTGAAAGGTCTCTCGGCGGGCATAACAGCCTTGGGCCGTACGCTAGAGAACGTAGACATGACGAATGACCATAAAGATGCTTTAGCGCTTTTTTGCAACGTTCAATTTGAACTTAATAATATAAGGAAGGGGGCTATTCAGCCAGCTCTGGATCCAAAGTTTGCAATCCTGTGCAAGCAAAAAGCTATAAAACTCCAAACTCTGTTGTTTGGGGGTGACCTGTCGAAACAGGTCAAAGATTTGGAAGAGGAGGCCAAGACTTTGGGCCTAATCAGAGCGGCCAAAGGATATTTTGGCAAACGATATCAACCTTATGGGCCTCCTAAAAAAGGTAGTACTTATACTTATAGTACTAGAAATTGGAGAGAGGCCAGAGGTAACCAGCAGCAGCGGCCTTTTTTTAGGGGTTGGCCCGGGACGCCCACTGTGGAAGATGCGCAAGCCTCCACTTCAACATCTACCCCACCCTCAACCTCAAGGCCCTCCGCAACCACGGTTGAAACCAATAAAGTAACTAAATTTCCACCGATAACCATGGAGGTAGGTGGGTCTGTGCCTCCAGAATTAATAAGGAACACGGAAGTTGGAGGGAGGTTGCAATTTCATTTGGAGCATGGTGTAATATAACTATGGACAGATATATCCTTAGCAGTATTAAGGGATATCTGATAGAGTTTATACACATACGAAACCCTCCAGTACAACATACACCGGACAGAATATACATGCTTACCAAATTAGAACAAGCTAAAGCTCACATAGAACTACAAAGGTTGTTCACTAAAGGAGTAATTGAAATGACCAAACATGAACAACAGGAATTTGTCTCAAACATATTTATTAGACATAAGAAAGATGGGGGTTGCCGCATTATTATTGATTTATCAACGCTTAACAATTTTGTGCAATATGTTCATTTTAAAATGGATACTTTTAGCACTGCTACAGAGTTAGTTTTAGCGGGCTACTTTATGGCAAGTATTGATCTTCAAGATGCTTACTATACGATACCCATCAGAGGTGAACACAGGCAGTTTGAAATTTAACTGGATGGGACAGCTTTGGCAATACAAGGCGCTACCAGACTTTACCTATAGGGAAAGCTACGGAGTTACAAAAGGATTGCACAGAGCTTATTAATACCTTTAAACCATCCATCAGACGGATAGCCAGGATTATTGGGAAAATTGTAGCCACGTTTCCTGCCATTCAATTTGGACGATTACATTACCAAAATTTACAGAGAGAAAAAATTAGAGCACTCAAAAATAATAGAGGCCATTTTGATAGGCCAATGGAGCTAACAATTGAAGCCATAAAAGAACTACAATGGTGGGAACACAATGTTAAGTATAGCTCCAACCCAATAGTTTTTCCCAACCCATCTATGGTATTGCAAACAGATGCCAGTGCAATTGGTTGGGGTGCAACGGATACCATCTCGAGCTGTGGAGGGAGATGGAATATACAAGAAACTAACCATTTCTATGCTCGCTTTGACCGTGATAACAAAACCCCAGCCATCAAAGTTGCTCCACCCCCAAATGAACAACCCCTCAGTCTCTCCACCTCTGCTGTACAAGATGCACTGAGCAAGGTGAATGAGCGCAAAGCTGCCGGCCCCGATGGCATCCCTGGCCGGGTGCTTAGGGCATGTGCTGGACAACTATCCCAAGTCTTTACCGACATTTTCAATCACTCACTGGCCCAGGGTGTTGTCCCCACTTGCCTCAAGACATCAACCATCGTGCCAGTGCCCAAACAGTCAGCCACAGGGAGCCTCAACGATTTCCGCCCAGTGGCACTCACCCCTGTCATTGCTAAGTGCTTTGAGCGGCTGATCTTGGCTCACCTCAAAGCCAGCCTCCCCCCCACACTGGACCCCCATCAGTTTGCCTACCGGGCCAACAGGTCTACAGAGGACGCCATATCGGCGGCCCTACACTCTGCCCTGACCCACCTGGACAACAACAACTCCTACATCAGGTTGCTGTTCATTGATTTCAGCTCCGCTTTCAACACTGTCATCCCCGCCAGCTTGATCACCAAACTCAGCGGGCTTGGCATCTCCACCTCCCTCTGCAACTGGACACTGGATTTCCTCACCAACAGACCACAGTCTGTTAGGGTCAACAACCTCAACTCCACCACTATAACACTGAACACCGGCGTGCCACAGGGCTGTGTGCTCAGCCCTCTCCTCTACTCCCTCTTCACCCACGACTGCATCCCTAAGTACGGATCCAACGCCATCATTAAGTTTGCTGACGACACCACGGTGGTAGGACTGATCAGTGACAACGATGAGTCAGCCTACAGAGAGGAGGTCCAGCACCTGAGAACCTGGTGTGCCAACAATAACCTCGTCCTCAACTCCAAGAAGACGAAGGAACTTATTGTCGACTTCAGGAAGGTCAGAGGGGGCAGACATACCCCCATCCACATAAACGGGACTGAGGTGGAGCGCGTCTCCAGCTACAAATTCCTCGGGGTACACATCTCGGAGGAACTGTCCTGGTCCCTCAACACCTCCAAGCTGATCAAAAAGGCACAGCAGCGCCTTTACTTCCTGAGGAGGCTCAAGAAAGCCCACCTGTCCCCCCAGATCCTGACCAACTTCTACCGGTGTACCATCGAGAGCATCCTGACCGCCTGCTTCATGGTATGGTACAGCAGCTGCACTGTTGCGGACAGGAAGGCACTACAACGGGTGGTGAAAACCGCGCAGCACATCATCGGCGCCCCGCTCCCTGCCATGGATGCCCTCCACCGAAAACGGTGTCTGAAACGAGCTGGGAAGATCATTAAAGACCCCTCCCACCCCAATCATGGACTGTTTGCCCTCCTCCCATCAGGGAGGCGGTACAGGAGCCTCAGGTCTCGTACCAGTAGGATGAGGAACAGCTTCTACAATCATACCGTCGCATTGCTGAACTCGGAGTCCCGCCGATAGATTCCTCCGGTCCCTCCGTCCCCCATTGTTTAATTATTCTGCATTTTTTATTGTTCTGTATCCTCTTTTTTTAAAATTTCTATATTGCACTACTACGGACTGACGCAAAACTGCATTTCGTTGTTCCGATACTCAGTATTTGTGCAATGACATTAAAGTTGAATTGAATTGAATTGAATTAACACTAAGGGTATAAATTACTTAGAAATGTTGAGTGCGTTTTATGGTCTAAAATCTTATTGCTCGGGAATGAAACACCAGCATGTTAGATTGCAGATAGATAATACCACGGTGGTGGCATATATAAATCATATGGGTGGAAATATATCAACATCCTGTGATGAGTTAGCAAACTCTATTTTGAAATGGTGCATCCAAAGGAATATTTGGTTGTCAGCTACGTATCTACCAGGGATACTTAATTCAGTGGCAGACGCCAGGTCACGAAAATTTAATGAAAATACGGAATGGATGTTAGATAGAACGATATTTGCTAAAATCACAGCAAAGTATGGAATGCCGGATATTGATCTTTTTGCATCCAGGTTAAATCATCAATTACCAAGGTATGTATCATGGGAACCAGATCCTGGGGCAGAAGCTACAGATGCATTCTCACTGCACTGGGGGAAATGGTTCATTTATGCATTTCCTCCTTTCTGCCTCATCAATCGGGTACTACGGAAAATTCAACAAGATTCGGCATCTGGGATTCTCATAGTACCTGATTGGCCTACCCAACCATGGTTCTCGGTGCTACAGGATTTGGTGCTAACACCATGTATTATTTTAAGACATAGTCCTCAGTTGCTTGTGCATCCGGTGACTCAGGATAGCCATCCTTGCCATAAATATCTGAATTTATTGGTTTGTAGACTCTGAAAGACCCGCTTCGGGACATGGGTCTATCTGATAGAACTGTGGACATGATCACAGCAGCACAGAGAACTTCGACTCAAAAACAGTATTTATGTCATATTAAGAAATGGACTAAGTACTGCCAGAATAACAATCTGGACCACAGGAAGATGGATGTTCCAGCTATCCTAGAATTTCTCACCAGCCTGCACTATGAAGGACTCAGTTACAGCACGGTGAATAGTGCTAGAAGTGCATTGTCGACTTATTTATGGCAAGGCACAGAAAGACAGGCTGTGGGCTCACATCCTCTAGTAGTAAAACTGTTACGAGGCATCTTTAACACCAACCCACCAAGGTCTAGATACAGCCAAATCTGGGATGTGAGTGTGGTCCTAACCATGCTAAGGAATTGGTCGCCGGCTACAGCTTTAACTCTGAAAAAACTCATTATGAAAATGGTAATGCTAATGGCGCTGGTCACAGCGCAAAGGGTCCAGTCATTGCAGAAATTAAGATTGGATAGCTTGACTGTGGCGACAGGAAGGTTGATATTTGTGATCCAGGACCTTATTAAGCAAAATAGACCAGGATCAGCGGGTCAGGTCATAGAATTCATAGCCTATCCGGAGGACGAACGCCTCTGTGTAGTGAAACACATTATGTTATATATTGACAAAACAAAGGCTATCAGAGGCAATGAACAGGCTCTTTTGATCAGCCATAAGAAGCCGTACCATAGAGTCTCGACTCAGACCATTTCGCGGTGGCTGAGATATGGCTTAATAAAGGCGGGAGTGGACACTAATGTATTCAAATCTCACTCCACCAGGGCTGCAGCTACATCGGCAGCTAATCGCCTTGAGGTATCGATGGACCAAATCCTCAGGACTGCAGGATGGTCATCAGAGAAAACGTTTCAGAGATTTTACAACAAACCAGTTAGGAATGAAGGAACGTTTTCGGGGAAAATTTTAAGTTCTATATAATTTATACCTGAAGCTTACAAGGTTTATGATTTGATTTAATAAATATTATTTATCATTTACGTAAAAAAAAAAAAAAAAAAAATTGGTATGAATGTATTTCTTGAATATCAGTAACAATTTCTCCCAAACTACCAAGGCAGTTGTGAAGCATGGACTCGTTCCACGGCATGAGGTCACAGAGCTTTGAAATCTTCACGTAGTAACTCACGTGACTCCGAAGTAAAATAGTAAGATTAAACGAGAACTTACCAGTTTGAAGTTTGATCTTTATTTTATGAGGAGGAACGTTGAGGGAATACGTGCCCTCCACTCCCACCCTCATATCGTCATATCTTAAACTGGTATCTCTTTAATAATCTTACTATCTTAGGTCATTATAGTGTATCTGTGACCTCACACCGCTGCTTTGAAGGATGACACGCATGCGTCGTAAGCGGGGTTCTTCACGTATTCCCTCAACGTTCCTCCTCATAAAATAAAGATCAAACTTCAAACTGGTAAGTTCTCGTTTAATCTTACTATTAAAGTGGACGCAAGGAGCTACAGATGTTGGTTTAAAGGCACATGGTGCTGGAGTAACACAGTGGGTCAGGCCGCATCTCTGGAGAATGTTTCAGATTTCGCCCTTCTTCTGACCTCTGAAACGTTGCATTTCCATATTTTCGTGAGATGCTGCTTGACCCGCTGAGTTGCTCACTATTTCTGATTTACTCACTATCATAAGAGACACTATTCTTGTGTCTCCGATTAAAGAATGGTCACGTTATTTATGTCAGCCATTTCCCAGCTCATAAGCAATCTATATCACAGTCCATAATACTACTGAAGGTAAATTGGATGGTTGATTATAAAATTGTACAGTAAAGGAAGACTGGTAAAGTGGTAGATAACAGAGTGACTCAAGAGACCTGTCATCTTATCAGTATTTTATGAAATGCCTTGGCCTTTATATAATGAATTATTTGACTGTAGCAGCTTTTCAAAGCTCAATTTATTCTCACCTTTCCTGAAGGATTTATCCATTTTGATGAAATGAGAATAATTTTCATGTAACTAGAGGACTTGGTTACAAGATTACCGACTGGAGAATTCCAGTGAAGCGAACTGATATATTTCTAATTTTTTAGGCTGAATTGCCAAAAGATATATAGATTGAAAATGTTTAATCATTCGGAAAGGAAATTGACTGTTTTCTCATTGCACGCAAGGCAGTAATAATATGTGTGCTGAAATGAGTTTTTTTACAGATTCTTGAAATGTTTTATTGGTGTTTCATGGGAAATGCTAAGATGTTAGCAAAATTGAAAAGAATGCACAAACATTAGTTAATTTACAGGTTATATGACACCAATCTCCAAATATTGAAAACGTGTAGATTGCGGGAATGGAATAAGTTCCTCAGTTTATCTTATAGATCTTTTAGAAACTTACAACATTCTTAAGGGGTTGGACAGGCTAGATGCAGGAAGATTGTTCCTGATGTTGGGGAAATCCAGAACAAGGAGTCACAGTTTAAGGATAAAGGGGAAATCTTTTAGGACTGAGATGAGAAAAACATTTTTTACACAGAGAGTGGTGAATCTCTGGAATTCTCTGCCACAGAATGTATTTGAGGCCAGTTCATTGGCTATATTTAAGAGGGAGTTAGATGTGGCCCTTGTGGCTAAAGGGATCAGGGGGTATGGAGAGAAAGCAGGTTCAGGATACTGAGTTGGATAATCAGCCATGATCATATTGAATGGTGGTGCAGGCTCGAAGGGCAGAATGGCCTACTCCTGCACCTATTTTCTATGTTTCTATGTTCTGGGCAAGAAAGACCATGGCCTATGATACACATGGAGAACAAGCAGGTCTCAATTTAAACCTTAACTGTGCAGAACAGGCAAGCTTTTCAAAACTAGATGATTTGTTTTGTTGACCCAATAAACCCAACCACAATCCAACTTTGATATCTTTATCTGAAGTAATCTTTAAAGCTCCTATAATTCTCTGGCATTTAGTTTATTTCATACAAGTTAATCTTTTCACTTCTGTTATGAAAATGCGCTCTGTACTAAGATCTTGCACATTACGATGGTATTCTTTTGAAATGATTCTTGCAGTGTCAGGTTGATCCATGTTTTTAAACTGTGCCGAACAGAATAACAAGTGCAACAAATTGTTCCTGCTTAAGTTTGTGTTAGTTAAAAAAACATATTCAGATTTTAGTTCAAGTTAAAATGGATTGCAAAAGAAATTATTTGTAAAATGAATGTGATATATTACCATTAAGTAATAATCCTCATTCTTGGATAGAGGAGGAAAAAAAATCTGATTTTATTTTTTGTAGTAAGATATGAAATTGGTCTGGATCTCGGAAATATTCCAAATGTTTCTCTGGTTGTTAAATAATTTTTTTCATGTCCGAAAACATTCATGTTTTTCATGTTTTTGTCATGAGTAAGCTTAAAGTAGGCTCTTAAAATATAATACTTTATCTTCCAAAAGTCTACTGCCAAATTGGAAGTACAAATTGTTACGAGGGCAGATGGCTCTCTGGCAGTGTTTTCATGATACTTAGTTAATAATCTGTATCCTGGCATAAATTATATTGCCATTCCATGCGTACATCAAAAATAACCTTGCATTTTTGACAGTTTGCTGGAGATAAAAGCATGTACGAGTGTATATGTGTGTACATAGCAGCTGTGTTAAAAATGTCCCAGCAATAAATCAAACAGATTAACTTGTTTAATAAACATGGCCTGCACTTCCCCTGCCTGATATAAAGTTAATGGGCAGATAGTGTTCTGGGTATGAACATTGTAACCACAGCCAGAGGATTCTCAGAAGAACTTTATTTTCCTCATTGGGTTTTCTCATTTACCGTTCATTGTATGAAAATTGAACTGCAGAAAAAAGAGAATTCCAAGATGTCTGAGCACCTACTGACGCCCCAGTTAGCAGCACTTCCACTTGCACTATGACCAGTTACGAATGGATAAAGAAAACCATTTTAATTAAACTTAACTGCTGACATTTGAGATGTAACTGCAAACCTACCTGCACACATAAGTTTTCACTGCATTCTGCTAATTATCCTGCTAATTACCCATGGTTTTTACTTGCATTATTGATTTTAAGAGTCAACTAAGTCGAAGATCATGGTAATCTGGTCAATTACTCGCTAAACAGTTGAAAGCGGTGACGGCTAAACGTCAGATTACTAAAGTGAGTAAACGGGATGGTACACTAACTGTAGACCGTGACGAAATTAATAAATCTTTTCAGGAATATTATACCTCCCGATACCAATCATAATTTCCTACCGATTCAAATATAATGCATGAGATTTTAAAGAAACTGAACTTGCCAAATTTACCACATAATGAGTATCTGTTGTTTGATGAACCCATCACAGAGGAAAACATACAGAAAACAATCCTTTCAATGAATTCTGGTAAAGCTCCCAGTTTAGATGGGCTCACAGTAGAATTTTTAAAGTATTTTTCAAGCTTATTGTCTCCCTGGCTATGCAAAGTATTTAAAGAAGCCTTTTTAAGGAATGGATTACCACAATCCTTTTATGAAGTATCTATTTCTTTAATTCTTAAAAAAGATAAAGACCCTACTGAAGTGACATCATATAGACCTATATCACTGTTAAATGTAGATTCCAAAATTCTTTCCAAAATATTAGCTATGAGATTGGAAAATATTTTACCGCAAATTATTTCTGAAGATCAGACAGGTTTTATTAAAAATCGTTACTCATACTTTAACGTAATGAATATTGTATATACAGCGTCAAATAAAACCCCAGAATGTGTCATTTCACTTGATGCCGAGAAGGCGTTTGATAGAGTAGCATGGGAATACTTATTCAATACGTTTGAAAAATTTAAGATTGCTCCAAAATGTATTTCTTGGATCAAGCTGATATATCATATATCTCAGGCTTCTGTACTTACCAATAATCAGAGATCCACTTTTTTCAGGCTCTTTCGAGGTACTAGACAGGGCTGTCCTTTAAGTCCTTTACTGTTTGATATTGCATTCAGACTTGCATTTCTTGGTGTATTTTTGAATGACAATAATGTCTTTGATTGATTGATTGATTTTATTTCAAACCAACACCAACAACAACCATTTGCTGTGCTTTATTTCAACCCAACCACCACCAACAACCATTTTCTGTGCTTTATTTCAAACCAACCACCACCAACAACCATTTGCTGTGCTTTATTTCAAACCAACCACCACCAACAACCATTTGCTGTGCTTTATTTCAAATCAACCACATTTTCATTTTCAAACCACATTAAGGGCACTCAAGGTCAGTAAAGCCACACTCACAGTTTGGTAGAAATGTGTTCAGTGTTATTCACAGCTCAGACTGAGAGACGTGACCCTCTTGCTCCCCCATCTTGCAGAGTCTGACTGAGGCATCTCCACACTTCCGGGCTTTATAGTCGCTCAGGAAGGGGCGTGGCCTTCAGGAGAGAGAATCTCAACATTTTTTAAACACGAATAACTCTTTTATTTTTCATCGATGGGAAAAATCCTCATGTCCTGTGCAGCGGAGGGGGACTGTGTGAGTAAGATGGCCAAATATCACAGCCGTAAGTGGCAGCGTTTTTTCTAAAATCAATATACAGAACAACAGGAAGTGGTCAAGATCAGACTTTTAGTAATATAGATATGTGTATATGTAGGCATGCATACATGCATGTGCATACACATGTATGTAGCATATGCATATTAATGATGCATATTAACAATGTCGTTAACATTGTTAGTAAATTTGTGGATGCCACCAAAATAGGTGGTCGAGTAGACAGTGAGGAAGGATATTTAAGTTTACACCAATCATTTCCTCCAGAGATGCTGCCTGACCTGCTGAGTTACTCCAGCATTTTGTATTTATCTTTGGTATAAACCAGCATCTGTTGTTCCTTCTTATTACAAATAATTAATGACTGCAGCAGATTAATCACCAATCTTTACTGGCTCCAATTTCAGATCTGCTATATAAATATTTTGATACAGTTTTTAAACAAAAATGTGAATATTTTTCCATGGTGATTGTTGTCGCAACCAGATTAATATACGTTCACTCTGCTGTCATTGAGACACACCAGGAGGTCAATTTGTCAACAGATTTTCATGTTAATTCAGTGCTGCATTTTCTTACTGAAGAGACATTGGAACAAACCTTCAGCTGCCCTGGGATCATTGTTCACTGGCTCCTGGACCGACCTGTTTCTTTCAGCATGGTCCAGGCATGAATCTTCCTCAGGAAGTCACATTCCAGCACGTTGATCAGAGCCCTCCTCAAGCTTTTTGGCACAATGCATTAAAGTTCTGAGGGTTCCTGCAAAAAACCCCTTTTAATAACAAAAACTATTTAAAGCAGTTTAAAAAATAAAAAACTGACAAAAGAATTGAGTTTTCGTGGGCTCACTTGCAGACAACTTTGATACTTTAAAATAACTTGACTAAATCAAATGAATCGCTCTATTTATTTTTCTCGTGGCAGACCGTTTTTCCAATTAATTTTAATGGGACTTCTGCACCATTGCCAGGCCTAATCTGGCCCAGTTCAGTGGGCAACTTTCCCAGCCTGAGTGTTGGGAAGTCTGCAGAAGTTGTTTCTGCCTTGTTGGACTCTGCATCGGAGTCTAGAGCCAGCATTTTGCTCAGTGCAAGCTTGCATTCATTCAGGCATGACTCAGTTATACACTTTTATAACTAAAAATAATATTGGAAACGGTCAGCAATAGCAGGCCGCATGGATAGGTGGAGAAACAGAGTTGACATGCAAAATGTTTTTGAAATGTTAATGCCGAGTCATAGAGTAGGACAGTACAGAAATGGACACTTGTGGCCCAACTCGCCCATGCTGATCTTGCTGCCTATCCATGCAATCTTATTTGTCTGCATTAGGCCTGAATCCCTTTACTCTTTTCTCATCCACTGCCTGTCCAAATTTTTTTATATTGTAATTATATTTGCCTCTACCACGTCCTCTGGTAACTGATTCTATATCACCACCATCCTGTGTGTGGAAAACCTTCCCCTTGGATCTCCTTTCAAATTTCTTCCCTCTCGCCTTAACCTTATGCTCTCCAGTTTTAGACTACCCCAGCCTTGGAAAAAAGTTTCTGACCATTTTACCTACCTATGCCCCTCATAATTTTATAAACCTACTGGACCAACTGGGACCCGTTAGGTCCCTGTCACACGGGAGGCCTGGTCCCCCAACGCAACCCGTTCCCCAAAGCAATATTCGACCACTCACCCATTGCCCCAATGGGAGGTCTGGTCCCCCAAAGCAACCCATTCCCTCAAAGCAATATTCCACCACTCACCCATAGCCCTCCAACTGTGCAGGTTGGCTCATTTTTAACGCAATATTCAACCACTTATTCTTAGCCCCCACGGGAGGCCTGGTCCCCCAACACAAAATTGTAGCGCTATCGTGCACGGTTTTGGCATAGTTCTGGAATCACATACACAGACAGACATACTTGCACGCAGGCATAGAAACATACAAAATGAGAGTTTTAGTAATATATACTAGACCAAGTGGTACCCTTTGGGTCCCTGTCACATGGGAGGCCTGGTCCCCCAGTGCAATCCGTTCCCCCAATGCAATATTCAACCACTCACCCATAGCCCCTACGGGAGGCCTAGTCCCCCCAACGAAATATTGCACCACTCACCCATAGCCCCCAACTGTGCAGGTCGGCTCATTTTTAACACAATATTCGACCAGTCTCCCTTAGCCCCCATGGGAGGCATGGTCTCCCAACGCAACCCGTTCCCCAATGCAAGAATCCACCACTCCCCCTTTCCCCCAACACAACCCGCTCCCCCAATGCAATATTCCACCACTCACCCATAGCCCCCAACTGTGCAGGCCAGTTCATTTTTTTCACTCTCCCTCATTTTAAACTTAAATAAAATGCGACTGCACTAACATTTTTTTATTTCTTTAATATGATGTAGGTGCCACCAACAAGGTCATCTACGTTCCTATTCACTGTTATCCAAATCTAATTATTAAACTTTCAATTTAGAGAGCAATTAAAAGGCTTTGCAATCACAAATGTGCTGGGTTAGGCTGGCAGATTCTTCCCCTGAAGGTCATTTGCTGGCAAGGACTCAGTTTCCTGGGATAGCAACAATTTAGCAGGTAGGGCTTGACAATTGTAAAATACAACATCAATCTGATCGAAACTTGACACAAACCACCACAAGACGATTGTGAGTAAGGTGGTGCAAAAATTATAACATGTACCGTTTTGAAATAGTTCTGGGATCACATACGCACACTTAGATAGATAGATAGATAGATAAATATAGAAACAAACAAGATGAGAGTTTTATTTTAGTAATATATAATATATAGATAGATTGATAGATGTAGATGTAAAGTCATTTGATAGCCTCTTATGTTCCTCTGAGAAAAATTCCAATTTATCCAGTCTCTCTTTGTGAGTAAAATCATCCATTCCAGGCATCATCCTATTGAATCTACCACATCTTTCTCGTGGTGACCAGAACTATGCACAATATTTCACCTGTGGCCTGACCAGTGTTTTATGTTGCTGACATGTGACATCCCACCACTGATGCTCAGTGCCTTAGCCAACGCGGGCAAGTATGCTGAATGTCTTCACCACTTGACCGACCTGTGTCACTATTTTCAGGAAGTTGCATTCTTGCATCCCTAAGATAGACACATAATGCTGGAGTAACTCAGTGGGTCAGGCAGCAACTCTGGAGAAAAACAATCGGTGGCATTTCAGTTTGGAACTCTTCTTCAGACTCTGAAGAAGGGTTCCGACTCAAAACGAAGATAGACATAAAATGCTGGAGGAACTCAGTGGGTCAGGCAGCATCTCTGGAGAAAAAGATTAGGTGACGTTTCAGTGTCCGACCTGAAATGCCACCTATTTTTCTCCAAAGATGCTGTCTGACCTGCTGAGTTACTCCAGCATTTTGAGCCTATCTTCGGTATAAACGAGCGTCTGCAGTTCCTTTCTACACTTTTTCTTGCATCTAAAAGGTCCCTTTGTACATCAACATTCCTAAGGTGTTTGGTATTTACTGTCTGTGTCTTGTTAGCGTCTAATGAAACAAAATGAATTACCGCACCTTTGTCTTGATTAAATTCTATGGCACCTCTCAACTTTCCAACTGATCTATGTCCCTCTATACACTTTCACAATTTTCTTTAGTGTTTGTTTTTCTGCCAATTTTTTTGTGTCCGCAAACCCATTAATCAGTCCGCCTACGTTCCTATTCAAGTCGTTTATCCATGCTCTCTACTTAAATGTGTACTCTGTGTACTTTGTTTCTTGAACCTTTGGCCAGTAGAGCTAGTTTCTCTTTGTTTTTGTTGGATCGTTCTATCAAATCTTCTCTGAATATTAGACACAAAGTGCTGGAGTAATTCAGCAGGTTAGGCAGCATCTCTGGAGAAAAAGGATGGGTAATGTTTTGGGTCGGGAAGGGTCCCGACCCAAAACATCCCGATACAAAACTTCACCAATCCTTTTTCTCCAGAGATGCTGCCTGACCCTCTGAGTTACTCCAGTATTTTGTGTCTATCTTTGGTATAAACCAGCACTTGCAGTTTTTTGTTTCTACTGTCTTTGATAAGGTCCCACATAGGCATTTGATAAGGTCCCACATAGGACATTAGTGGGCAAAATTAGGGCACATGGTATTGGGGGTAGAGTGCTGACATGGATAGAGAAGTGGTTGGCAGACAGGAAACAAAGAGTAGAGATTAACGGGTCCCTTTCAGAATGGCAGGCAGTGACTAGTGGGGTACCACAAGGCTCGGTGCTGGGACCGCAGTTATTTACACTATACATCAATGATGTGGATGAAGGGATTCAAAGTAACATTAGCAAATTTGCAGATGACACAAAGCTGGGTGGCAGTGTGAACTGTGAGGAGGATGCTTTGAGAATGCAGGGTGACTTGGACAGGTTGGGGGAGTGGGCAGATGCATGGCAGAAGAAGTTTAATGCGGATACATGTGAGGCTATCCACTTTGGTAGCAAAAACAGGAAGGCAGATTATTATCTAAAAATCGCCAAGTTGGGAAAAGGGGAAGTACAACGGGATCTGGGGGTCCTTGTACATCGGTCTATGAAAGTAAGCATGCAGGTACAGCAGGCAGTGAAGAAAGCGAATGGCATGTTGGCCTTTATAACAAGAGGAATCGAATATAGGGGCAAAGAGGTCCTTCTGCAGTTGTACAGAGCCCTAGTGAGACCACACCTGGAGTATTGTGTGCAGTTTTGGTCCCCTAATTTGAGGAAGGACATTCTTGCTATTGAGGGAGTGCAGCGTAGGTTTACAAGGTTAATCCCCAGGATGGCGGGACTCGTATGCTGAGAGAATGGAGCAGCTGGGCTTGTACACTCTGGAGTTTAGAGGGATGATGCTAGATAGGGCTCTTAAAAATAGCGGAGTCAGGGGATATGGGGAGAAGGCAGGAACGGGGTACTGATTGGGAATGATCTGCCATGATCACATTGAATGGCGGTGCTGGCTCGAAGGGCCGAATGGTCTACTCCTGCACCTATTGTCTATTGTCTATTGTCTCTGAACCTTCTCTGCTCAAGAGTTGCATCTCTTTCCTCTCTGTTCAATCCACATTTCGGGAAAATATGTTTATCAAAGGTTTTCATTTCCTCCTTGAAGCTCGATTCCAAGAATCATGTTCTGGCTCAACAATGTTTCAATAGACAATAGACAATAGGTGCAGGAGTAGGCCATTTGTCCCTTCAAGCCAGCACCGCCATTCAATGTGATCATGGCTGATCATCCCCAATCAGTACCCCGTTCCTGCCTTCTCCCCATATCCCCTGACTCCGCTATCTTTAAGAGCCCTATCTAGCTCTCTCTTGAAAGTATCCAGAGAACCGGCCTCCACCGCCCTCTGAGGCAGAGAATTCCACAGACTCACAACTCTCTGTGTGAAAAAATGTTTCCTCATCTCTGTTCTAATGGCTTACCCCTTATTCTTAAACAGTGGCCCCTGGTTCTGGACTCCCCCAACATTAGGAACATGTTTCCTGCCTCTAGCTCGTCCAAACCCTTAATAATCTTATATGTTTCAATAAGATACCCTCTCATCCTTCTAAATTCCAGAATATACAAGCCCAGCCGCTCCATTCTCTCAGCATATGACAGTCCCACCATCCCGGGAATTAACCTTGTGAACCTACGTGCAACTCCCTCAATAGCATGAGTGAAGTTTCCTGGAGATTGTGTTCTATGCCATAAATTCTGAAGCCCAGAATATTTCATGATTTTTTTTTTTACTGTCCTGCTGTGTATTAATATAGTTCCTGGATGTTTGCAACCGCTTTAGTAATGTATTGTTAAAATTAGTTTGGTCCTCAGAACTAAATGCATCGCTTTGCATTTCTGTGTTCAACTTTATCTGCCATCTGCCTAATCCTTTCAATAATCTGGCTGTGTCTTTAGAAGTCTTCTACTGTTCTCCTCAATGTTTGTTGTGGGCATTGACAAAAAATGTAATCCTTACCGTTCCCTGTGGTATATACTTTGCCTAAAGTGTGAAAAACAACTATTTGCTTCCTTGCAACTAATGCCCTCTAATTCAAGAAGCATACTGGATTGCTCCTTGATTTTTCCATTGCCAATGTAAGGCAGTTGAAATGATGTTGATATGCGTTCTGATTAACTGATTAATTGATTAATTTTGAAGAAGTCAAAACATCAGCACTAAAATATCTTTCAGATTCAGCTGAGCTAGGAAGAATTATGCTTGCTCTGTACATCTTTTCAAGTGTGCTTTCCAGGACAGCATTTTCTCGCTTCAATGTCTTCAAATTGTCTTGCAGGCTTGAATATGTGGGTATGTGTGTGGGTATGTGTGTGGGTATGTGTATGGGGGGCGGGGGGTGGGGGAAACTTTAAAAAATCTATCCCCTGCACGGAGAACCCGACCTTTTCTCTGTCGGGTCTCCGTTGTCGTTGGGGCCTAGCACCGTGGAGCGGCCTCCGGCAGGAACGACCTGGGGCTCCAGTCGCGGAGCCTGCGGACCTACTTACCATCGCGGAGCTGGCCGAGTTCGTAGCGGGAGGAGAGGTGGTGGCGCGCTGCTGAGACCCGACCCTGGGGATTCGGAGGCTTACCGCAGGTCTGGCAGACAGGAACACCGGGAGCCCGCGGGTCCCTGCTAGGAGACCGCTTTTTGGGGTCCAACAACAAAACCCGGAGCGTGGCCTTGCATCACCCGGCGCGGCGTAAATGGCCGCGGGACAATTACCATCGCCCGCCGGGGGCTTTGACTTTGACTGACATCGGGAGGAGAATGGGGAGTGCAGGGGAGAGATAAGTCTTTGCCTTCCATCACAGCGAGGAGGAGATGCGCTGTGATGGATGTTTGTGTAAATTGTGTTGTGTCTTGGTTCTTTTTTGTGTGTATGACTGCAGAAACAACATTTCGTTTGAACCCCAATGGGGTTCAAATGACAAATAAATTGTATTGTATTGTATTGTATATGACACCATTGGCTTTGGCTTCTAGACATTCTTTCTGGAGAGACCATATCACAAATTCCCTTTCTCGTACGTGGGATTTATCAGACCTTATGCTTTCCAGTCATTTTTGATGTTGACATTTTCGGTCAAAGTTTCAAACAAAATTCTGTCTAAAGCTGTCAAATGTTCAATAACAAACTTGGGTGTTTCTGTTGATTGCTTCTTGAAATGCAAAATAATTGTTCCCTGGTTTGTGCAAGATTGAATGCCAATTGACTTGTTTGAAGGAACTGGGTCAAATTTGAAGGCATGTTTGTGTTCCAGATGATATTTGAAAATTGTTTCAAAATGCTTGCACTGCGCTAAATTCATATTATTTTTGTTCACAAGAAAGTTACGCCAAATGTTCACCTTCTTGCCTTGAAAATCAATCCAGTTATTCATCATTTTGTTGTTCGGGATTTTCTGAATGCATTTAACTAATTGGTTAGGTTTATGTTTTTGCTCAGCTTCACTGTATTACCTGGCTGAAAAGTTATCAAACATTTATTTACAAAACAAGGAATTATCGTACCATCTTATTATCGTACTAGCTTTAGAGAAGAGAATTTAGAAATGTAATCTCTTTAATTGATTATTCATTAATCATGTAAAAAAAAGATTAATCAAAGCAGCCTTATCACGATGAATACTATTTCTGTATTCTTTTTCCTACTGATGCTTATTTAATAGGAGTTATTTCATTCTTAGAATGAGAGCTAGCAATGTCTTCTTCCTTGTCTGGTAGGAAATATACTGCCTCAGAAATGATTACCATGTGCAATATTGCAGTAGTTTAAATCCACGATTATTGGTGCCTCTGTTATTTTCCAGGATATTTCTGTATGTCCTTCCTATTAACTGGTGTACAGACAGATCTCTGGTTCACTTTGCACAGTGTTGGAGTTTTTTTTGTACAAATACGACCAAATGTTTCCCCTCATTTTCCGAGAATTTGGCATCATGGGGTTATTGTGCCTGCAAGTTATCTTCCTGCTATGAATCTGTATGTAATTCCAGGTGGATCTGGTGAGCAATGAAGTTAAATTGATTCTGTCAAAGACTTTACCTGTGATGTTGAGGAGAGTGAGAAATCTCTGGAGTTGTTGCAGCTTCCCTTGTTGTTTAAAGGTATAGATGTTATTTGTTTCATACTTTATCCATCAAATTTGACTTTATTTATGGGCAGTTGGAGTCGGTCCAAAATCAGTTGAAGGTTCTTGGCATTGATTTTTTTTCAATGGCTGCTTAGAGTAAAATGTACCTGAAGTAAAAATCACCTTGAATTACTTTGTAAATTCTACAGTGACCTCTTATTTTGCTGTTTTACACTGAGGAGTAAGATTATTTTCAGTAATTATAATGTAGAATTCTGTGATAATAATCATGTACCATTCACAAATTGGTGTTTGAGGAGTTGCGGTGGTAGAGGTAGTTGAAATTAGCGAAGGATGACATGGGGGGTTTCTCCTCCAAATTCCTGTTTCCTTTCTGGAAAAATTCTGTATACTTAATATTTATTTGCTGCGATTATCAAAGTAGTTGGCAGGTCATGTTGCAGTTGTATAAGACGTTAGTGAGGCTGCATTTAGAGTATTGTGTTCAGTTCTGGGCACCATTTTGTTGGAAAGATGTAGTCAAGTTGGAAATGGTACAGAGAAGATTTACGAGGATGTTGTCAGGACTCAAGGGTCTGAGCTATAGGGAGTGGTTGAGCTGGCTAGGACTTTTCCTTGGAGAGTAGGAGGATGAGGGGTGATCTTATAGACGTATGCAAAGTCATGAGAGGAATAGATTGGATAGACATACAGAATCTCTTGCCCAGAGTAGGGTGATTGAGAACCAGAAGACATAGGTTTAAGGTGAAGGGGATAAGATTTAATAGGAATCGAAGGGATAACTTTTTCACACTAAGGGTGGTTATTGCATGGAACAAGCTGTTGGAGGAGATAGTTGAAGCAGGTACTATCACAACGTTTAAGAAACAATTGGACTGGTACATGGATAGTGTAGGAAGGAACTGGAGATGCTGGTTTATACCGAAGATAGACTCAAAATGCTGGAGTCACTCAGCTGGATAGGCAGCATCTCTGGATAGGAATGGGTCACGTTTCAGATTGAGACCCTTCTTCAGACTGAGCGTCGGGGAGAGGGAGTTACAGAGATAAGGAAGTGTAAGAGATCATAACTGATGTAGTTCAAGGAAAATGTAAAATAGACTATTGTTTCCTCGCTCTCCCCTGACTCTTAGTCTGATGAAAGGCCTCAACCCGAAATGCCACCCATTCCTGCTATCCAGAGATTCTGCCTATCCAGCTGAGTTACTCCAGCATTTTGTGTCTATCTTTGGTACATGGATAGGACAAGCTTAGACGAATATAGGCCAAACGCAGGCCGATGTTGGTCGGTGTGGGTTTGGCAGAAGGGCCTGTTTCCATGCTGTATGACTCTATAACTCAATGACGAAGTTACTAAAAGGGAAAACTGACTTGCTTAGATAAAAGTGCTTCAGAACAGGTTAAATTCCATTTATTTGGCTATGCAAAGAACAATAACGGTGCTCTCTTTATGAAATTGGTGCACAGGTTCTGGATCATAACCCTACCTCGGCAACCATGATCCTTCTATGGACAATGTTTTGATGGTCCTATTGAATATTTATTATTGAATAGTGTTTATTTATTCGTGTCATATTTTGTTAATGGATCAGTGAAGCTACAGCAAGTAAGAATTTACTTGTTCTTTTGTCGGTTCCTCTGGCAATTAACCATTCTTGACTCTTGAATTTTATCACATTACATTGTATATCCAGTCCTCCTTCCAGATTAGGTACACTTTCACCCCACACTTCCACAGCTTTTAAAAGGTAGTGAAGCCAGTGGCTTATCTATGATTAGTTTGAGTGGACGCCACTCCAAGTGTAAGTTGTGGGGAAGATACTTAATTTCATATTATTTGGAGGCCTGGCTGTGAATTTATAATTTCATGTGAATCCAAACCATTGTCATCTATTATTTTAAATTGTAACCTCGCACTTGGATATTGAGATCACCTGGGCAAACCGTACACTGGGTATATCACATCACATTTGCTGATAGAATAAAATTGCCTCGCATGTATGGGATTAATCAAAAGCAATTACGAATACAAGCAGTTCCAGTATGCTAAATATGATAATATGGATAAGCATGAATGTATGCAAGCCTTGGGATTGTGGATGTTATTTTTATTTTACCTGTGTGTTATTTATTTTCAATGGATGATAACACACTTGCTTGGTTGCTTGGTTGATGGGATGCCAGTAATATGGGCTGCTTTGTCCTGGATGTTGCTGAGGTTTTGAGTAGTATTGACGATACGCCTGGCATTTTGGTGGTGTGAATATTACTCCGCTGTAGTCTCCCATTTAGCTTGTATTTATCACCTTTGCAGAAACACCACGACACAGCGTCCCACTTAGCCTTGTGTCATCAGCATGCATAGAAATGTTGCATCTGTGTAACAGCGGAAAACCCAGGGGGGCCAGAGGGGACATGTCCCCCCCATGTTTTGAGAGGTGGGGGACATCCCCCCCCCCCCAAGTTTTTGTGATCCCGATTTTAAAATCGCCGTTTTTAGCGCTGGATTCAGCCTCTGAATCCTCGCGCGTGTGTGAGTGTGCGCATGCGCACGTGACCGTCAAAAAATTGTGTCCCCGTCCCCTCCATGTTTTGATAGTGAGTTCCGTTCTTGCATCTGTGCTCCTCAGCCATATTACAAATTGCATGTAGGTAGGCCACAAGCTGCCAACAATCTGCCAACCTGATAGACACGATTGTTCCTCCTCTTTGCTTTACTTATGTCAACTTCATAGCTATTGTATTTTCCCCTTACTTTTGCATTCCTGTGTGCCCACCCAGATTTATCGACACTCCTTAACTCTTTCCTTTACTTTCGCAGCACTTTAAGCAAGTTTAATTACAGTGATACGATAATGGTGACATGCACCTCTCTCTGTAAAATAAAGTTAAATTTCCTCCTTATGGACCAGACTCGTCATGCATGGGAGAAGGTGGGGGTTGGACATTTTTATTTACATAAAAAGCAGTCCCTGATTGCAATTGTTGATTATTTTCTATTGATTTTTTCAAAAGTCTTGTTTATCGATCCATTGACACATTTTCATTAATCTTTGTTCGATCACTGCAGAATTTCAGCTTCACAAGTGCTTTGAATACAAGTTCTGCTAAGTGCACATTAGTCAGCCTCCAGCACAATAATCACAACGGTAATTGCAATGCATTTTGTCCCAGACCAGGGGACATAAACTGACTTCATAACAACATGAATGTATTTCCAAGAGGAAACTATGACTGCAGCCATGTTTTCAGATAGGCTGCCAATATTAGTTTGTTTTCTTTAGGATTAATTTATAGACATTTGCTTTGCTTAAATGCCGGAAATTATTGCCAACTTCTGATTAGCCTTGTGTAGGTGGTGCTTACTGGAACTGCTGCAGGCCAAGTGCAGGAACTCCCACAGTGTAGTTGGGGTGGAAATTCTAGATTTAGACTTTGCAATAGTGAAGGATTAGTGATTTATTTCTGAGCCTTCAGTGGTGAATGTTTTAGATGTTTGAGGGCATATCAATCAACTGGGCTGCTATGTCCCAGAACATAGAACAGTGCAGCACAGGAACAAGCCCTTTGGCCCACTGTCTGTGCATCAATGCTGTTAAGGGTCCGGCCTTTAATTGTATCGTTTCCCCTGACATTCAACCTTCCAATGTGGACCACTTGACACTGACTTGGATTATACTCCATCTGTCATTTCTCTGCCCATTAGCCGAATGATTGGCACATATTTGTTATTTAGAATCCCTCTGATTGTAGTTTGTTGGAGGTTCCACCTCGAGGAAAAACTCATCGCATTTTATTCCAGCTGGTTGCAATTTCACCAACCAGACCATTATTGCACTTCCACTTTGAACATAAGTTGCATCACTTTCCATCTTTCACAGCTGGCTGACACACTTCATGTCCATCCCACCTACTCCCAGGTGTGGCAAACGCCCCCTTTTTCAGTCATGCTCAGCAAGTATAAAACAAGAAAATTCCAAGTGATTCTAACACCAGCGACTTCAAGTCAAAAATAATTGGAAGCTTCACCTTATTGTCATCGCTAAATTAATATTTGAACCATGTTTTCTATTCTGATGTTCTTTTTTCTTGCAGTTAAATATTGTTCCTTTATCTTTATCATTTTCTTTTTATCAAGTTTTTCAATGAACTTCAATTATAAGGCAAAATTTAGACTTTAGACTTTAGAGGTACAATGCGGCAACGGCCCGCCATTCATGCTGAGCAGCGATCCCGTACACTAGCACTATCCTACACACACTAAGGACAATTTACAATTTTACTGAAGCCAATTAACCTACAAACCTGTACGTCTTTGGAGTGTGAAGGAAATGGGCGCAACCGGAGAAAACCCACGCAGTCACAGGGAGAAAGTTCAAACTCTATACTGATAGCACCCGTAGTTTAGGATTGAACCTGTGCCTCTTGCGCTCTAAGGCAGCAACTTTACCGCTGCGTCACTGTAACACCCTTTGATTTCAATTATGTATTTTGTATTCTCATAACATTCATTTTGAATCAGACATCGATGAGAGATCAGTGGGAGATTAGACATGATCTGAATAAATTATGGTGTAGGCACGAGTGGCCTGAGACCCTATTCTGGCTTGTATTTATGAAATAAATAATTTGCTGTTTGCCTTTTAATTTTCTCATGATTCCTATTTAACTTTCAACGCTCTGAAAAATTTAGTGCTAAGTTGAATTACATCTTTACTGCTCTGGTAAACACATTGCTCCTAACTAAAGTGTGTGTTCACAACTATTTATTTCCATCTTTTAAAAAACTTGAATAAAGCAATATGTTTATCATCCCTCCAATATTAGAGCTACGGAGTTATGCAGCATTGAAGCAAGTTTGTTGGCCCATGAAGTGCATGCCTACCTTTCAGTTCTATTTACCAGCACTTGGTTCAGAGCTTGCTATACTTAAGTGATTCAAGCACTGGTCTAGTCGTATAAAAGCTGTGAGAGTACCTATTTACATGACCACATCACACAGTATATTCAAGATTCCAACCATACAGACCGGTGGCCCTTACATCTCATATCATGAAGACAATGGAGCGGCTACTTATTTGTCTCCTGAGACCACAAGCCCAGCACGCACTAGACCCATTACAGTTTGCGTACCCGGAGAACATTGGTGTGGATGACGCTGCATGCTGCACTGGATTTACTCCTTTTTGGACGAACCAGGTGGCTACGTGAGGATTATGTTCTTCAACTTTTCAAGTGCGTTCAACACCATCCAACCACTGATTTTGAAAGACAAGCTTGAGAAGATGTGGGTGGATTCCACCTTTATCTCCTGGATATTCAACTACCTGACGGGTCGACCACAGTTTGTTAAGCTGGGGGACTGCGTTTCCGGGACAGTGGTGTGCAATGTTAGAGCCCCACAGGGAACGGTTCTGGCCCCGTTCCTCTTCACCCTGTATACTGCAGACTTCAATTATAAGTCTGACACATGCCACATACAGAAATATGCAGATGACACAGCGATTGTGGCATGTGTAAGGAACGGCATGAGGAGGAATACAGGGACATGACCAGTGCTTTCTGTGCCTGGAGTAAAGAGAACTGTCTCATCCTGAATACAACCAAGACCAAAGAGATGGTGGTTAACTTTGGCGGGTGCAAGCTCCCCCTTCAGCCGGTTAACATTGCAGCGGTGGACATTGAGGTGGTGCAGACATATACATATCTGGGAGTGCACCTTGATAACAAACTGGACTGGTCAGTCAACAAACATGCCCTCTACAAAAAAAGGACAGAGTAGACTCTTTTTCCTCAGAAGGCTCAGATCCTTCAATGTGCGTAATAACATGCTGTTCTTGTTTTACTACATCAGTGCTAAAAACAGCAAGAAGTTGGACGCTGGTAAAACGAGCTAGTTCAGTGCTGGGGGGGAGAGTGGACTATGGTGGATGTGCTTGAGAGACGTATGAGGAGCAAGGTGCAGGTCATCCTCGACTACTCCGGACACCCCCTCCATGAAATTCTGGAGGGTCAAAAGAGCACACGGAACAACAACCGGCTCCTCTCCCTGCGCTGTAGAACGGAGCGGTTTAGGAGATCCTTCACAACTGCAGCCATTAGATTTTATAATACTGACTGCTAGGCTGTATGGGGATGCTTTGCATTTTTTATATTTAATTACTGGGTCTTTTTAAGTATTTATTGCTTTCAGTTATTGTCCATATTGTATTTTTTTTTGTTGTTGTCTGCTTTCGTTCTGAATGTGTGGATTTATTGGTGGTTGGCTTCTGGACATCTGAATTTCCCTGAGGGGATCAATAAAGTATTTATTATTATTATGATTATTATTATTATTATTATTATTATTATTATTATTATTATCTGGGTGAAAAATCTTCCTCTGCTTTTCTCTAAACCTTTTATCCCTCACCCTACACCTATGCCCTCTGTGACTCGGTTCATCCAGGATAGAGTGGGCTATGCACTCTATTGTACAGCGGTAGTTCCCACTGGGGTTGTCATCGGCTGCCAGCTTAATTCAGTCCATTGTCTTATGGAATATAATTTATGTTCAATGTTAATATTTTTCAAAGTACCTGTACTGTTCTTGGGATTCGGTTGCTTATTACTGTTCGTTAACCAATTTGTCCAATATCATAAACATGCCTTTTGTACAGTCATCTATACAGTATCACTCCACATCCAATTGCTATAACTCTTTCACGTAATTCAATAATCATCCTAACACTACACATCATTAACTTAATGGAGTATATATTGTAACCAGTCATGAATGAACACCATGAAACTTTTTATTTATTGTTATTATTACTAACTTGAAAACGTGCTTAAAATGTATTGGAGCATTTGCATGAAGTAGGATTCTGCAAGTCAGTTCATTTGTAATTCATTTATCCTGAGGGATAAAGGTTCACAAATGTATACCAATCATATTTCACATAAATAAATTACAGACCAAAAAATGTTTGTAATAGCCCTGTCCCACGGTGCAAGTTCATTCCAAGAGCTCTCTCGAGTTTAAAAAAAATCAAACTTGTGGTAAGCACGGAGAATGAACGTAGCGGGTACGTCGGAGCTCGGGGACGTCTCTTAGCGGCTCGTAACGCTAACGGCAGGTACTCGGGAAGACTCGCTAATGGCAGGTAAGTACGAGAAGATCCGTGAAGATTTTTCAACATGTTGAAAAATGTCCACGAGAGCCCCGAGTACCGACAAGTGACCATTACCTTAAATCTATGAGATCGAATCAGGGCAAACTCGGGAGAGCTCTTGCAATGAATTCGTACCGTGGAACAGGGCTTTAATTGTATTAAATTTTGGAAAATGTTAATAAACGTGTACATTTTAAAAAGATCATTGAACTGTCGGCGACCATCTGCATAAATCAAATGTGGAGAGTATGCACATGAGGCTGATGCGGCTTTGTCTCGATTTTTTTTTCTGTAATTTACTTATGTGAAATATGATTGGTATACATTTGTGAACCTTTATCCCTCAGGGCTATGGTAAAAAAATATTTTGTGATTCAAGGCAGCATATTTATTTGCTCATTGTCTGATTGTTTGCGGGGAGAGTTTCATTATTGTATTTAGTTGGGTAAACTTATTTTGGCTTGGGTCATTGTTAGCTGGTGCTTTGAATACTTTCTCGTCAGGGTTCACAATTAGGGCGGGTTATAACCACATATGAAAAAAAATACATATTATGATGAACATAAAGTGATCTTTTTTTTTAGAAATTGCTGATGTCCTTCAAACAATCATTTCTCTCTCTTTCATTAGAATGATTGAGGAGTGCGGAAGGAGAGGGAAGACCATGGTTGAGAAGAGGCAACTATTTATGGATATGAGTAAGTATCCTGTATTTGTGTTGTCCAAATAAAAAGGCTTTAGTATTAAAGTGGTTAACATGGGTTTACATCAAATGCTCATTTAATAAATTGTAACGCAATTGTTGTAATTGCGCGTCAGTGAAAAGCTTTTTTATGTATGCTATCCAATCAAAACAGATAATACTATACATGAATACAATCAAGGCAAGTACAAGTTCAAAAGGGAGATGAAGAGAAAATCTCAATGCAGAATATAGTTTCTCAACATTGTGACATAACTATTCCATAAGAAAGGGTTCAGTGTCCACAATAAGGTAGGTTGGAAAATCAGGACTGTATCCAGCTCGTAGAAGAACCATTGTGAAGTCTAATAAAAGAGGGAAAGACGCTGTTCCAGACTATGGTGTTGTGGGTTTTCATGCTTCTGTATCTTCTGCCCAATGGGAAAGGGCGTAGAACAAGGAATGACTGGGGTGAAAAAGATCCTTATGTTGGCTGTGTTCCCGCGGCAGGGTGAAGTGAAGATGGAGTCAATGGTGGGGAGTCCAGTCAGTATGATGGACTGGGCTACATCCACAACTCTCTGTGGTTCCATGAGGTCTTGGGCAGAGCTGTTCCTAAACCAAGCTGTGATGTAACCTGACAGAATGCTTTCTGCAGTGTATCTGTAGAGGTTTGTCAGATTCGTTGGAGACATGACAAATGTCCTCATCTCAGGAAGAAGGATTATTAAAGTAGAACAATACAGCACAAGAATAGGCCCTCTGTCCCACAATGTTCATGGCGATTGTGATATCAGGGTAAATCAAAATCCTCTGACCGCAAGTAATCCATTTTCTTCCATTCGCATCACACCCATGCGTCTATCTAAAAGACTCAAATTGGGAGTGAGATTGGATATATCGCAACTGTCTCTCCCATCACCCCAGGCAATGTTTGTGTGCTTTTGTGGCTGCAGCATCAATGTGTTTGGTCCAGGATAGATCTTTATGGCCAGGAACTGGAAGCACTCAACCATTTCCATCGACATCTTTGATACTGATTGGGGCATGTACTCCACCATGCTTCCTGGAGTCAATAATTAACCTTCATTTTACTGACATTGAAGAAACATAGAAACATAGAAAATAGGTGCAGGAGTAGGCCATTCGGCCCTTCGAGCCTGCACCGCCATTCGATATGATCATGGCTGATCATCCAACTCAGTATCTCGTCCCTGCCTTCTCTGCATACCCCCCTGATCCCTTTAGCCACAAGGGCCACATATAACTCCCTCTTAAATATAGCCAATGAACTGGCCTCAACTACCTTCTGTGGCAGAGAATTCCACAGATTCACCACTCTCTGTGTAAAAAATTATTTTCTCATCTCGGTCCTAAAAGACTTCCCTCTTATCCTTCAACTGTGACCCCTAGTTCTGGACTTCCCCAACATCGGGAATAATCTTCCTGCATCTAGCCTGTCCAACTCCTTAAGAATTTTGTAATTTTCTATAAGATCCCCCCTCAATCTTCTAAATTCTAGCACGTACAAGCCGAGTCTATCCAGTCTTTCTTCATATGAAAGTCATATGAAAGAAGAGGATGTTGTCCTGCCACCATGTCACAAAGCTCTCTATCTCCTTCCCGTACTCTGCGTCATCATTGTGCGAGATCCATCCCATTACAGTGGTATCCACTGCATACTTGTTGATGGAGTTAGATCTAAATTTGGCCACACACCTATGTATAGGGAGTATAGTAGGGTGCTGAGAAAGCATCTTTGCGGTTAACTTGATAATTATTGTGGAGGATGTGTTCTTGCCTAGCCTCACTGACTGCAGACAATTGGTCAGAAGGTTCAGTGGCAGAGGAAGGGTGCTGATTCCTTGGTCCAGGAGTTTGGAGATCAGTTTGGTTGGAACTGATGTGGAGAAGGCTTAGCAATAGTCAATACATAGGTCATAGGTGTGTAAGAAAGAACTGCAGATGCTGGTTTAAATCGAAGGAAGACACAAAATCCTGGAGTAACTCAGCGGGACAGGCAGCATCTCTGGAGAGAAGGAATGGGTGACGTTTCGGGTCGGGACCCTTGTTCAGACTGATTGTCATAGGTGTCCTTGTTCTCTAGTTGTTCTAGAGATGTGTTTAGAGTTAGGAAGATGATGTCTGCTGTGGATGTATTGGAACTGCAGTGTATCAAGTCTGTCTGTATATTTCCATTATTTGGCAGTGATGGTCAAAAGAGCTGGCAGGTAATTGAAGAGATCCATGGGGCCACCTTGGTCTTAAAGCAGTGTTCAGTTTTGAACGCTGATGGGGGGGAAAGGGCTCCCTTGGCAGGTGCAGTCATAACCAAGGCCGTAGCATAATAGGAAGCTCACTTGTAAATGGTGAGAGGAGAAGATTCAAGGAAGGAATAGTTCGAGCAGGGTCTCCAGTTAGGAGAATAATGGGATTCTCAAATGCGACATTGCCTTCCTGGCGCCCTTAATCTGGGCATGACTGACAGGTGCCAAAGCTTTGGATGGAGAGAATAGAAAGCTGGTTCAATGATGTGGACAGAAAATGTGATCATATTGCGTTTGCGAAAATGTGATCATATTGTGTTTAATGAGTTAGGAAGACAGTAATTACCATGGAATTGGGGGTCAGGTGTATATGAATGCATGGCTATAAAGTTGGTACAAGAGGGAACTTTAGGTTGCAGGGACACTGGAACTATTTCAGGAGAGGGTTGGATGTGTATAGCTGGATGGGTTGTACCTGAACAGGGTAGTAATCAATATACTGATATGTAGGTTTGGGAGTGTTGTGGATGTAGAGTTCGTATTATCTTGGCAAAAGGATGGAAAGCTGAGCATAGATTCAGAAAGGAGAAGTGATGATATGAAAATGGAAGGCAAGAAATTAGAGAATAGACAATAGGTGCAGTAGTCGGCCCTTCGAGCCAGCACCGCCATTCACTGTGATCATGGCTGATCATCCATACTCAGTACACCATTCCTGCCTTTTCCCCATATCCACTGACTCCGCTATCTTTAAGAGCTCTATCCAACTCACTCATGAAAGCATACGGATAATTGGATTCCACTGCCTTCTGAGGAAGAGAATTCCACAGATTCACAACCCTCTGTGTGAAAAAGATTTTCTTCATCTCCTTCCTAAATGGCTTACCCCTTATTCTTAAACTGTGCCCCCTGGTTCTGGACTCCCCCAAAATCGGGAACATGTTTCCTGCTTCAAGCGTGTCCAAACCCATCTTATATGTTTCAATAAGATACCCTCTCATCCTTCTAAATTCCAGAGTATACAAGGCCAGCCACTCCATTCTATCAACATATGACAGTCCCGCCATCCCGGGAATCCCATCCCGGGAATTAACCTTGTGAACCTACGCTGCACTCCTTCAATAGCAAGAATGTCCTTCCTCAAATTTAGAGACCAAAACCACACACAATACTCCAGGTGTGGTCTCATAAGGCCCTGTACAAATGCAGAAGGACCTCTTTGCTCCTATACTCAACTCCTCTTGTTATGGTCAGTTATTGTCCATATTGTATTTTTTTTTTTTTTGTCTGCTTTCGTTCTGAATGTGTGGGTTTGTTGGTGGTTGGCTTCTGGACATCTGAATTGCCCTGAGGGGATCAATAAAGTATTTATTATTATTATTCCCGCCATTATTAAACATTGCTTGTCGAATGGACTTGCATCACCCTTGTCATATAATTACTGTTGGATCTACACAGCTAGTCTTTGTAGTGATTTACTGGAGGTACTAAAAAAAAAGCAACAGACCATGTGTTATTAATTTTACAATCATGCATCACAGCAGATGAACATTGTCAGGCAGCCAGTGGATTAAGCCAATTGACAAAATAAACCTGTTATGAATTTCTGTTTCAGTCCAATCATAGGAATTCAGCTTTAACTGCTCACTGATAGTAAATTTACATTTAGGATCAGTGCCTGGGATTATCACAGATTTATGAGATTAGCCAAAGTTACCTAGCTGACAAGCCTAACAATAACAACTCCGATTCGTATAATGCCTTTATTGTTGGAACATTGTCAAGGCAATTAGGCACTAGTTTAAAAGGGCAAATGATCAAAACTTAGGTTAAAGAATTTGGTTCTGAAAAGGGGATCATAGTTTGAGCGTTTTACAGGGGCACTTCCACAGGATTAGATCTAGGCCGTTGAAGGCACAACCATACCAGTGGTTGGGAATTAAAACCAGGATTCCACAAGGGATTAGAGACTGGAAGGACTGGAGGATGAGGTACTGTAAGGGAGGAGGAGGTTTCAGGATAAAGTGACAACATGGACGAGTATTTAAAAACCCACAGAAGAGCAGATGGCAGGTCAGTGAGCACACACTGAGATATGTGAGTAGGTTTTGGAGCAAGTACCCCTTCTCTATTCTCTTCACATCCATGACTGTGTGGACAAGCACAGATCCAATGTTGTCTATAAATTCACCAATGACATTATAGAGAGTCATAGTGATACAGTGTGGAAACGGACCCTTTGCCCCAACTTGCCCACACCGGCCAACGTCCCAGCTACAATAGTCCCACCTGCCTGCCAATCAATATCCCTCCAAACCTGTCTTATCCATGATCAGACATGTTAATGGCTAATCATGGGTAATGATGTGCAGGAAAGAACTGTAGATGCTTTTAAACCGAAGATAAATTCAGAAAGCTGCAGTAACTCAGCGGGTCAGGTAGCATCTGGAGACAAGTCTGAAGAAGGGTCAAGACTCAAAATGTCACCTCTTCCTTTTCTCCAGAGATACTGCCTGGCCCGCTTAGTTACTCCAGCTTTTTGTGTCTGTCATGGGTAATGATGAGTCAGCATAAAGGAGAGAGCTAGAATACCACACAAACATCCTCTCACAACGTCATAAACCAAGTAACTAATCTTTGACTTCAGAAAGAGAAAGTCGGACATCCACGCTCCAGTTTCCCTTCGTGAGTCCCCAATAAAGAGTTATCAGCTTCATATTCGAAGGGTATTAATATCTCAGATGTCTTACTGTGCACCAAGGACGTAGATGTACATGAAGAAGCCCTGCCCTGTGCCACCACCTCTACATTCTTAGAAGTTTTAAATAAATTTAGCATGTCACCGAATACTTTTAACAAATTTTTATAGATGTATTTCAGAGGTTGTCCTAACTGATTGTATTATGGCCTTGTATGGCAATTCCAACAGCATGGCTGATGCTAGAGAGAATGATGGACTTAGCCACATCCATCAGAAGCACAGCCTTCCTCACCATCAAAGAAGCACTGCCTCAAGAAGGTGACATCTATCGCTAAGGATCTCCACCATTCATGCCTCCTCTCAATGCTATCATTGGGCAGGAGGAATCGCCAGATCCCACACCACCAGGTTCAGGATCAGCTTATTTTCTACAACCATCAGTTTCTTGAGCCGACCCGCACAACCTCAATCCTACCTTGGCAGTGAACACCACGGGTTACCTGTTGCAGTACCATGGACTTGTTATCTTATTATGTTGTTGCACTAATGTCTTGCTTTTCTTCCATTTTACTTTTTCGCTATCTTGTATAATTCATGTTTTCAAGCGCCTGTGATGCCGCAAGCAAGATTTTCATTATAGAGTCATACAGCATGGAATCGGGTCCTGTGGCCCACCTCGTCCATGCCAACCAAGATGTCCCATTTACCCATGTTTGGCTCATCTATACTTAACTAAATCTCTGATCTTGTTATCTTCCAGTTTTGCGGTCTTTCTATTTGCGTGATAGCACTACGATTGTTTGTCAGTTCACTCACCGTTCTCCTGTACTGAGAGTCCACCAAGTTTCGTTCTGATCGGTTGAATGTCGTAAAAGTTAGCGAGGTTTAAAAATCTTAATAACCATGCATGTGCAGATCGATCTCTTCCCCTGCCAATCAGCGCCGCGCGGATTGGTCTCTTCCCCTGTCACTCCCTGGGATGGTCCGCCCCTTCCTGCACCATCGCGCCTTTACTGGAGCTGAGGATGGCCGGCGGAGGTTTCCAACCGGACTTTCGGAGGGACCCGAAGCAGCCCAGCCCCAAGCAGCCCAGCGTCGGAGACCCTGCCCAGCTCAGAGTCGGAGACCCAGCCCAGCCCAGTCGGAGATGTCGCCGATGTCGCCAAACGGAAATTGGAGACTGATCCCGGCGGAGAAGAATGACTAGCGACCAGCACCCGCTGTGAGTCGCCATCACACCGCCAATTCCAGCCACTACCCTTCTGGTCCCCCTCGCTGGCTCCTCCCCTCCCCCATGGCTCTTCCCCCGTCTTTTCTCCAAGCTCACGCCAACACACCCCTCTCCCCCGACAATTCCCCCTGCTCACACACCCCTTTCCCCCCACACAACCCCCCCCCTACACACCCCGCCGCCCACACCCCCTCCCCGCCCCCTCCCCCCCCCCCCCACACACCCCCTTCCCACACACCCTCTCCCAACACGGGAGGTTTTATATACCTCCTTAAGATTACCCTTCAACCTCTTGTACTCCAAGGAATCAAGTACGAGCCAACCCAACCTCTCCTTAAAGCTCAGCCCCTCAAATCCTGGCAACATCCTCAGAAATGTCTGTACTCTTACCAGCTTAATGACAAAATTACGACAATTGTACTTGTGTCTTAACGTACTTGTGCGTATCACAATCAACTCCACTTGATTGACGTGACCTGACCTGAAGTAGATATGCAGATTAAAAGTTTGGGTGAGCTCCAGTAAACATGAGGGGGAAGATGAGAGGCCAGCCAGGAATGAATCTTGAGATTGCATGTTGATTAATGTTTTTTTAAACTATTCCTTTCCCAGCATTTCGTCTCTCCACTGACCACTTTGAGCAGACATTTAAAGCAGTTTTTGCATCAGTTTTCCTCTGTTGTTGTCCTTTCACTTTTTTCACTTTAATACTCCTCTTCACGGAGATATCTATTTCCCATTGACATTGATGTATGGGCTCTATTTCAGAAGCTGAAAACTATGTCACATCATAACCAAATCCTGTGTAAAAAATGGCAATAATCTCACCTTTAATTATTTTGTGGCTATCTTAAATTTGCACCCTGTTACTTTTGCATTGAGCAATGAAATAAATCCTTTAAAAACTTTAACAGTCGTACAAATCTTAAATAAGTGGCACATCTCATATTTGCTGCCTCGTAACATACCAGTGATAGATTGGATTTGAAGTGAAAACCCCTGAAATGATGCCAAACGTTGATTATTTCTCTCTTCATAGTTAATGCGTGCCTGTTGAGCATTTCCAGCATCTTGTTTTATTATTTTAAGGCAGCAAAGATATCCAGATGAAGCGCATAGCCAAAATGCTGAATATTTTCAGTGCGGCTGTTTGTGCTGCTTGCGAACTGTTGGCGAGATGCAGTGTGCAATGAAGCTTGTTTCAGGATTACACACCTACACCATGTTAAAGTGAAAGTCATGTTGGGGCATCTGGTGTTCCACGCAGTGGCTGGATTAGGCATTGAACCAGGTGTGGAACACATCATAATAAGCTAATGGGCTTGGACTTATTGAAAGATACAGCATGGAAACATGTCAACCATTGAGCACACTTTCATTCTGGTTCTATGTTGTCCCACTTTCACGTCTACCCCCTACACATTCGGGGCAACTTGCAGAGACTAATTAACCTACAAGTCCACACGTCTTTGGGAAGTGGGAGGAAATCGCAGCACCCCGAGGAGATCCACAGTCACAGGGACATGCAAACTTCACACAGATTGCACCCGAGGTCAGGATCAAACCTGGGTCTCTGGCGCTGTAAGGCAGCAGATCCACCAGCTCTGTCACTGGACCGACCTGGACCTCAGCTTTATACCCGCTTTGGTCGGAAGCACACACTATAACTCCATTACTTTCTCTGACCAGGATTGAAATGCTAAGTGCAGGCAACTGAATTATTTTGTCCTTTAAGTTCTGATTTGTTAATGAGTTAATTTGTGTGTCTTCAACAGCATTGTGTTGTCATAAGGTAATTATCCAACTGACTCCTAGTAATTGCTTACGGACCACCCTGTCACTGGTATGGCAGCGAGGATTGGAGCTTGTTTGTACCCAGGGAGTGCAAGAAAGGCAACTGCAGGAACAGCAATGCGGGCGGTGTGGGCAACTGCAAGGAGCAGGCTGGATTGAGTTTGATCTGACCTAGAATGCAAGAAAGGTAGAAACATTGCATTGTCATCCCAAAGAATGGTTGCATGCCTTGTGTACATTTGCAACACTGGGTAATGTTCATTTGAGCATTATTGGTTGATGTGATAGCATATTCCAATGAGTGTGAATAACAATACTTACTTTTGAATATTTATAAGCTATGCTTCATTGATACCACTAACTAGAGGGAAAGACATCTTATTTGTCTATTCATTGCCATGCCTGACGTAGTAGATTATTTTCAGAGCACTTTTTAAATATTTTAAATTCTCAAGTTCAGTACTGTGGAACATGAGCTTTCGCACTGAAACAAGAGTCTGTTGTTTCACTCATTTAATGTATTATTTGGACTACTCATTTGACTGCTGCCTCCTCTCCTGCTCTGATGTTTGCCTAGAACATTTGGGACTTGCATGTAACGTTATTGCAGTATTTTTTGATTAAAAAAAAAATCAGTTAAATTATTCTCATGATTCACGAGAAATCAATATTTATTTAAAAAAATTGCATCCTGTCTTTTACAGTTCTGCTTTTTTAATAGAATGCTTGAAATCATCGATTTAGCAAACTTTATTACTGCACATAAACAATATTTGATGCCATTATTGATTTGTTTAAGAACAATTTAAACTTTGTATTTATAACAAGAGTTTCTTATTCCTCAATTTCTTTATGATGTTCTGAAGGGAACCGTTCAATTTGAAATGTATTTTTGAAAAATTGAAAAGGAATTAATTCCAATATTGACAAGGCTGGATTTTGTGGACCTGAAATATTGCAGTAGGAAATGATTCTCTTTGCTTTTCATCAGAGATGCCCTCATTCTTTAGGAAACGGGGGTTCCCCTCTTCCATGAGGCTCTCACTAAGGTCTCCTCGATATCCCACAGATCCGCTCTTGTTCTCCCTCCCCCTATTCGTAACGAGTCCACCTTGTCCTCACCTCCACCCCATCAGTCGTTGCATACAGTATATACTGTAATCCTCCAACTTTTTCGCCACCTCCAACGGGATCCCACTACTGGCCACATCCTCCCATCTCCACCTCTTTCTGCTTTCCGCAGAGACCTCCGCAACTCCCTGGTCAACTCGTCCCTTCCCACCCAGGTACTTTCCCCTGCAACCGCAGGAGATGCAACACCTGTCACTTTACCTCCCCCCTCGACTGCATTCAAGGACCCCAAAAGTCTTTCCAGGTGAGGCAGAGGTTCACTTGCACCTCCTTCAACCTCATCTACTGTATCCACTGTTCCAGTGTCAACTCCTGTACATCAGCGTGACCAAGCGCAGGCTAGGTGATCGTTTGGCTGAACACCTCCGCTCAGTCCGTCTTAACCAAGCTGATCTCCCAGTTGCTCAGCACTTTAACTCCCCCTCCCAAATCTGCCCTTTCTGACGTGGGCCTCCTCCATTGTCAGAGTGAGGCCCAGCGCAAATTGGAGGAACAGCACCTAATATTTCCCTTGGGTAGCTTACACCCCAACGGTATGAACTTTGACTTCTCTAACCTCAAATAGGCCTTGCTTCCCTCTCTCTCCATCCCCTCCCCTTTCCAGTTCTCCCACCAGTCTAACTGTCTCCGACTACATTCTATCTTTGTCCCGCCCACTCCCTTGACATCAGTCTGAAGAAGGGTCTCGACCCGAAACGTCACCCATTCCTTCTCTCCAAAGATGCTGCCTGTCCCGCTGAGTTACTCCAGCATTTTGTGACTACCTTCGATATAAACCAGCATCTGCAGTTGTTTCCCACACTCTTTGCTGTGGCAATGCACTTGGAAGTTATCGTCCTCCTGTGTTACAAAATCTGATTCAATAAGAAAACAATAAATTATTCATTGTGCAAATAAACTGCAGATCCATCCAAAAATTTGGATCATTCAACAATTTGGAAAAGCTCAGTGAGTCAGCTGGCAAATTCAACGAACATTTTGGAAACTCTTTCAAAAGCATGTCATCTACTAAAAAGATTCATGCAGAAGGTCAAATGGAGATTTTTCTTAAATAAAGTTAAAATTTTTTGGTGGTGGTAATTAATCAAAGGTTCCACTGGTTGACACATTGTTGGAATTGTTACTTCATGTACAAAGGGAGGAGCTGATTTTCCTGGGTACAAGGCTCACTTGCATTTACTCGGAATTCCGAATTTCCACCGTTACAGAGTGCCACAGAAGATCCTTCTTCCCTGTGGCTATCAAACTATACAACTCCTCCACCTTCTGTCATGGAGTAGACTGATACGCCCTCACTTCTCCATCTTTGCATTTCGTACCACTGCTCAGCAACCCCCTAAATTCTAGTGTATTTTTGACGACTCATTTTAACTATTTATGACGACTCATTTTAACTATTTAGTCTGAATCACAAGACCCACTGTTTTGTCACTTTATTCAATACATGTGGTCATTCATTGTTTAACGTGAACACTTAAAGTTAAAGGGCGGTATGGTGGTACAGCGGTAGAGTTGCTGCCTTACAGCGCTTGCAGCGCGGGAGACCCGTGTTCGATCCTGACTACGGG
Organism: Amblyraja radiata; assembly: GCF_010909765.2. NCBI lineage: Eukaryota > Metazoa > Chordata > Chondrichthyes > Rajiformes > Rajidae > Amblyraja > Amblyraja radiata. The sequence goes on from NC_045960.1 coordinate 66,153,422, forward strand.
TGCTGTCAGTACGGAGTTTGTACGTTCTCTCCGTGACCTGCTGTATCTCTAAACTAAACTAAACTTCAAATTGTATGAAGACACTTTTTGATAGTTTATTCCCGGTGTTTGTCTGTAAGTTCTGTGTGCTTGACAATAACTTCCAGTGTCTTTTGCTGCTCTTCCTTCTGTTTACCAAACTCTTCATTTGAGAGGCAAATCATCAGATTTTGTTCCTCATAACATCAAATTAGATAGATAGATAGATAGATAAATACTTTATTAATCCCCCTATTCAGGGGAAATTCTGATGTCCATGCAGCACACCAATAAAAATACAACACAGTATTCGTAAAGAAATTCAACACCAAAACATCCCCCCACAGTGATTCCCACTGTGGGGGAAGGCACAAAGTCCAGTCCCCATCCCCTTGTCCACATCTTACAGGAAACAAACATGGACCTTCTGCATGGGCTATCAATCACTTGCATGTAGCTGCTTGAGAAAAGAAACAGACAATATCTAATCTCTCTAAAGCTCTTCAGCAGCAGGCCCAAGTTTCTGAAGACCTCACTCGTGCATCGAACCTGCCCCTTAGCCTGACAAGGATGTCATTCATTTACAATAGTTTGCGATTCACACATGTATCTGAGATTTAAATGGATTTGGACCAAACAAGGGCGACGATGGAAAAAAGCTGAGTAACGTTGTGCAAAAATGTTAGTGCTACCGTGTACCGTTTTGGCGTAGATACAATCACACACACGCACACGCACACATATGTAGAAACAAGACAAGACTTAATAGTATATAGATTAAAGATGCGCAATTCATTTTTTAATTGGGTCGATTACAGAAGGAGTAACAGTTGCAATTGGAGGGGGAAGTTTGGCACTGGGAAGTTGTGATATTATGTTATTTGGTTTTCAGGTTTCAAGGCAGGATTACTTTTTCTCCATTGGAAGCCAAGTCCATATTTGGATACTGGGTTGTACATGTTGGAAAATGAAACCTGTAGATTGGCTATTGCATGCTAGCCAATCATAGTGCTTGTTAGTAGTAGCCCTGCCTAATACGGGCTTTCTAATATTAAGAACTCGCCTACATCAGGCAGTAGATGTAGCAGCTCGGAGCAGTAACGTACTGCAGATCCTATGCTGTGAGTAATAAAAATGTGTTGTATCTTAACGTGTGTTTGGGTCACCTTGTTACATGGTGTCAGAAATTGACTCGGACCCACTCCACTTAGTTTCTCGGGTTTTATTTTCATTAATTCATTTGTGCCTCTGTTATCTCTGTTATTCGTGTCGCCGACCAAGCCCTCTGATCTTTGACTCAGACATTGCTGAGCGATGGCATCTCTTCGAGCGTGACTACACTCATTATGCTCGCATCGTTCATCATAATGACCCTCCTGAAGTTCGTGCGTCTGCTCTGCTCAATCTTGCGGTGCCCGAGGCAATGAATCGAGCTGACAACTTCGCTTTTGCTCCTGCTGTTTAGGACGACAACGGCCAGGTCCTAGCTCCTGCCGAAACTATGGATGACCCTATTGTTCTGCTAAGAAAATTCAGAGAACTGTGTGATCTGCCTTCCAACCACATACTTGAAAGGACAAAGTTCTATGCTCGTTTACGGCCGGTCGATGAGCCTATTGAATGATTTATCAGTGGCCTGAAACACATGGCTGCGCGCTGTCGCTTTGGTGAGTTACGGGATGAACTTGTTCGGGACAAACTGATAGGGGACATGATTGATAGCAAGCTGATAGCTGAGCTGCTTCGCAACACTGACCAGGCTATCCACTCATGCCGTATTTCAGAGATTACCTCTGCCCATGCTGATCCTGTCTCCTTCAGTCCTCGCCAACAACATAGCGTTAATCTTACAGACTTCTCCTCTCGCAAAATCTCTAACATGCCTGCTAATCGCTGTCAGAATTGTAACTATTTTCATGCGAAGGGTCATCAGTTCTGTGTTACTTATGGAAAAGCCTGCAATTTCTGCAAGAGATTAAACCACTTTGCTCAATGTTGTCGTTCCCGTGGGACTACAAGTGCTTCAAGGACAAGCTTACACCTGCTTCAACAGGAGTTCACTGATACTGACTTTCAAGTGCGTGAGTTGTCGTCCCCCGCGCTGTGCTCAGACAGTGCTGATAACAACTCTGCTATTCACTCCCTCCTCCCTTCGTCTAACGAGCTACTTGACCCTGAAGTAACTGTGTTCGTGAATAACAGGCCTCTTCTCGCCATGGTAGATACAGTCGCAAAGGTAAACGTCATATCATTATCATTAAGGGAGTTCAATAAAATTCGCAATGCTGAATGAATAGATAAGGCCTCCACAACGCTTCGGGCTTACGGGGGAGAGATCCTGCACCCACTTGGAAAAGCTGATTTGAAATGTACTGTAGATGAACAAACCCGCACCTTGCAGTTTTACATTGTTAAAGCAATTCAGAGATTTTGCTCGGTATCAATGCCTTCCACGATCTAGGCCTGGTCTACTTTGGACGTGCTGTCCACAACTGTCCTCACTGATGAGCCCACTCAGCAACTGCTCTCTCAGTACAAAGACCTGACTAATGACGAACTTGGCAAGTTGCCTGTCAAATATCGCATCACTGTTGATCCCAAAGGCACACTTGTGGTCCGAGCGCCACATCGAGTTCCACATGCCATGCGTGACAGAATACACGATGAACTCAAACGCATGGTCTCAATGGGCGTTATCGCTGAAGTAACGGATCCGTCTGACTGGGTTTCCGCTATGGTGATCGCAAGTAAGAAAAACAAAGAGGAGATCTGCATCTGCATCAATCCCAGAGATCTTAACACTGCCATCAAGTGCCCTCAATGAGAACCACAGAAGATGTCACTGCACAGATTGGCAACGCAGCAGTGTTTTTAGTCCTGGATGCCAAAAGCTCCTTTTGGCAGATTCCACTAGACCCACACTCGTCAAACCTCACTACGTTCGGCACACCCTTTGGCCGCTTTAAATTTCTAAGGATGCCTTTCGGCATCAACTTCGCCAGTGAGGTTTTCCAGCGCACTATGGAACAGTTCTTTGCAGAGTACCCGTGCACCATTATTGTTGATGATATTCTCATCTACGGTTGTGACCTGGCTGAACATGACGCCAATCTGAAGAGAGCACTCAACCGTGCCAAGGACATTAATTTCAAACTGAATCCACTAAAGTGCAGGTTCCGAGTTCCAGAAGTCACTTACGTTGGACATGTTTTTACCAGCAGTGGTCTCAGCCCAGATCCGCTGAAAACTGCAGCTATCAACGAACTGCCAGTTCCCACTGATGTCGTGGGTTTACAACGATTCCTCGGCATGGTTAGCAACCTGGGTAAATTTATTCCCAACCTCAGTGACTCATCAGCACCCCTGCGCGAACTGACACACAAAGACGCGGCATGGTCCTGGTACCCGCAGCACCAAAGGGCTTTCGACACCCTAAAGCTACAACTGGCTAGTGCGCCAACACTTTCCTATTTTGACCGGTTACGATCACCTGTGCGGGCTACAAAACTTGTATCCAAATTTGGGCTTAGCTTGAAACTGAGGAAAAGTAGTCCTGTCCAGAATGCTGTAAACCTTCACCAAAGAACACGTCTCAGTCCAGTTGACTACCAGCAGCACTTCAAGTCTAAATTGACCAAATTGCAACATGGTCAAAAGTATAGAGACATTTTCTTCTTTGGCTTCCTTTTATCAATTCAACTCGTTGACCTTGGGTTCCATCAGAGGTTGTAATCTATTTCCAGATAAGTGAAAATTTGTTGAAAAAATTATTTGTATTTTGAGAATTTGGAAGGATCAAAGATGATAGATTGAACATTGTGAATTTTTTTTTGTCATTGAAATATGTTTAAGAATTTTGAACGTAGTCTCAGGACTAAGGCCACTTCAGGGTGAATTGAGAAGAGGCAAATGATGAATCTTTGGAAATCACATCACAAAGACAGCTGTTTTAAGTAGGGCATTAATAGGGCATTAGCACTCGGAAGAGTATGCAGTCCCCATATTAGCTTCATCAGATGTCACATCTGCCACCTCAGAACGGCACGTGGCACAGTGCTAGAGTTGCTGCCTTAAAGCACCAGAGACCCAGGTTTGATCCTGACGATGGGTGCCTGGCTGTACAGAGTTTGTCTGTTCTCCCTGTGACCTGCATCGTTTTTCGTCGGGATCTCTGGTTTTCGCCCACACTCCAAGGACATACAGGTTTTTCATCTAATTGGCTTGGTATAATTGTAAATTGTTCCCAGTGTGTGTAGAATAGTGTTAGTGTGTGGGGACCGCTGGTCGACATGGACTTGGTGGGCCGAAGCCGAATGGCCGATATCTGCGCTGTATCGCTTAAAAAAATAACCACATAGATCTGGAATGGAAAGAAGCCATCCTGGATACCAAATGAATATCTTAAAAAGAGATACAAAGTGCTGGATTAATTCAGAGGGTCAGGCTGTATCCCTGGAGAATGTGGACCGGTGAATATTCGGATCTGGGGAAAGGGACGGTCCCAGCCTGAAATGTCACCAATTCACCTTCTCCAGGGGTACTGCCTTGCCCACTGAGTTGCTCCAGCACTTTGTATCCTTTTTTGTAACCACCATCTGCAGTTCCATGTTACTCTGAAAAATAGATATTTTGCAACTCAGCTTTTCTTGGTTGCACCTTTTATGAAATGGTTATTTGAGGTCTATTTAAGCTGAGAATACTGCATTTGAAATGACAAAGTAATTCTGGGTTCCAAATATCCAAATATCTATTTGCGATAACAATATGCAAGGTTATAGCAAAGTTTGTTATTATGTAAATACATAGGACTGTTCATTAACACGATAGTTTACTTGAGGCTTTTTGGGAGCAAGATTCAAATAGGAATGTGTCTTTGATTTCCTGGTATTTAGATATTGATGAAATTGCAAAATGTTGGATTTAGAAATATGATTTCTGAGAATTCAATTTGTTTGGGAGTCATTAATCAATGAAAACCCGTTCTGTTTATTCATAGAATTTCAGCAGAATAGTCTGCTCAATTACTTGCTGTTAACTTCCAACATTCTGTGCCACAAATGTGATTTAAATACACACATGTGCAGAATTATTATTTTTATAGCGCTTTGTAAGAATTAATATATTTTTTCAATTGTTTGGTTTGATTCTTCAAAAAATAATTGGTAGTTGAATGAGCCAAGCTCAGTTAGCGGACAATGTCAAACTTTGAAGAAGTACATGGGTAGTCTTGAGTGTCGGAAGAAGCTGACACTACATAAGATTTTTGATGTTTTCTAAGAAGGAAGTTGTAGATGGAAAGATCTTGATGCCTATTTTAAAATTCTTTAGCCTTTGGTATGTAAGTAAATTATATTTTTACGACTTCCAGTTCTTCATTAGTGTTGCCACACAATATATCCCAATTGTTTAAATAGGGAGATGTGCATCCTATTTGATACTTGGACTATACAGAAACCATTGGGTTCCAACTGAAGAACTAGAATTTGAAAAACGTCCTCCAGGGTTGCAGAACGATATTTTTCATCTACATTGTTCATTCATACGAATTGACAATAACAAACTAATTTCCTATATCAATGTAATTACTTCCAAGGAAGGAAATTATATGTTCTTGAATGTATTCATGAAGTGATTGTATTTTGTCAAGAGGTGCTTGGGACTGGTCTGGTTCTAGAAGCCAGTTAACTTCTTCAACCTACAGTCAAGGAAGCTGCAAACACCACTTCATACTTCATTGTGATGTAGCAAAATGGCAGCTTTAGATCTTTAGTAAGTAAGTATAAGTACCCTTTATCGTCATTCAGACTTTTCAGTCTGAACGAAATTTTGTGCCTTGCAGTCATAACATAGAATAAAATAACAAAACACACAATAAACACAGATTTAACATCCACCACAGTGAGTCTACCAGGTCCTCCTCATTGTGATGGAAGGCAAAAGTCTGCGTTGAGGCGATCCAGGCTTCCGATGTTGTGACCCTGCCGGGTGATGGTAAGTAAGTCCCATGGCTGAATCCGAGCTCCGCGAATGGGCCGGTTCAAACTCCGCGGCCTCGGGCGGTCGAAGCTGCAGAAGCTGCTACCCTCCAGTTCAGCGGACGAAGCTGTTGTTGCGGGAGCTTTGGAAACCAGGTCACCAACCTGTGACCTGCGAGCTCCCGACGATGTCGTCCACTGGGCCCGCAGCTGAGTCCACTGGGCCCGCGGCCGAGCCTCCGAGGCCCCGAAGTCGGATCGCCGCTGCCGCAACGCCACCACAGCCTTGAAGTCGGCCAGCCTCGCGATGGTAAGTCCTGGCTGGCTCTGCCTCCGGAGCCTTGAGGTCGGTCCCAGTTGGAGGCTGCCAGCTCCGCCATTAGGCCTCAGCGCAGACAAAGACGGAGACGGGGGATACGACAAGAAAAGGTCGCACCCCCCCGAAGGAAGAGACTAAAACAAGTTTCTCCCACCCCCCCACACATACAACTAAAATAAACTGAAATAAACTGTAACAACGGGACAAAAGAAAACAAAAAAAGAAAAGACAAACGGACTGCAGATGAGCCGCAGCTGCAGGGCAGCGCCGCCACTTCCGAAGTTTGCTTACACAGTGTGGTTTTCTTCTGTTTTAAAACAATATTCTTGATTGCCCTCTCTTAAAATATAGTTATCTCATACTTCTCCCTTATTTTCATGATTTTAAATCTTCGCATATTTTCTGCTCAGTGAAAGTGGACTAATTTGAGATGAGTACTGACTTGATGTTAAAAAAAAGTCACAAAAAGCCGGAGAAACTGGGCACGACAGCATCCCTGGAGAAAAGGAATGGGTGACATTTCGGGTCGAGATCCTTCTTTTTGTGTCTACCTTCAGTTGAAAGGTTCAAAGGTTATTTATTAGTCACATACACCAATAGGTGTAGCGAAATGCTTATTGCCAATGCAGCACATAAAAAAAGAATACAGACATAACAATAATAAAGACATTTAAACATAAAAAACATCCCCCCCACAATGGTTCCTGTAGATGGTTTATGCATGCAACCTATAATGTAGCTACCTCAATACCACTAACCACGCCTTAGTCATCTCAGTATAACTGTGATATCTTCCCCTTGCTCCTCCCTTTGGTTCCAGTACGCCTGAAGACTAGATGCAGTCAGTACTGGGACGTGCTTCACATGTGCCTTTATTAAATACTCAGTAAAGTTACAGTGTGTCAGACTCAACATCTTTACATGGTGTCAGAAAGTTAAACGCTGCCTCCTGTTTATCGGATTTTATTTGCTCCTAGTTTTATTAGTGTTTAATTCCCTCTTTGCCATGGCATTCTCGTGCCGCAAGCCCTCTCCCCTTGTCTTTGACGCTGACATTGCGGAGCGATGGGCTACTTTCGTGATGGAATACAACCAACATCGTGCACCGAAATAACCCTGATGCGGTCAAAGCCTCACTCCTGCTGAACCTTGCCGGTCCCGATGCTATGAAGCGAGCTCAGACTTTCACCTACAATCCAGCGGTCCTGGATGACAACGACCAGGTCGTCGAGCCGGCGGAGTCTGCCAACGACCCGGTATGCCTCTTACGCAAGTTTGCGGAGATTTGTGACTTGCCCTCCAACCGTATATTGGAGCGGGCTAGATTCTTTACAAGGAAACAGCAGCCTGATGAGCCTGTTGAATGTTTTATCGCTGACCTGCGCTACCTTGCTCAGCGGTGCCGTTTCGAGAACATGTGTGATCAGCTCACTAGAGATATTTTAGTCACCGGCATGCCAGATCAGAAGTTACGAGCAGAGCTGCTGCAAAAACCGGTTCTCACCCTGACTGAAGCTATGCATGCATGCAGACTAGCTGAGGTGGTTGCCCCGCTACATGGGCAGAGGGGATCTGACAATCGGGCTATTAATCTGACTGGTGTTGCTATGCCCCGTCGCAAGCAAGACAACGTTCGCCCTGCACCGCGGCCGACTTATGCTGCTCGGGTCCCGCTTGTCAAGACGTGCCCCAACTGTAATTATGTCCACTCTATGCAGTCGCAGTGTCCAGCATTTGGTAAAGCTTGTAATTTCTGTAAGAAGATGAACCATTTCTCAGCTGCCTGTCGCTCCCGTGGGAACGTTCCTCCAGCTCCCAGACAAGTTTTAAACAACCTACAACAAGTTGATAACGAATTCGGTTCCCAGTCTTCTGTCGACACTGCCCTCGACTCTGAGCCCAGTACTTCCATGGGAGATGCCAGTGTTTATTCTCTCCTTCATAATCAATCTCGCATTCCCGATCCTTCTGTACTAGTCACTGTCAACAACAAATCCTTCACTGCTAAGCTAGACACGGGGGCGAAGGTGAATGTTATGTCAACATCCCTGTTCAGGAAGATTAGAAATAATGAGCTGTTAACTGCTGATCGCTCCACATTGCGTGCTTATGGGGGAGAGGAGCTGAAACCTGTGGGGAGGGCCACCTTCCACTGTGTGCTGAAGAAATCTTCGCGAGACCTGTCGTTCTTCATTCTTGACTGCGACTGTGTGACTCTGTTGAGCAATCAGGCGTGTCAGGATCTCGGGCTGGTGTCCTTTGACCGTACTGTCCACAAAGTGCGGGTGATGCTGAATCCACTCTGAATACCCTGACATATTCGATGATGAACTGGGTAAGCTGCCCCTTGTGTACAAGATCGCAACTGACCCGTCGGTTGTACCAGTGGTCCGTGCTCCGCACAGGGTGTCGTTTGCCATGAAGGGCAAGGTCGAAGCAATGCTGAAGAACATGGTTGACATGGGAGTGCTTGAAGCTGTCAGCGAACCCACCGACTGGGTCTCCACCATGGTCGCCACCATGAAGAAGGGTAAGAACGAGATACGGGTGTGCATCAACCCCAAAGACTTAAATCTAGCAATAAGACGTCCTCATTATCCCATGAGGACTGTAGAAGACGTTGCTGCCCAGGTCGGTCAGGCCACGGTGTTCGCTGTCCTTGATGCCAGGAGCTCATTCTGGCAAATACCTTTAGACAAACACTCCTCAGACTTAACCACTTTTGGCACCCCCTTCGGAAGATTCAAATTTTTGCGGATGCCGTTCGGCATCAACTCTGCTAGCGAAGTGTTTCAACGCTCCATGGAGCAACTGTTTGCTGGCCTGCCGTTGTGCCATTATCGTGGATGACATCCTGGTTTACGGGAAAGATGCTGCTGAGCACGACCACAACCTCCGACGAATTCTAGACCGCGCTCGCCAGATCAACTTAAAACTCAACCTGTCAAAGTGCAAGTTCCGTGTAGCTGAAGTATCCTATGTTGGCCACATCTTCACAGCCCACGGGCTGAAACCTGATCCGCAGAAGACCAACGCTATCTCCGAGCTGCCTGCCCCAACTGACGTGACCAGCCTGCAGCGATTCCTGGGCATGGTCAACTACTTGGGAAAGTTCATCACCGACCTCAGCGAGTTGAGTGCACCCCTGAGGCAACTGACGAAAAAAGACATTGCCTGGTCCTGGTTTCCCCAACACCAGCAGGCTTTCGACCTTCTCAAAACAAAGCTGATCAGCACACCGACTCTCAAGTTTTTCGATCTGCAACGTCCGATTGTAGTTACGTTGATGCTTCCCGCTTCGGACTCGGTGCTGCCTGCCTGCAACTCCATGATGACGGCTCGCTTTAGCCCATTTCTTATGCCTCGCGTACCATGACAGACACTGAGCAGCGCTATGCACAAATCGAGAAGGAGCTTCTTGCGGTTGTATTCGCCAGCTCCAAGTTCAAGGACTTCCTTTTCGGTACCAGGTTCACCGTCGAGATGGATCATCAACCCTTGGTGACCATCCTCAATAAGCCCATCCACATCGCTCCAGCCAGACTCCAGCGCATGATGCTACAGCTCCAGCGGTTCGACTTTCTGATCGTGTACAAGAGGGGCACCGAGATGCATGTGGCCGACGCGCTGTCCCGGGCCCCCCGCTCCTCCTGTGACAGGCACCCCTACGAGCAGGAGGATCTGCAGGTACTCAATGTCAACTTTGTTCCCTCTAAGCAGCTGCAGTGCCTGGTTGAGCACACCGCCAACGACCCCGACCTGCAACAGCTCGCTGCTGTCATCCAGCGGGGGTGGCCCAGCAGACGCACCTCACTGCCTGCGGGTGCCCACCCTTTCTTTCTGGTCCGCGACGAGCTTGTGCTCCGGGACGGTATCATCATCAAGGGTCACAAGGTGGTCGTCCCTGCCTCCCTATACGACTTGTACTACAACGCTGCCCACATGGGGCATCCCGGAGCCGATGCCACCGTCTCACATGCCCAAGAACAATACTATTGGCCCGGCATGGCCAAGTACATTAAAGCCCGAGTAGCCTCCTGTCCTGATTGCAACACCCTGGCCCCACATCAGCAGCGCCAGCCACTTCTGCAGCAGCCTGCGCCTGCTATGCCCTGGACCTCGCTGGCTGCTGACATATTCGAATGGCGAGGCAAGCACTACCTGGTGTTGGTTGATTCATACTCCAACTGGTTCGAGGTGGACCTTCTCCCTGCTATCACCTCTGAAATGGTTATCAGTAAGCTGCGCAGACACTTTGCTACCTTCGGGTCCCCGGTCCGCTTACAGACCGACAACGGCCGTCAGTTCACCAGTGCAGAATTCCAGGCTTTCGCTGTGAAGTGGAACTTCACTCACTATACCAGCAGCCCCGAATACCCGCAGAGCAACGGCCTGGCCGAGCGAGCTGTCCGCAGTGCCAAGAATTTGCTCGAGCAGTCTCGTCTCTCCAATGGTGACTTCTACCTGGGTCTACTCAACCTTCGCAACATCTCACGGGACCCTACCATGCGATCCCCTGCCCAGCGTCTGATGTCCCGCATGCTTCGCCCACCGATGCCGATCGCCCAACAATCCCTGGTGCCCAAGGTCCTCCAGCCCGCCGCCGTCCAGCAACGGATTGCTCACAAGCATGAGGTACAGCGTCGCTCTCATGCCAAGTCCTGCCGCCCGCTCTCACCACTACTGCCTGGCCAGGTCGTCCGCATGCAGACAGCCACCGGATTCTCCCGGCTCGCAACCGTTGTTGGTGTGGACGACTCCCCGAGATCTTACCTGGTGGACTTTGATGGAACTGTCTACCGTCGGAGCCGCCAGCACCTGTTGGCAGTTAACGAGCCGCAGCCTCCTCCTGCGGATCCCTACGCTCCTCCGTTGCGTTTCAAGCCTGTCATTACTAATTACCCCACAGCTCCCTGCATGCCCCGGTCACTTCGCTTGCCGCGTTCTCCTCCTTCCGTGCTTCCTGGTTTCGGGCAGATGATTTCCTCCCCTGCTCGTTCTCCTTCTCCTCCTTCTCCTCCGTCGCCTCCTGGATCAGCCGTGCCGGCTGGGTCACCTCCCGCATTCCCGGATGGGTCTCCGCCTGCTTCCTCCTTCCCGGCTGCTGCTGCTCCGCCTCCTCTTCTATTTGGTGGGGAGGGTGATGGTGCTATACGCACACGCTCGGGTCGGGTTGTCAAACCTCCTGTCCGCTACGGTGATTTCGCTTAAATTTGCATGTGTTGTATAATCACACTGCCACTGTTATAACTTCGATTTTAGATTTCTAAGGGAAAGGATGTAGATGGTTTATGCATGCAACCTATAATGTAGCTACCTCAATACCATAACCACGCCTTAGTCATCTCAGTATAACTGTGATATCCTCCCCTTGCTCCTCCCTTTGGTTCCAGTACGCCTGAAGACTAGATGCAGTCAGTACTGGGACGTGCTTCACATGTGCCTTTGTTAAATACTCAGTAAAGTTACAGTGTGTCAGACTCAACTTCTTTACAGTTCCCATTATGAGGGAAGGCACAATGTCCAGTCCCCATCCCATGTCCACCCATAGTCGGGCATATTATGGCCTCCGCAGTCGCCTTTACGGAGGCCCGATGTTCCAGGCCCTTCTCGCCGGATGATGGCGCTCCGGCATCGGGAGAATCCTCACAGCGGCTTGGGAAACCCGGACCGGCTGCTTCCTTACCGGAGACGGCGGCTGCTGAAGCCGACAGGCCGCGCTGGATGGAGCTCCACCACTGGCGATCTCGGTGAAATATCCCAGGCTCCCGATGTAAAGTTCAGCGCCACCGCCCGCAGCTGGCCGCTCCACAGACCCGCAGCTCCGCGATGCTTTTCTCGGCGGTCTCAGCATTCCGGAGCTCCAGCGCGGCGACCCGGGCAAGGCATCGCCTGCTCCGCGATAGCGCTCCAGCGCTGTGCCGCCTCCGAAGCCGACGTTCTGGCCGGTCCCGACAGGAAACGCCGCTCCAAGCCCCGCTGGTAGGCCGCGGGGACGGGTCGAAGATGCTGCCCGGAGAAAAGCCACCTCTCTCCGACCAGGTAGGGACCCTGAGAAGACAACAACTTCAACATTGTCAGAAAAATATTCTTATGCTCAGGCATTTCCTAAAACTCTTCTGGAATTGCTTATTATCTAAATATATCTTTTACCCTGTCCCAATATTCCATCTGTGAATGAAATGAAACATAAAATCCTTTAATTACTCTGAATATCACAATTTGCATACAAAATAAAATATTGTTATGCCATTTAGCAATTAAAATATGTTGTGCCGTGGGCAGTATTAACACTTGTTAAACATGCACAAAACTTACAATTAACGAAGACATTAACTGGATTCATGTTAAAAAAAACCTGGGTATTAAAAGACAATTTGTATTCTGCTGCATTGCACATTTTTCAAAGTAATTTGTATTTCTAATCTCACTGTTCAGCAAAATGACTTCACTGTTATTCTTCCATTTAACTGATAGTAGACCCCCTCGGTCATGACTGACCATGGGTGATGCATCCTGGTCAGATGCAAGCCTGGGCGATGGCATATGGAGGACAGGCTGTTGCCCATGCAGCACGCCCCCCCTCTCCAAGTCGCTGATCGATCCAAAGGAACAGCAGGGCCGTTACAGTTTGGCACCAGTGCCGTCCTAGGAGCTGCCAGAGCAAGGTTATAGACAACGATGAACTGCCTTAGGGGCTACGACTCCGGATTTTCTTGAAGTTTAATCCTGGAGCCTTTTCCATGACTGGATATGGCCACAAGGCAGTGGAGGTTTTAAATCAGAGTTTTCCCTCTGCTAGATGGACTGCCTTCCCAGGCTGACAAGCCCCATCCGCCCGAGACTCGTGGGGGCGGGAGCGTCTACCTTCCCGTGCAGGTCTATAGCACCTGCCCACTGCCCACTGATAACAGCTATTCAATATGTTTATAATATCATTAGTGCTATTGTACCATTAGATCTTGGCCATTTTGTTGTTGTTTTTTTATAAGATCCCTTGCTTATTTTTCATTACAGGGGCCCAAAACTATGATGTAATCAGACTTTCAACCTATCGGACAGCATGCAAACTACGATTTGTGCAAAAAAGATGCAATCGTAAGTATCAGCTCGAAGTATTTATTCTTTATTCCTCCTGTAGAATTGAATTCATGGGTAGAGGTGAGTCTCAAAGTCTAAGAAAACTTTAGATATTTTGGGTCTGCAGGACATGTAATTGTTATTTTCTGTTCATCTTTTACCCAAAATGAATTTATGGCAAACACACATGGTGTTGGTTCTGTTATATTAGGTAAATTTGTTGTACGTTCATTTACACTGCCAATGGTGCCATGGCCAATATATTATTCCTCAATTAACAACATAAAAACACATACGCCTGCAGTTTTCAATTAATAATGATGACGAAACCCCTGGATTTGCAGTCATTACTGAGCAAATCTCACAGTGACAAAGAGATTTCTGCAGAAAATTATTTATGTGCAATTTAGTATCAACAATTGAAAAATTCAACGTTGAGGAAGGAACAAGACATGAGCTAACGGCCCAGTACGTAAAGATGGAACTCAACTAAATGTTCTTTACTGTTTAAGAAGTGTCCAGATAATTACTTGTTAATTGAGAAAAACTTCGAAATACTGGTCTTATTTAATGTTAAAAGATAAATGTAATTACAAGAATTTTTGAATCGGTTTGATAATTTTGATACATTTAATAATGTCATCTTTTGAAGTTCAGTATGTTTCTATTTTTTTTTTACAAAGCAATTCCAGCTAAATGTGAGGGAATGTCTTGGCCTTTGCTCCTTGGTGTGAAATGGTGGGGACTTTGTCTTAACAGATGGCATGTTGCTTTTACACCCTGTGATAAAATGGCATTGGAACTATCTCCATGGAGTGGAGATGGAGTGGAACTATCTCCAAGTGTTTTATCTAGGTCAGTGCAGAGAGGATCACTGAATATAAGTACTCTTTTAAGTCTGCTGAGCACTGCCAGCATGCTGCAAATCCACAGCAGGAGGGGCTTCTTCTGAGGAAATTGGTTGCCATGGTCCCTCCATTCTAACAGTGGAAACCCTTCTTTAAAAAAAAAGTTCTTCATTGATTTAAGGGTTCTAGAATCCCCTGAATGAGGTGTAAAAAGTAATACAACAATATCCACTCAATATGACTTTTTAAAACGATTGTCTTTTTTTTGTTTGACTTAAACAGCTTCAGAAATGGATTTAAAATTTAAGTTTTGAATTTTGTGTGAAACAGGAATCAGTTGTTTTTCCTGTGCTCTGTTTACAGCACCAAGTCGTATTTTTTTTAGATATTGATTGTTTTTTAACTAGTAGGTTGCTGAATATGAAATTGGTGCATATAACGGGAAAGGAACACTACTCTCCTTTCAGTATTCTAACAGCTCACCACAGAGCTTGTTTTGCAAGTTCTTCAATGCTGACCTGTTCCAAATGTCAGATCTATTTTGGCAATCTATTTGGCAATCTGAACAAATAAGGTTCCAAGCTTGTTAAAAAGTATAAAGTAGAAAGGTTATTTGGTAGTACCTTTTGACTGAACATGTATTTAAAAACTCAGTTAGACCTGAATATATCTGCCTCATTTTCTCCTGACATGTTTATTTTGCAACAATTGGGTAATACCAGCAAGTTCAAGCCCTTGTATGATTCAGGTGAGGTACAACTATAGCCTTCTGTGAAGGTCACGGTAATTGGGAAGGTATGTCTGGATTTCAGTGTTGAAATTAATATGTATGGATTCTGACCATTGCTGTCCAATGTATTCTTTGAAAACTTTGAATGCTTATCCATTCCATTAATTCCTAAATATATAAATGATAGATTTACAGATTTTTGCTGTAACACTATTGATTGCTTGGTGTTTGTTTCAATTTCCAAAGCCATTTTTTGCTGCACTGAATGTGTGCCACTTTCCATGCACAGGAACACAGTGTACTCAAACGCCTGTAAGACATTTTATCCTGTTGTTTTAACATCAGAAATGTTGCTTAAGGTAAATCAAATAGTGCAATTGTCACAGAGCATTGGAATCTTTGCTAATCAGGTACAAAGTATAAGGATAGTGCAGTTGGCACAGTGAGGTAGAGGGGAGCTGTATTAATTCATGTTTCATCAACAGCCACTGTTTGCATTTAAAAAAAAGAGAGAGAGGGGGGGAGAGAGAGAGAGAGAGAGAGAGGTCATGATGAGCTGTTGTTTTGCAGACAAAAGAATGGTGAAAAGCAGCATTTCTTGGGGTGAGTGTTGGCTTCATTGCTTTCTTCGGTGTACTTCAATGATAGACGGATGGAAGCCAAAATTTCAGGATTTCTCAAAGCTTTGTTGTCACCTGTGAAGAGGATTGTGAAAGATTGCAGCAGGATATATACAATAGACAATGGACAATAGGTGCAGGAGTAGGCCATTTGGCCCATCGAGCCAGCACCGCCATTCAATGTGATCATGGCTGATCATCCCCAATCAGTACCCCGATCCTGCCTTCTCCCCATATCCCCTGACTCGCTATTTTTAAGAGCCCTATCTAGCTCTCTCTTGAAAGCAACCAGTGAATCTGCCTCCACCGCCCTCTGAGGCAGAGAATTCCACAGACTCACCACTCTCTGTGAGAAAAAGTGTTTCCTCGTCTCCGTTCTAAATGGCTTACTCCTTATTCTTAAACTGTGGCCCCTGGTTCTGGACTCCCCCAACATCGGGATTTCCTGTGTGAATCTGTGAGAAGAGATGAGTTTCCATTTGTAAGTTTCCGTGTGAATGAATGGTCTGGCAGAACAGATTGTTGGTGAGGGCAGATGTTGTTTAATGCAGTGAAAAGTGAGGTGATGCATTTGGGGAGGAGGAATGAGAAGAGGAATGAGAAGAGGAATGAAGCCTCATACTTTTAATGGCTAACACTTCACAGTTAGTGGGATAACTTGGAAGGAAATGGACAAGATTCAGCATACTGCAGTGACTCTAAGTTTAATCCATCATTCAACATATTATCATTCATTTAATGCAGTATACACAGCATTTGGTGGAGTGATGGGGACATGGATGTCTTGGATATTCAAATTTAACTCTGCATCTGTTTCTCACCTGATATTCCTATGCCCTTTGTACATAAACACCAATGGATGATGTTGATCTGACTTTATTTTGACAAGAAAATATGATTTAAAAAATAATTTATACTTCTTTATTTGCTGTGTATTTTTTAAATTCCCTTTAAGGCATTTTATTGCTTGAGCATAAGTTGCATTAAAATTGAATCGTTTCAAAGACTGCATAATTTAAACCATGTTGTGCCTAATATAATGTCCATAAACAATAACTAGACCTTTAATTGGAATGCTGAGATTATATAAATTCCTCAGCGCACGTTGTAAAGTTGTGCTAATGAATTGGCGGTAACAATGGGGCTGATTTCAGATGTAACTTTCCAATGATGTACTAAAAGAAATTCTTCAATGTGACACAGCACTTTAATTCCCCAATGTGTACAATAGCTCCAGTTAATTAAAAACATTGTCTGCTTGGCTCGAACACGAATTATGACCTGAAAGGTTTAAGAAAGTAAACTAACCTTAAAAACTGCAATACGCAGCTGCAGAGCCAAAAGAGATGGGGGAGATATTGAACAATTTCTTTTCTTCGGTATTCACCAAGGAGAAGGAAATTGAATTATGTGAGGTAAGGGAAACTAGTAGAGTAGCTATGGATACTATGAGTTTCAAAGTAAAAGAAGTACTGACACTTTTGAAAAATATAAAAGTGGATAAGTCTCCAGGTCCTCACAGGATATTCCCTAGGACATTGAGGGAAGTTAGTGTAGAAATATCCGGGGCTATGACAGAAATATTTCAAATGTCATTAGTAACGGGAATAGTCCCCGAGGATTGGCGTACTGCGCATGTTGTTCCATTGTTTAAAAAGGGTTCTAAGAGTAAACCTAGCAATTATAGGCCTGTTAGTTTGACTTCAGTGGTGGGCAAATTAATGGAAAAGATACTTAGAGATAATATATATAAGCATCTGGATAAACAGGGTCTGATTAGGAACAGTCAGCATGAATTTGTGCCTGGAAGATCATGTTTGACTAATCTTCTTGAATTTTTTGAAGCGGTTACTAGGGAAATTGACGAGGGTAAAGCAGTGGATGTTGTCTATATGGACTTTAGTAAGGCCTTTGACAAGGTTCCTCATGGAAGGTTGGTTAAGAAGGTTCAACTGTTGGGTATAAATGCAGGAGTAGCAAGATGATTCAACAGTGGCTGAATGGGAGAAGCCAGAGGGTAATGGTGGATGGTTGTTTGTCGGGTTGGAGGCAGGTGACTAGTGGGGTGCCTCAGGGATCGGTGTTGGATCCTTTGTTGTTTGTCATGTACATCAATGATCTGGATGAAGGTGTGGTAAATTGGATTAGTAAGTATGCAGATAATACCAAGATAGGGGGTGTTGTGGATAATGAAGAGGATTTCCAAAGTCTACAGAGTGATTTAGGCCATTTGGAA
Source organism: Amblyraja radiata (assembly GCF_010909765.2). Taxonomy (NCBI): domain Eukaryota; kingdom Metazoa; phylum Chordata; class Chondrichthyes; order Rajiformes; family Rajidae; genus Amblyraja; species Amblyraja radiata. Next base: position 66,171,248 of record NC_045960.1, read on the forward strand.
GAATGGGCTGAAAGATGGCAGATGGAGTTTAATGCTGATAAATGTGAGGTGCTACACCTTGGCAGGACAAATCAAAATAGGACGTACATGGTAAATGGTAGGGAATTGAAGAATACAGTTGAACAGAGGGATCTGGGAATAACCGTGCATAGTTCCTTGAAGGTGGAATCTCATATAGATAGGGCGGTAAAGAAAGCTTTTGGTATGCTAGCCTTTATAAATCAGAGCATTGAGTATAGAAGCTGGGATGTAATGTTAAAATTGTACAAGGCATTGGTGAGACCAAATCTGGAGTATGGTGTACAATTTTGGTCGCCCAATTATAGGAAGGATGTCAACAAAATAGAGAGAGTACAGAGGAGATTTACTAGAATGTTGCCTGGGTTTCAACAACTAAGTTACAGAGAAAGGTTGAATAAGTTAGGTCTTTATTCTCTGGAGCGCAGAAGGTTAAGGGGGGACTTGATAGAGGTCTTTAAAATGATGAGAGGGATAGACAGAGTTGACGTGGATCAGCTTTTCCCTTTGAGAATAGGGAAGATTCAAACAAGAGGACATGACTTCAGAATTAAGGGACAGAAGTTTAGGGGTAACATGAGGGGGAACTTCTTTACTCAGAGAGTGGTAGCGGTGTGGAATGAGCTTACAGTGGAAGTGGTGGAGGCAGGTTCGTTGGTATCATTTAAAAATAAATTGGATAGGCATATGGATGAGAAGGGAATGGAGGGTTATGGTATGAGTGCAGGCAGGTGGGACTAAGGGAAAAAAGTTGTTCGGCACGGACTTGTAGGGCCGAGATGGCCTGTTTCCGTGCTGTAATTGTTATAATAAAAGGTCATAGAAGGAAGAATTACACTGTTGTAAAGAAATGACCTACTTTTCCGCCACAGGATTTTCTCTTTGATGACTTGCAGAAATACAGATCACCTTTTGTTCTCTGACTCTTAGTTATTCTGCAGCAATGGAGAAACAGCTCATAGTTTTTGGAGAATAGAAAAATGACCCAAACTGCAAAGACCCGGTTAATAAATTGTGCAAAGCTGTTCTGTTCAGTCAAGTGTTTCAGCAGACGTGTGTTGATATTGAGCAAACAAAGATGGGCGGTTTGCAGTTCATTACATTCCAGAAGTTTAAAACACAATTGTAATTTATATTTTCACTCAAGGTTTTTTAAATGTTCTACTTTATTAATCTCATGCTGATCTGGCTGAGAGGGAAGAGAGAGAAAATGTGTAAATTGCTTGTGACACCATAATTCATCCCTACTGTGTTTAATTTAACAGTTTATTTAAACTAGTCATAGATGCAACTGATTTAACTTCTCAATTTTGAACATGAAAGTTTGCTTCTTGAAAATCCGAGTATACAGCTAAAGATGTAACATAAGGAATAATATGAAAGAAGATGATGCTGTGACCTGTGTAGTTCAAAGAAGTAGCATGTTGGGCATAGCAGTAGAGCACCAGAGACCCAGGTTCGATGGCAAAAACAGGAAAGCAGACTATTATCTAAATGGTGGCCGACTAGGAAAAGGGGAGATGCAGCGAGACCTGGGTGTCATGGTACACCAGTCATTGAAAGTAGGCATGCAGGTGCAGCAGGCAGTGAAGAAAGCGAATGGTATGTTAGCTTTCATAGCAAAAGGATTTGAGTATAGGAGCAGCGAGGTTCTACTGCAGTTGTACAGGGTCTTGGTGAGACCACACCTGGAGTATTGCGTACAGTTTTGGTCTCCAAATCTGAGGAAGGACATTATTGCCATAGAGGGAGTGCAGAGAAGGTTCACCAGACTGATTCCTGGGATGTCAGGACTGTCTTATGAAGAAAAACTGGATAGACTTGGTTTATACTCTCTAGAATTTAGGAGATTGAGAGGGGATCTTATAGAAACTTATAAAATTCTTAAGAGGTTGGACAGGCTAGATGCAGGAAGATTGCTCCCGATGTTGGGGAAGTCCAGGACAAGGGGTCACAGCTTAAGGATAAGGGGGAAATCCTTTAAAATCGAGATGAGAAGAACTTTTTTCACACAGAGAGTGGTGAATCTCTGGAACTCTCTGCCACAGAGGGTAGTCGAGGCCAGTTCATTGGCTATATTTAAGAGGGAGTTAGATGTGGCCCTTGTGGTTAAGGGGATCAGAGGGTATGGAGAGAAGGCAGGTACGGGATACTGAGTTGGATGATCAGCCATGATCATATTGAATGGCGGTGCAGGCTCGAAGGGCCGAATGGCCTACTCCTGCACCTAATTTCTATGTTTCTATGTTTCTATGATCCTGACTTCGTGTACTTGTTTGCACGGTGTGGGTACGTTCTCCCCGTGACCTGTATGGATTTTTTTCCAAGATCTTTGCTTTCCTCCCTCACTCCAAAGACGTACAGGTTTGTAGGTTAATTGGCTTGGTATAATTGTAAATTGTCCCTAGTGAGTGTAGGATTGTGTTAGTGTACGGAGATTGCTGGTTGGTGTCGACTCGGTGGGCTGAAGGGCCAGTTTCTGCGCTGTATCTCTAAACTAAACTAAAAAAAAGGATGATGCTGTTCCATTTGGTCATTATTTTTGCTGGAGGAATTTATAAATTTGCTTCTCAGGGCACAGATATAATTTCCGGAACCTGTGTTTCCTTGAATGATTTTATAAGCTGGTTGTTCGTGCACTGACTGGTCTTCAGAATTTCAGAGCATCAATGTTTCAATGAATGTTCTATTGATTCCTTGGGGTAACTGACAGAGTGGAGATAAGTTTCAGTATTGATTGTAGGCTGATGTTGGTGGATGATTGTCTGAATATCTGTAGTAGTTCGTTGTTGTACCCAAAAACGGATTTAAGTGATTCCAAGAATCCTATTAAAAGTTTGGTGAAGATCCCACATGTATTCTTTTTCTATCAATGTTTGTAAGGAGTTTAGGAGAAAAGTAATAGAACAAACTTGTAATAATAATAATAATAATAAATACTTTATTGATCCCCTCAGGGAAATTCAGATGTCCAGAAGCTCCCAACCAACAAACCCACAGATTCAAAACGAACGCAGACAGAAAATACATAGAATACAATGTGGACACTACCTGAGAGCAATAAATACTTAAAAAGACCAATAATTATCAGTTAAAAATTAGTAATTGCAAAATGCATCCCCCTACAGCCTAGCGGTCCGAATTATAAAATCTAATGGCTGCAGGGGTGAAGGATCTCCTGAACCGCTCCGTTCTACAGGGCAGGGAGAGGAGCCGGTTGTTGTTCCGAGTGCTCTTTTGACTCTCCAGAATTATATGGAGGGGTGCCCGGGGTTTTTCAGGATGACCTGCACCTTGTGCCTCATACGCCTCTCAAGCACCACCATCCCAGAGTCTACTCTCCCCTCCAGCACTGAGCTAGCTCGATTAACCAGTTTGACCAGCTTCCTATTGTTTTTTGCACTAATGCTGTTGCCCCAGCAGACAACAGCGTAGAAAATAACGCTTGCAACCACTGTGTTGTAAAACATGTGCAGCATATCCTTACACACATTGAAGGATTTGAGCCTTCTGAGGAAAAAGAGTCTGCTCTGGCCTTTTTTGTAGAGGGAGTCAGAGTTGACAGACCAGTCCAGTTTGTTGTCAAGGTGCACTCCAAGGTATTTATATGTCTGCACCACCTCAATGTCAGCCCCTGCAGCGTTGACCGGCTGAAGGGGGAGCTTGGACCTCCCCTTGTATTCTATTGAAACTTGTATTCATGCGTTAGCATTTTGACCTTGGAGATTCTCAATGAAATCTTCAAGTGTTCCTGTTGCGAATGTAAGATCATGCAGTAGTCAATTTGTATGCAGCAAGTCATCCCGAAACATTGCCAATTCCTTCTCTCCGTAGATGCTGCCTCACCCGCTGAGTTTCTCCAGCATTTTTTGTCTATCACAGATAGCAAATTGGATAATTTAAAAAAAAACACTGTATTTTCAACTTGAGGGATGAATATTGGCAAGGACATTGTTGAAGAGACAGTCCTGTGTTTTTGAAGAGTACCATGTGATCAACCTGGGTCTCCATTTAAAATCTATTTTAAAAGGTGGAACATTTGATGAATCCCTTCGTGAAAGTCTTCTGAAAGTATGACGTTGTTCTGGTTCCTAATAAACAAAATTTGAGGCAAGAATATGAAAAATAGATTCTGGCTGGTGCCAAGGCAAAAAATTATTCGACAATAGACAATAGGTGCAGGAGTTGGCCATTCAGCCCTTTGAGCCGGCTGGAGTTGAAGAGCACAGAATAAGGGAAAGTGACTGGGCGGGGTGAGGCTGGGGAAGGGGCAGAGGCAAAGGAAGGAAACAACAGGGAAAGGATGAGAAAAGGATGAACAAAGATAGGGGGATGCAGAAATGGAGCTGAAAGAAGTGGAAGAATGGAGGATAACTGGGGTATGATAGAGGGAATGTTTCCAAAGCCAACGCTGCTTTTAGTCCAAATGCTGGAATCAAGCAGAAAATGAAGTGTTGGAGGAACTTGGCAGGTCAGGCAGCATCTGTGGATGGGATAGACAGATGATATTTTGGGGCCGGTCACTTCAGTCTGGTGGCAAAGTCTGGCAAATGATGTGGATACAGGTGAGAGGGAGTTGTTGGTAGTCGGGTGGACAGAGTGAACAGTAGACAAAAGGGTGTCTATGTGACAAATGAGGAAAGAAGAGGAATGAAATGTAAAGCCAGAGAGAGGCATATGGGTGGAAGGGGACATGGAGGAGCGGAAAGAGAGAGGATAAAAGGAAATAAGGGACTAGGGGATGGAGATAAGCATACCGAGGAGGGGAAAGGAGCAGGATGACTGTGCCGGTGGGAGATACTGGGAGAAAAATGTGTGCACTGGGGCGAGAGGTTTTTTATGGAAATAGAAGGAAGTACAGATGTTGATTTACCAAAAAAAGACAGTGTTGGGTTACTTGGCAGGTCAAGCAGCATCTCTGAAGAACATGGATCAACAACATTTTGGGTGAGGAGTTGTGGGGTTATTACTTCAAATTGTTGAATTCAATGTTCATGCTGTTGGGTTGTCGGATACCCAAGAAGAATATGAGATGCTGCTCTTCCAGTTGTCGTATGGTCTCTAGAATTTGAGGAAGCTTAGGACAGAAATGTCAGGATGCAAGTGGGATGGGTCGCCTAGACTATGCTTGGTAGACTAGGTGACTGATTTGCCAAACTATTATGCTCTGTCTGCCAAGGCCAGCTGGAGCTCCTGGTTGCTAAGCATTTTAACTTCTTATATTCCATTCCCAGTACTCTGTTTAATGCTTTTAGTCTTTCAAATTCAGATTAGTTTCTTGTCATATACACATTCTCATGAATCTCGCAGAGTAAACTGTTTGTATACATTTCAATGTCATCCGACTTTTACAATGTTCCCTCACTTCAAGGTGGATCATTTGAGAAATGTCCACTCTGACAGTGAAACAGGTTAATGCGTGTGGCATCCCGAGATGTAGAAAAGGTTAATTGGGAAGAATGTAAAGAAGCGAAATAGGTTTGTGACTGTTCATGGAGAAAGCCAGGAAGTCAATACTGAGCTGCATTTATATCACAGTGTGATATTACAGGTTGATATTGCAAAATTACACATCTTTGGATTAATTAGCAGAAATGCTCTTCTTCCTGTAAAAATTATGCATCTAGTGTTTGTTTTGTCTGGTTAATTACGTATTTACCCATTTTGCCTAACATGGGGTTAGAATATGCTTAAGTCTTAATGATTTAGAACCTTTGGGGAAATGCCCAAAGATGCAACTAATTGAGATACCATTAATGTCACTGCCAAATGAAAGATTGGGTAGGGAATAAATAAGTGATGTTATGAAATGTTTTGTCAAGATAATATACAGGTAGTTCTGCTATAACGCGTGTTTCCATCACGCTAATTGGATATCATGCGATTGATGAATTAGGGCACACTATTTGTAATATGTAAGCTAAATTGGTTATAACGCGATGGTGACCACACATTTCACTGTACCACTGGTACATGTGACAAATAAATGTATCTTGTATAATGCGATTTTTATTGGGAACGAGAAAACCATTTAAAAATTACTTTGGAAACTGACAAGCAAAATAAAAGCCATCTTGGGAAATAAGTCTGGATATAAATGGTTCCATGGAACTTCCTCACTGTAATGAGGCACCATTGGTTCTCACGAACGCAGTCTGTCTGTTTCACTGCAGATGGATATAGATATAGATTAGATTAGATTATTCCTTTAATAATCCTTTTCAGGAAATTACAGTGCCACGACAGCTTCAAGACAAACATAACACCACGCTTTCATACATAACAAGTTAAAATACGTTAAAATACAAGTTAAAATACAATTAATTTAAAAAAAGTGCAGTTATTTATGCTCATTAAAAAGTCTTATAGCAGCTGGTAAACAGGACTAGATACATAGACAATAGGTTCAGGAGTAAGACATTCAGCCGTTCGAGCCAGCACTGCCATTCAATGTGATCATGGCTGATCATCTCCAATCAGTACCCCATACCCCTTGATTCCGCTAGCCCTAAGAGCTCTATCTAACTCTCTTTTGAATGCATCCAGTGAATCGGCCTCCACTGCCTTCTGAAGCAGTGAATTCCACAAATTCACAACTCTGTGTGTGAAAATGTTTTTCCTCATCTCAGTTCTAAATGGCCTACCTCTTATTCTTAAACTGTGGCCCCTGGTTCTGGACTCCCTCAACATCAGGGACATGTTTCCTGCATCTAGCATGTCCAATCCCTTAATAGTTTTATATGTTTCCATAAGATCCCCTCTCATCTTAAATTCCAGTGAATACAAGCCCAGTCGCTCCATTCTTTCATCATATGACAGTCCCGCCATCCGGGAATTAACCTCGTGAACTTACTCTGCACTCCCTCAATAGCAAGAATTACCTTCCTCAAATTAGGAGACCAAAACTGCACACAATACCCAGGTGTGGATCTCACCAGGGCCCTGTACAACTGCAGAAGGACCTCTTTGCTCTTATACTCAACTCCTCTCGTTATGACGGCCAACATGCCATTAGCTTTCTTCACTGCCTGCTGTACCTGCATGCTTACTTTCAGTGACTGATGTACAAGGGCACCCAAGGTCTCGATGTACTTCCCCTTTTCCTAACCTGGCACCATTCAGATAATAATCTGCCTTCCCATTCTTGCTACCAAAGTGGATAACCTCACATTTATCCACATTTACTGCATCTGCCATGCATCTGCCCCCCATTCCTGTCCAAGTCAGCCCTGATCCTCATAGCATCCTCCTCACAGTTCACACTGCCACCCAGCTTTGTGTCATCTGCAAAATTGCTAATGTACTTTTAATTCCTTCATCTAAATCATAATGTATATTGTAAATAGCTGCGGTTCCCAGCACCGAGCCTTGCGGTACCCCACTAGTCACTGCCTGACTATTCTGAAAGGGACCTGTTAATCCCTACTCTTTGTTTCCTGTCTGTCAACCAATTTTCTATCCATGTCAATACCCTACCCCCAATACCATGTGCTCTAATTTTGCCAACTAATTTCCTGTGTGGTACCTTATCAAATGCTTTCTGAAAGTTCAGGTACACTACATCCATTGGCTCTCCCTTGTCCATTTTACTTGTTACATCCTCAAAAAATTCCCGAAGATTTGTCAAGCATGATTTCCCCTTCGTAAATCCATGCAGACTTGGACCGATCCTGTTATTGCTATCCAAATGCACTGCTACTACATCTTTGATAATCGACTCCAGCATCTTCCCCACCACCACGATGTCAGGCTAACTAGTCTATAATTCCCTGCTTTCTCAATCCCTCCTTTCTTGAAAAGTAGGATAACATTAGCTACTCTCCAATCCACAGGAACTGATCCAGAACCTATAGAACATTGGAAAACAATCACCAATGCATCCACGATTTCCAAAACCATCTCCTTGAATACCCTGGGACGCAGACCATCAGGCTCTGGGGATTTATCAGCCTTCAGTCCTATCAGTCTACCCAACACCATTTCCTTACCAATGTGAATTTCCTTCAGTTCCTCCGTCACCCTAGGTCCTCTGTCCACCAGTACATCTGGGAGATTGTTTGTGTCTTCCTTAGTGAAGGCAGAACCAAAGTACCTGTTCAACTCGTCAGCCATTTCATTGTTCCCCATAATAAATTCACCTGTTTCTGTCTTCAAGGTACATTGAAATTGACAATCAATCGCTTCTATTGACACTCATGCAATGATAATCTATTAAATAATTTAACATACAGCCTTTTGTACTTTAGCTTGCAATAACAACAAAAACTTAAAGCTGTTAAAGATAGCAATGCAGACACTCGCCGACATGTGTAACAGGTGAGTTACGTAAACTTGCACTTGGGTAAGCAATTAACAATAGGTGATCACATTCCCTGATTTATTGCAATGGGAGGATGGTAAGGGCTTCCCATCCGTTTTCATAGAAATAAAAGCGTCGTCCAGGCTCGCTGCTCTTCCAGTTTCAGTCACTGTCGGTGTGACACTGGGAAGGCGAGCGGGTTCGATGGAGGAGTTGGAGAGCCACTCCCGGCTGAATCCCTGACGTCTTCCACAAGGTTCACCAGCAAGTCCTCCATCACCAGCTGCCACACTGTTGATGTGGCTGTTGTTGCGGTTCAGTTCACGTTGTAGCCCCCGGCTGACAGTGCTCTCTTCAGGGCACCGCCAGTGACAGATCATATCTCGCTAGCTGCCCCTTCTTCCTGTCAGCTGTTGCTCTATCCGCTTCCCCTTCCACCACCGTCTCCCCTTCCCTGGAGCCGCCAGCATCTTCCAAGATGGACGAGGCGGCATTGGAGGGATGAGGGGATGGCCGATAGGAAGAAGCGGCAGCGGGTGAGAGGAGAGGGAGCCCAAAGTGACCGAACCCACCCTTCGGTGGTAGCGGCCTAAATAAAGTGCTGCCAGCCAGAGGCTACAATGTGAGCTGCACCAAAGCTGCAACAACCGGTAAGTGCGGCAGCTGATGATGAAGGGCTCGCTGGTGCAGACCAGCAGCATCAGCGCCTTGTTTTAAGGTGAAATGACACAAAGTGCTGGAGTAACTCAGCGGACTGAATACGTCTGAAGAAGGATCCCAACCCGAAATGTCACCTATCTATGTCCTCCAGAGATGCTGCCTGACCTGCTGAGTTACTCCAGCACTTTGTGTCATTTTGTATATTAACAAGCATTCGCAGTTTTTGTTTCTACCTAGTTTTATGGTGATTCTGACTTGCACAAAATCTGCTTTACGTAAAGGTTGTTGGAATGTAACCCCACGTACGTCGGGGAGTGTCTGTATTGAAGATCCTGAGGGAAGAATAACTTTGTTATAGCGAGTCTGAAACACTCTAGATACTAACCTCCTCTTTCCTATTGACGCAGCTGTTTTTATATCACAATTATTTTATAGCATGTAGTTTCATTGGCACAGACATTGTGGTCCCTGGGTCATGTTCCTGTGCTGTACTTTACTATTTTCTAGCATAACTACCTGTAGTTATTATTTGAAATGTATGTGCTTTCCTAATTAAATCACTTTAGAAATTATGAGGCAAAGTGAGTATGTTTTCTTTGCTTTGACAGTTCATCTTCCTTCTCACCTACAGTCCATCTTGTAGATATATGGAACATGATTGAAGCATTTCGGGACAATGGCCTCAACACCTTAGACCATAGCACAGAAATTAATGTATGTCGATTAGAGACCATAATTTCATCTATCTACTACCAGCTGAATAAACGCCTTCCAACCACCCATCAAATCAGTGTGGAACAGTCCATCAGCCTGCTCCTCAATTTCGTCATTGCAGCATATGACAGGTCAGTGGTCAGACTACAACTTGCATAAGAGTTGCTCTCTGATGTCAGAACGTGATGATTAATTTTTATTTTAAAGTTACCATGACTATCTATGTCAATTCTTCTTCTTGCCAGGTAATGAGATTCCTATAAAGGTAATGTGGAATTCTGTGCCACAGAAAGCTGTGGAGGCCAAGTCAGTGGATATATTTAAGGCAGAGATAGACAGATTCTTGATTAGTATGGGTGTCAGAGGATATGGGGAGCAGGCAGCAGAATGGGGTTAGGAGGGAGAGATAGATCAGCCATGATTGAAGTGGAGTAGACTTAATGGGCTGAATGGCCTAATTCTGCTCCTATCTCATAATCTTATGATTTTATGACTGAACTTTACGTTGATAAGAGTTTTTAGTTGTCGACGGTCAGTGAAACCATTCCCTTGGTGGGGTATATTTAATTTCCACCTGTCACATAGCATCAGGGCTTGGAGTACCAGATGGCACTCCGACTGCCTTGAAGTCTTACCAATATCTTGAAGTAACTCTTGGGAATGTTTTCCATAACAGCTGTCACGAGAAACACTGACGAGGCTGGGAGAACAGGTTCATGAGCCATAGAATGATACAGGAGGGAAGAAGGTCATTCAACTTATCATGACAATCCCATTCACCAGCTCTTTCCACCGAGGCCTAAAAAAAATCATCCTCCTTTCAGCAATTATTCAATTCCCTGTGGATATTTTTGACTATCTTTTCCGGCACATATTGAAGATTTCAATGTTTCTCTCGGTAAAAGCTCTTGAATCTGTAATCTAAGGTTTCTGTGCTGTGCACTATTTGAAGCAGTTATTCCTTATTTGCCTTTTTGCATGTTGAGATATTGAACACATCTATTAAATCTTCCTTTCTGCTCTCATTTCATGGAATATAATATGAATATATTCATAAAACAGAGATCATTTACTCGATATTAGTTAAGTAAATCTTTGCATTGTATCCATAATCTTGACATCCGTTCTTCGGTCATTTGACACAATATTTTAACTTGAGCTCATCAGCTTTTAATATATTTCGCTTTTATCAACATTTTGCTGATATACTTTGTTTCTATGCATTAGACCCAGTTATATCTCTTTACAGTAATCTTCTCAACTTGCCATGCCATCTTCAAATTTGTACTTGCAGCTTCTTACATCCTGCATGACTTTCACGTTGGAGGAGGTGTGGTTTAAATATCTTTCAATAGAGAGAAAGATCCACTCCTGCTACGACCATCACGTGCTGAGCTGCAAGTGTAAATTGCTGGCCTGCTTCTGTAACTTTTAACCGTATCTCTGCAAGCCTTAACAACGTTGAAGATAGCAGCAAGATCTTTATAAGCTTGGAGGAAAGAGGTAGTGTGTGTTCAGTGATGTATTTGTATTGTTTATTGGAACACTAGCCACGATTATTTCAGTAAAGTAATGAGAAATTTGAGGAAGGACCTTCTTGCCATTGAGGGAGTGCAGCGTAGGTTCACGAGGTTAATTCCTGGGATTGCGAGACTGTCATATGTTGATAGAATGGCGTGACTGGGCTTGTATACAATGGAATTTAGAAGGATGAGAGGATATCTTATTGAAACATATAAGATCATTAAGGGATTGCACACGCTAGAGGCTGGAAACATGTTCCCAATGTTGGGAGAGTCCAGAACCAGGGGCCACAGTTTAAGAATATGGGGTAGGCCATTTAGAACTTAGATGATGAAAAACATTTTCACACAGAGTGTTGTGAATCTGTGGAATTCTCTGCTTCAGAAGGCAATGGAGGCCAATTCTCTGGATGCTTTCAAGAGAGGGTTAGATAGGGCTCTTAAAAATAGCGGAGTCAAGGGATATGGGGCGATGGCAGGAACGGGGTACTGATTGTGGATGATTAGCCATGATCACAGTGAATGGCGGTGCTGGCTTGAAGGGCTGAATGGCCTACTCCTGCACCTATTGTCTATTGTCTATTGGAAGGGATCAAGTACCAGTTAGCACATTTCCGCATCTTGTTTCAAAAGAGTTGGGATGCGGTTTGGTACAATGTTAATTTGAGCTTTCTAAAATGTAAAGATATTCTTTAAATCTGGTACTGTCAAGATGGCGGCGCTGGCTTAACAGCTGTGGCCCACCTGCAGTCCGTCTGTTTTTTTTCTTTCGTTTTGTTCCTTGTCATGTTTTAGTTAATTTTGTTTTATTAAGTTGTGTATGTGTGTGGGTGGGGTGGGAGAAACATGCTTTGGTCTCTTCCTTCGGGGGATGCGACTTTTTCTTCGGTCGTATTCCCCGTCCCCCGTCTCCGTCTGCGCCGAGGCCTAATGGCGGAGCTGGCGGCATCGGAGCTGTAGCAGCGGCAGCAGCGGTGGAGACCCGACTCGGCACCGAAGCTGTGGCGGTGGCGGCAGCAGCAGCGGCAGCGGAGACCCGACTCGGCCCCGAAGCTGTAGCGGCGGCAGCAGCAGCGGAGACCCGACTCGGCCCCGAAGCTGTGGCGGTGGCGGCAGCAGCAGCGGCAGCGGAGACCCGACTCAGCCCTGGAGCTGTGGCGGCGGCAGCAGCAGCGGAGACCCGACTCGGTCCTGGAGCTGTGGCGGCGGCGGCGGAGACCTGACTTGGCCCCGAAGCTGTGGCGGAGGCAGCGGAGACCCGACTCGGCCCTGGAGCTGTAGCGGCGGCAGCAGCAGCGGAGACCCGACTCGGCCTCGGAGCTGTGGCGGAGGTAGCGGCAGCGGAGACCCGACTCGGCCTCGGAGCTGTGGCGGAGGCAGCGACCACCGTCGCCTCGTTTGAACCGTCGCCTCGGCGCAGAGGGAGAACAAAGGGAAGAGACAGAGACTTTAAGATTTTGCCTTCCACCACAGTGAGGAGGTGTTTGGTGAACTCACTGTAGTGGATGTTAAATTTGTGTTGATTGTGTGTTTTTGTCATTTTTTAAATTATATGTATGACTGCAGGGAAACAAAATTTCGTTCAGACCGAAAGGTCTGAATGACAATAAACGAATCTAATCTAATCCAATCTAATCTAAAAGGGGGTGAGTTCAAAATTGTAGCTCTTCCTCGAGTGGTCTCTAATGTGCCCATTTCTCATTTTAATTAAGGTGGGTTGAGGGATGGATACCAAACCATTGCAGAACCACATACATTATAGTTTTATGACAATGTATTCCTAAAATTCTCCACGGATTTTGAGTGCAAGTGTAATCAACTGGGTTTCCTGGTGGTGTGGAAGTCTATTACCTATAGGTTTCAGAATAAGGGTTCCTCCACTTAAATTAGAAACAGGGTGGATTTTTTTCTCTTAAGTGGTTGCAAATCTTGAAATTCTCTACGGAAGCCAAACCATTGAATGGACACATCTTTAATCTTTAGGAGAGTTGAGAGTTAGGAGGAATAAACCGGGCAGTGGAGTTCAGGATAAGTCTTATTGAACGGCAGAACAGACATGATGGGCGATTTAGGTGATTCCTGCTCGTTTTTCATGCACTCGCGCTCTCTAAAGGACTTACCGTACACTTTGGCATCCGTTTACCACTCTTCATCGCGGGTGTAAATTTCAGACAGCGCTCCCCCGCTTTCCCTGGTCCCCGCCTTTGCGATGTGTTTATGTGTATGTGTGTGTGTGTGTGCGGTCGATCGATCCAGCTCGTGGTTTGAACGTGGACAGTCGATCCAGCTCGAGGTTTTCCAGGCGAGTGCCCTCGAGCTTGAAGGTCAAAGACACTCTTCTTAACTCGTGGATTAGGTCGTCCAAGTGGGACAGCCCCTTTACTGTAATCTCAATATTCTTTTGCAGTGAAGCGCATGGGAAGTTGACCGTTTTCTCAGTCAAAGCGATATTGGCAACAATGTGTGGAGGAAAAATCTTGGACAAACTTCGATGTAAGTACAAATTAAAATTTAATGTTAAACATGAGAAACCTTCAATCCAACTTTTATTTGGCATTTGCTGTTATGTGCATTCTTAATTATTGACTACTTGTGATCAGAATTCTTTGTCTGTTTTCCTTCCTGCTTTTAAGGAGTCCCAATGCACTAGGCCTGTGCATCACCTTGACTTATTTGGCTTGGTTGTTTAAAAGCTAAACGTGCTCAATTGCTGATGGAGCTGGTGCTGTTAGCAACACTCAGCATTTCAAATGCATGATGTTAAACAAGCATGTGATCTCAGTCATTTACAGCACAATGCAAAACATGGAACCTGTTTATGATATATATTCTCTATTTGATTCTAGGAGTATTATTGAAGTAATTAAAAATCAAACAATTAGGCAGTTGTTCCACTTTAAAATAGCCTCTCCCCATTTTCAGTTAGAACTTTGATGATGTCAAAGTACGTTGTTTAGTTTATTTTTTTCTTCAAATGAAATATGTCGATTATTTTTAACCTAGAACAAATAACTCGGATCAATAAGAAACTGAAAATAACCTGTTTACAAAACATTTTCATTCTTCAAATTACTTCAAGTCTGAAGAGAATCTATACTGTGTGAAGTCTGTGCTTCCTACGCAACATAGCTTTGTATGTACACATTTAATAATAACCTTTAGCTCTATATTAAGATTCCTAACCACGTGGGCTGCAATTGCCTTGCAATTGCACATGTAGTGAAGAGAAGTACAGACTTAATTTGTGTGTGCCTTCCAATTAGTCTTATTTGTTGTAATATTATAAGATATACTTGGCACCATCATAGCAAGGATGGGGGGAGAGGTGAGACCAAGGCAATGGAACGGGAACCTATTCCTGAGCAGTGTGTGTGTGTTCATACTGAGTGGCACCTGTGGTGCACCCATTGTTGTATAAGTGCGAACGTCCATCGAGCAGAGTTTGTTCTCCAGCCTTGATCTCATGACCATTGCATGAACAAGTTACTCAGTGTGTATAGGAAGGAACAGCAGATGCTGGTATAAACCGAAGATAAACACAATGTGCTGGAATAACTTGCGGGACAGGCAGTATCTCTGGAGAGAATGCATGACGTTTCGGATCGAGACCCTTCTTCAGACTGAGTCAGGGGAAAGGGAAACGAGGGATATAGACGGTGATGTAGAGAGATATATAGAACAAATGAATGAAAGATATGCAAAAAAGTAACGATGATAAAGGCCATTGATAGCTGTTTGCTAGGTGAGAACGAGAAGCTGGTGTGACTAGGGTGGGGGAGGGGTGGAGAGAGAGGGAATGCAGGGGTTACTTGATGTTAGAGAAATCTAGGGTTCCCACTGAGTTCCCACAGGCATTTTGTGTCTATCTTTAGAGAAATCGATATTTATACCACTGGGTTGTAAGCTGCCCATGCAAAATATGAGATGCTGTTCCTCCAATTTGAGTTTAGCTTCACTCAGTTACTCAGTGAAGTCTGTGTGACAGCTGGGCTGCAACATGCTACGTTAATAATAGAAAAACATACGCAGGCAACTCTCCTGGAACCTACCTGATAGTTCGGTGCATGTTTATGAGGTGATATGCTTTAATATAAAATACTGCTCGCATTTTCATTCTCTTCGAGCTCCCAGGTCTGCCAGGAGTGACTGACCTGGACCCAAAAGTATATGGTATGTGAGTCACGGAGTTTGAGACCCTTGCCTGGACAAAAGTTATGAAGCTTGAATGGAGGTCATATGGGGTCCAGAACACAGGGACATAGGTTTAGGGTGAGAGGCGAAAGATTTAAAGGAGACCTGACGTTCACCCTGGATTCCAAGTCACCTAATCTTCTGGCTAGACTACCATATGAGATCTTATCAAAGGCTTTGCTTAAATCATGATAGAAACTGCCTGCTGCCCTCATTAATGAGATTTCTACAACCAGAGGGTGGTCTGTACATGGAATGCTGCCAGAGAAGGCTGAAGAGATGGGTACAATGGCGATGTTTAAAAGCCATTTAGCCAGGTACATACAGTGCCCTCCATAATGTTTGGGACAAAGACCCATCATTTATTTATTTGCCTCTGTACTCCACAATTTGAGATTTGTAATAGGAAAAAATCACATGTGGTTAAAGTACAAATTGTCAGATTTTAATAAAGGCCAGTGGGCAAGTTGGGCTGTAAAACTCCATGACATACATGACATACAAACTTGCTGACCAAAAAGAAAGAGAAGAACAAAGAGAAGGTATCCACAAAAGGAAACAAATTTCAGGAGTAACTTAGCGGGTCAGGCAGCACTCTGTCTAACTGCACTGGTGACTTTACCTTGGAGTTAAGACAGGAACAAAAGATGTACAGCAACTAGAATCCAGGAACTGCAGATGCTAGTTTACAAGAAAGCACACAAAGCTCTGGAGTAACTCAGTGGGTCAGGCAGTATCCCTGGAGAACATGGATAGTTGACATTTCAGGTGTGGTCCCGACCTGAGACATGACATATCCATGTTCTTCAGGGACGCTGCCTGACCCACTGAGTTACTCTAGAGCTTTGTGTGCTTTAAGATAAGACTTTTGGTCAGAGCAGAGTGAAAAGAACAACGAGAGAGGCTGAGTGTTGAAGATGGGAGAGAAACACCCCGTACACTAACCATATAACAATATAACCATATAACAATTACAGCACGGAAACAGGCCATCTCGACCCTTCTAGTCCGTGCCGAACACATAATCTCCCCTAGTCCCATATACCTGCGCTCAGACCATAACCCTCCATTCCTTTCCCATCCATATAACTATCTAATTTATTTTTAAATGATAAAAACGAACCTGCCTCCACCACCTTCACTGGAAGCTCATTCCACACAGCTACCACTCTCTGAGTAAAGAAGTTCCCCCTCATGTTACCCCTAAACTTCAGTCCCTTAATTAACTAGCACTATACTACACACTGGGGACAATGTACAATTTTTACAAAGCCAAATAACCTACAAACCTGCACGTCTTTGGAGTGTGAGAAAACCCACATAGTCACAGGTAGAACCTACATACTCCGTACAGACAGCATCCATTGTCAGGATGGAACCCGGGTCTCTGGCGCTGTAAGGCAGCAACTCTGCCGCTGCACCACCGTGGCGCCCTGTTTTGTTTTCTTTCTTCTTTTTAGGAGAGGGGGAGAGTATTTTACTGTGTTCTATGTTCTATCAGGACAACAGTAATACTAAATGCAACACACATAGCCTCTGATGCTGCTTAAGCCTGGTATTAATGCAACAATTACTGAAGCTACATCGTTAACCGGTAACCGGCAACCGGTAACTAGCGGGGTTCCGCAAGGGTCGGTGCTGGGACCCCAGTTGTTCACAATTTATATAAATGATTTGGAGGAGGGAACCAAGTGTAATATATCAAAATTTGCGGACGATACAAAAATGGGAGGAAAAGTAGGGGATGAGGAGGATAGGAAGAGTCTGCAAAAGGATATAGATAAGCTAGGTGAGTGGGCAACAACTTGGCAGATGAAATTTAATACTAATAAATGTGAAGTCATTCACTTTGGGAAAAAAAATGATAGGGCAAGTTATTTTCTAAATGAGGAGGAGCTGCGTTGTAATGCAACGCAAAGGGATCTAGGGGTATTAGTACATGAATCACTAAAAGTTAGTATGCAGGTGCAGCAAGCAATCAGGAAGGCCAATGGAGTTTTGGCCTTTATTGCTAGGGGGATTGAGTATAAAAACACGGAGGTCTTGCTGCAGCTGTACACAGTATTAGTGAGACCACATTTGGAATACTGTGTACAGTTCTGGGGTCCATACTTAAGAAAGGATGTACTAGCCCTGGAGGCAGTGCAGCGAAGGTTTACAAGATTAATTCCTGCAATGAGGGGATTGACATATGAGGAAAGGTTAAGTAGGCTGGAACTCTACTCTTTGGAGTTTAGAAGAATGAGAGGCGATCTCATTGAAACATATAAGATCGTGAGGGGCCTTGATCGGGTGGATGCACCGAGGATGTTCCCAATGATCGGGGAAACTAGAACTAGGGGACATAGTTGCAGAATAAGGGGGGGCTCTTTTAAAACTGAGATGAGGAAGAACTTCTTCACCCAGAGGGTGGTTAATTTATGGAATTCACTGCCCCAGGGAGCAGTGGAAGCAGAAACGTTAAATATATTTAAGTCTAAAATAGATGTTTTTTTAGCTGCCAAGGGGATAAGGGGCTACGGGGAGAGGGCAGGGATATGGACCTAGGTATGGTTAGTATAGTAAGACCTGAGTGATCTCCTGGACAAGTGTCGATCGCCTGGATTGGGGTCGGAGAGGAATTTCCCGGATTTTTTTTCCCGAATTGGACCTGGGTTTTTATCCGTTTTTTTGCCTCCCCCAGGAGATCATGCGGTTCTTGGGGTGGAGAGGGGTGATAGCGGTATAAAGGGGAGGGTAGTGTCTTGTGTTCTGTGTCTTGTGTCTACTGTTTGTGGGTAAGTGTGTCTGTTTAGTGTTCAGCCATGAGCGAATGGCGGTGCGGGCTCGACGGACCTGGTGGTCTACTCTCGCACCTACTTTCTATCTATGTTTCTATGTTAAGGCAGCTTTTACAACACCAAATAAGTTCTGCTCCTGCTTTACTTCTTCTGGGAATTAATAAACTGAAAAAAAGATTCATTCCATCTGGTCCACATCCTCGCAGAGAAAATTCTGGCTACACTTTGGCTCAATATTTACTCATGGTATGTGACATCCTCCGGCATTGTAAGAAGTAAATCTTGATAAAATGTAACCACTGGACTAATGACCAAGTTTCTTTTGATGCACTGGAACTGATCGCTGAATGTGTCAAGGTTAATGTTCCTCTCAATCTGAGCAAACTTCCACTGAATTCAGCCAGAAGTTTGCATAAGTTACGGGTGCAAAAATAGAGAGGTCAAAATGTACAAACAAGGTACACACAATTGCTGGGGAAACAGCAGCAGCAGCAGCAGCATCTATGGAGCGAAGGAAATAGGCGACGTTTCGGGCCGAAACCCTTCTTCAGACTGATGGGGGGTGGGGAAAGAAAGAAGGAAAAGGGGAGGAGGAGGAGGAGCCCGAGGGCGGGCGGATGGGAGGGTGGGAGGAGACAGCTAGAGGGTTAAGGAAGGGGAGGAGACAGCACCGACTAGCCAAATTGGGAGAATACAATGTTAATGCCATAAGGACGCAAGGACCCCAGACGGAATATGAGGTGCTGTTCCTCCAATTTCCGCTGTTGCTCACTCTGGCAATGGAGGAGACCCAGGACAGAGAGGTCGGATTGGGAATGGGAGGGGGAGTTGAAGTGCTGAGCCACCGGGAGGTCAGGTAGGTTATTGCGGACTGAGCGGAGGTGTTCGGCGAAACGATCGCCCAACCTACGCTTGGTCTCACCGATGTAAATCAGCTGACATCTAGAGCAGCGGATGCAGTAGATGAGGTTGGAGGAGATACAGGTGAACCTTTGTCGCACCTGGAACGACTGCTTGGGACCTTGAATGGAGTCGAGGGGGGAGGTGAAGGGACAGGTGTTGCATTTCTTGCGGTTGCAACGGAAAGTGCCCGGGGAGGGGGTGGTGCGGGAGGGAAGGGAAGAATTGACGAGGGAGTTGCGGAGGGAGCGGTCTTTGCGGAAGGCAGACATGGGGGGAGATGGGAAGATGTGGCGAGTGGTGGGGTCACGTTGGAGGTGGCGGAAATGGCGGAGGATTATGTGTTGTATTTGCCGGCTGGTGGGGTGAAAGGTGAGGACCAGAGGGACTCTGCCCTTGTTGCGTGTGCGGGGATGGGGAGAGAGAGCAGTGTTACGGGGTATGGATGAGACCCTGGTGTGAGCCTCATCTATGGTGGCGGAGGGGAATCCCAGTTCCCTGAAGAACGAGGACATTTCCGATGCCCTGGTATGAAATGTCTCATCCTGGGAACAGATGCGGCGTAGGCGGAGGAATTGGGAGTAGGGGATGGAGTCTTTAAAGGGGGCAGGGTGGGAAGACGTGTAGTCCAGATAGCTATGTGAGTCAGTGGGTTTGTAATGTATGTCGGTCAGGAGTCTGTCCCCTGCGATGGAGACAAACAAGCTTGTAACAAACAGTTACAAACAAGGAACTGATTAATACACAAAAGGACGCTGATTCTGGAGTGACTCAGCCCAGTTGACCTCAGACCAGGTTATGAATTACTTTTCCATTGCACGGAAAAATTAGCATTGTCCTTATGTATCGCCCCACGTAATGTGTCCGGTTATATCAGGATTATATTTACATCTTACTTTTCTCGTGGAATGGAAGCAAAACCGTTTAAGGTGCAAGCTGTAAAGCAGCATCCTCATCACGTTCCTGTGGAAGGTCAAGCTTATGCATATTAATAGTGTGCGATGGGCTTAAGACAATCAAATTGCTCGTTCTTTATGGGAAACCCGCCGACAGAAAACTATTTTCATTGGTGAGTGTGGAGGAGATCTGGAAGCCTTGGGCAAATTGAATTGTTTGTGACTTTCTTTATTTTTTATTATTTTTTATTTATATTTTTTAGCGTGAGAAATTCTGTGATCAACGTGAGAGCGTGAGAATTGTGCGAAATTTGTGAGTCTCACGCCCAATGCGTGAGAGTTGGCAGCCCTGTACAGATCACAATTAGGGAGGATAGACGACTAAACATCCTCCATGATAATTCTCAACACTGGTACCCTACAAGGATGCATTCTCTGCCCCATACTCTTCTTCCAATATACTCATCACTGCAGCCAAACTCTACTCTAAATCCATTTACAAGTTTGCAAATGACAGCAACGTAGTGGGCCGAATCTCAAACAATCACAAATGTGTAGGAAGGAACTGCAGATGCTGGTTTAAACTGAAGATAGACACAAAATGCTGGAGTAACTCAGGCAGCATCTCTGGAGAGAAGCAATGGGTGATGTTTGGGGTCAAAACCCTTCTTCAGACAAGACAGAGAACAGGAAGGAGATAGAGGGCTTATTAACATAGTGTCAAGCCAATAACCTCTTAATGTCAGCAGGAGCTAGTTAGTTACTTCATGAAATGAGTTGGTGTACACGCCCCAATCAGCATGATGTAGGGATGGTCGAGTGCTTTTAGTTCCTCAGTGTAAATATCATCAATAATTTATCCGACCACAGTGAAGCTATGACCAAAGAAGCACACCAACCTCTCTACTTCCCCAGAAAACAAAGGAAGTTCAGCATGTCTCCAGCGCTCTTGCCAACTTCTGCAGGCGCACTGTAGAAAGCATCTAATCGGCAGCTTCATTTGGCAACCACTTTGCTCAAGACAACATGAAAATGCAGAAGGTTGCGGATATAGCACAGTTCATCACACAGACTACTCACCCACTGACTCCATCCACAATTCACACTGTCTTGGGAAACATTTAGAATGTTTTGGGAAAATAGCCAACATAATCAAGGACTATTTTCACCCCGGTCATTCCCTCTTCTCCACTCTCTTGTCAAGCAGAAGATATAAAAGCTTGAAAGCTCACACCACCAGATTCAAGAACAACTGCCCTGCTGTTATCAGACTACTGAATGGTGTCTCATTAGCTGAAGTGTATCCCAATCTCCCAACCTCATTGCAGACATTGCAGTTTATTTTAGTCGCACTTTCTCTAATTGTAATGCTATAATGCTGGAATTATTGTGTATTTTCGTGTTTTTCTCTACCCTGATTTTACTATCTGTTGTACTTGTCTGTGGTTTGGATGTACTCATATATGGTATGATTTGATTGGATAGCATGCAAACAAAGTTTTTCCACTAGATCTTGGTAAACATGACAATAATGAACCAATACTAATACCAATACTTGGTTCCAATCTATTGTTCTTCATTTGATTCTTATGATGTGATTTCCTTTACATTGGAGATACTAAATGCATATTGGGTGATTATGTTTTGGAACATCTACGTTCAGTCTGCAGGGGTGACTATGTCCTTCCTGTTGCCTGCCATTTTAATTCTCCATCCCACTTAGTACCGTATCTTCAGTTTGGCACATCACAGTATTATGCAAAAATCTTATAGCTCCGCTATAAGATTTTTGGTATTATGGACTAAATATTGAATTCTACCTTCAATTTCTCTGCCTATATCAGTCATCCTTCTGTGATTTTAGTTCAATTTGTTTTTTACGTTTGTTCTTGTTTGCTGGAAGTGGAACACATGACCTGCTTGACTTCCTGCTGTGCATTGCAAAACTCCTGCATTATTTTATCTATGTCCTCACTCTTTAACTGCTTCCATTTGTTCATTAATAAGATCATCTTATTTGCAGCTCATCCCCATGGTCACTTAGTTTCACCCTATCAGAAAAAAACAATCCAAGTTTGTATTGCGAGCGTTTGGCCACAAACCTGATGAGAGATGTACTGGCGTTGGAAAGAAGGTTTACGAGAATAATCCCAAAGATGATTGGACTGACATATGATGGGTTCTTGATGCCTCTGGGCCTGTACTTGCTGGAATTTAGAAGGATGATCTCATTGAAACTTACCAAATAGTGAAAGGCTTGGATAGAGTGAATGTGGAGAGGATGCTTCCACTAGTGGGAGAGCATTGGACCAGCGGGCACAGAATAAAAGAATGTCCCTTTAAGGAGATGTAGAGGAATTTCTTTAGCCAGAGGGTGGTGAATCTGTGGAATGACTGTGGAGACTTTGGGTATTTTTAAAGCCGAGTTTGACAGGTTCTTGATAAGTGAAAGCGTTAAAGGTTAAGGGGAGAAGATAGAAGAATGGGGTTGAGTAAATGACAGAGTAGACTCAATGGGATGAATGGCCTAATTCTCCTCCCAGGTCTGATGAATTTATGAACTCTATAGCGCGTAATCCAGGCAGCATTATGGAAAGCATCAAATTTTGCCGCAACTTTTGAGATCAGCTTTTTAAAAAAAATAGATTTGTTTCACATGCATTATCTGCACGCTGATTATGCCCCACTCAATTATTCACCCTGTGCTTAACATATCAGTCTTGTGTAACACTTTGTTTCATTGTGACTAACATCAATCTCTTTCTACTTAATATACACTAAGTGTGAAGCCCCCCAAAAAAGATTACATTAAATGTATTTGTATTCTTACTCTATTTGCATACTGTGTGTGGGATGAAAATTTGAGAGTTTTCCATTATCCGGCAATTTCCATTATGCGTCAGCAACCTCCCACCCTATTACAATTCCCACTCTCCATTGTGGAGGATAATGGTGATGCTTGTTTTTAACCAGCTTTGCTGTCGTGACATGCAGAGTATTGGCTCTCTACAAATGATTATTCCCTCAATTGCCAGCCATAATGGTGGTGAATTTCTCCCCCTCCCCCTCAGCAATTTCAATAATGCATCAATTATCTAATACACTCTGCAGTATTTACCCACTGCTTTTGTGAAAGTTTAGGTTGTTACTCCTGGTTGTTTAGGTTGTTACTCCTGTAATTTCTGATGAATATTGTAATTTTCAGTGATTTAACACTCAATGGTGATTTTTATGTAAAGGTTTTCTCTTTGAATTATGCCACGTGCTGGCGACCAACATATTTTGATATCCATAGCAAACTTGATCCGGCCACCGATCCCACTGACTTCCTCAACCAGACATGACATGGTTCCCATAGACAATCTCTAAATACCGTTTCTCAAACAGGTTCATGTGATAGGAGCAGAATTAGGCCATTTTGCCCATCAAGTCTACTCCGCCATTCATTCGTGGCTGATCTATCTCTCCCTCCTAACCCCATTCTCCTGCCTTCTCCCCATAACCGCTGACACCCGTACTAATCAAGAATCTATCTATCTCTGCCTTAAAAATATCTATTGACTTGGCCTCTGCAGCCTTTCCTTTGCAATGGGGATATGGGGAGAAAGCAGGAAAGGGGTACTGATTTTGGATCATATTGAATGGTAGTCCTGCACCTATTTTCTATGTTTCAATGAATTCCACAGATTCACCGCCCTATGACTAAAGACATTCCTTAGCCACATCTTAGCCATGTGTTATTTGACAGTCACTTGAGACACTGTTCCTCCAGTAGGCTGACTAGCTGGAGGACCAGCTTGCCATTGACCTTCGGCGATCTCTGCCTCTGAGTGGGGAACCAGGAAGATCCCAAAAATAGGAGTGTCCCGGTTAAACCAGGTGTCCTCTCATTTGTCTGCAAGAGTTATGACAGGAGATGACAGCATTCATCACAAATTGATAATGCAATTTCCCTGTTGCAATATAACTAAAAATGTTAAGCTCTAGTAAATCAAAATTATTTGCCAGATTTATTTTTGAACAGGTGATGACCCTGCTTTAGAGTTCAACTACAAATGTTACAATAGGATAATTGAAGAAACAGAGTTTCTTCATCCATGTCAATGGTCCATGGTGCTTTTATTGTCACATGTACAACATGCTCGCACATGGTGAAATTATTTCAGTCCCGTAGAGTATTACCATACCCCTGACCCTGATTAGCAAGTGGACAGAAATAGAGCCCGCATGCAAGAAGCACCATGTTTTGCTGCCAGGTTATGGGGAGAAGGCAGGAGAATGGGGTTAAGAGGGAGAGATAGATCAGTCATGATTGAATGGCAGAGTAGAGTTGATGAGCCGAATGGCCTAATTTTGCTCCTATCACTTATGATTTTCCAAGTCCACGCAATAGTTGTCAGCATTTCAATTCATTTATTAATTAGCATGTTGTTAGCGTTTCAATTAATTTATTTCTGAACTTTTGTTCAGTGACTTATTTATTGGCTACCGATTGAACGGTGAAAAGTTTGTTATATGTGACAGGCTTTATTTGATTTAGTCTTGTTGTCAATTCCAACACCACTCTATAACCAGTTGTTTGAGGCCCCCATGGTCTTGTTTGCTTACTCTTCAGTGGCATCCCTGTGGTACTGCATTTGTGAAGTACTTAGCTGTTGGTGACATTTGTTTGAGCAGCAATCAGAACATTATCATTGTGCAATGCTGATGTATTCTCCTGTTTTTTTCAGGAGTTCAGGTGTAAGGTTGTTTAAACATGCTTTCCTGGATGAAGTGGGCATTACAATCTTCGCTGGTATTTATATACCTCCTTTATAGATGGTCTCTGGAATTGATTTTTCATGTCACAACAATGGAAGTATAGAACTTTACAGTAAAACTTAGTTGCATACATTTGTGTGCAAATGTTACTTTGGACATACAGCGCCGAAACAGCCCCTTCGACCCACAAAGCCCGCGCCGACCAGCGATCACCCCTTACACTAACACTATCCCACACACGAGCGACAATTTGCAATTGTTACTGAAGCCAATTAACCTACAAACCTGTACATGTTTGGAGTATGGGAGGAAACCAGTGCACCCATAGAAATCCCACGCGCTCACAGGGCGGACATACAAATTCCGTACAGACAACACCCGTAGTCAGGATCAAACTTGGGCCTCTGGCTACAGTTCCCAGATCAGCTCACGTCCCCAGGACTAGCTGCAGTTCCCAGATCCGCTCGCATCCCCGGGACTGGCTACAGTTCCCAGGTTCCCAATAAATACGCCTGCGGGCCGGATGATTTTGGGTTATGGGCCGGATCTGGCCCGTGGGCCGTAGGTTGCCGACCCTTGTGTTAGAGGCCTTTGAAGAAAAGGGTGATGGGTGAACGAGACATTATGAAATGTGAGCTTGTCAGATGTCAGTGTTGTTGCATATCTCTGTAAATATTACTGTGGCGTGTGGTTGCTGAATAGTGAATCCGCAGCTAGACCAGAGTCCTGAATAGCAGTATCATCATCTCCTGCCTCCCATTGTGCAGAATTTTAGAAGCATCTGCCTGCTAATTATTTCTAATTAACAAGAGAGTTTGCATGTTTATTAGGAATATTATTATTTTAAAAAAATGTGAAATGAATGAAATAATAGTCATGTATGTTTAGAATGACTGAAATGATGGCTTTCTCTTTTCTTGCACAATTTCTTCCAAAGCTAGGCTGATTCAGATCATGCCTTTAACTTCCAATGCTGCTGTGCAGCAAGGTTGGGCATGTAACCTTTTGCAGGCCTCCCTAATTTGTCCCTTCAACGGATTTGCTGGAGTTTGTGCCACTTAAATGCTAACCATGTTCTTTTTAATTTGGGTAATTAACCAGAGAATAACATAACATTTTTTTGCCATTTCTCTAATTAGCGTTTCAGAAGTTAATTGAACGAATAAAAAAAAGTCTAGTCAGCAGTTTAATAATAATTACAGATAGATTAAGTCACAGAGCTCGAAGCATTGAAGCAGGCTGTTCGGCCCAACTCGTCCATGTTGACCAAGTTGCTTTACCCAGCGAATCCCTCTTGCCTGCACCTGGCCCATATCGTCTAAGCCTTTCCTCTGCATGTACCTGTCCAAATATCATTCAGCTGTTGTAATTGTAATCACCTCAACCACTTCCTCACCACCCTTTGTGTGAAGGTTTCCCCTTGGATGTCTTCTAAATCTTTCCTCTCTCACCTTAAACTTACACCCTCTTGTTTCAAAGTCTAGTACCTGGGGAGAGAAGACTGGCCATCCACCCTACCTATGCATCTCGTGTCAGTTCTTCGCCTTCTAGAGAAGAGTCCTAGCCTTTCCTTCTAAATCAAACCCTCCAGACCCAATAACATTCTTGTAAATCCTTTTGTAGCATTATTAGTTTAATGACATCCTTCCTTTAGTAGGGTGACCAGAACTGTACCCAGTAGTCCAAATGTGACCGTACTAATGTCTTGTACAGCTGCAATGTGACATCCCAATTCCTGTAATCGATCCTGACTGATGAAGGCAAATTAACACAAGAGCCAGTAGGCTGTCACTGGGCGTTTTTTTTTAGAAAATATGTGATCTCATGCCATGGATTAGAAATTAATTGGCAGTGATACGGAAATCATTGAGATAACATGTTAACCTGGGTTGTTAGGTAGTGGCACGGTGAATCTCAGTTTTTATTGCTTGGTCTGTGGCTTCGTAATTGCTGCTGTTTTGGTAACTTGCAGGCTCGAAGTTGACTGGAATATCCTTGGGTGTTGCTTGTTTCCCTTAAACTGGATGTAGGCAGCTATTGGCAATGTGATGCTTGGACTGCTGATTGTTTTTCTGATCAATTACAATTTTTGACAATGAATTGAGACACTTGGAGCCACTGGCCAAGTCTGTTCCTGTTGCATGGCATTTTGCCTTGGTTTGCAAATGTTCAACAAAGATTTGCACCAGTATTTCCATAATCAAATTCTATTCAGTTTTTTTAAAATATCTTTACCAACTAATCTCTTTATAACATATGTTTACAGATACTTTCTCACAAATATCTGACTCCAATGGAATAATGATGTACGTGAAGTTCGACCAATTCCTCCAAGAGGTTTTGAAGTTACCCACCGCTGTATTCGAGGGCCCATCTTTTGGCTACACAGAACATGCTGTACGGACCTGCTTCCCACAACAGGTGAGATGTATTGAGCAACGTGGCCCCAATTTTATATCAGCTCATTATCAACAGCATTGTTCAGTGCTTGTAGTGTATATGGTGCATCGTATATGAAGAATGTTCGTTGCTTGAGGGCTGATCATGTTTTAGGACTGAGAGTTGTATCATTGTCTGGATATTTTAAAGGTTATGGCAGGATGGGTTGTAGGCACAAGAATCTGGACTCTTGAGAGAAATACAAAATGCTGGATTTACTCAGCAGGTCAGGCAATGTTTGTGGAGGGAATGGATGGTGCGGCAGTTCATTTTTGGCCTCCTGAGTGTAAAGCTAATGAACTATTAAAGTCCGTGTTTTTAATCATGTTTGTCTGTGCTGATTAGTTCACAGCAGATTCATCTGCATTGTGACACAGAGACTATTTATAAACCACCGTGAGGAGGATAGAAGGAAGAACAATGGAGGAGCCGGTGTGGGGGAACTGCCGTGAGGGAGGGGGGGGGACAACAATGAACATTGGAGGAGCCGGCATGAGGGAACCGCTGTGAGGAGGGGGAGTATGAAGGACGAGCTGGCGGGGGTACTTTGTAACTTTGTCATCGCTGTTTATGTGGCGACTATTTGCATACCTTGGGGATGCAAGCAAATAATTTTGCTGTGACTTGTCACATGTGACAATAAAGTATTCCATTCCATGTAAAGGAAATCAAAAGATTAGCATATGCAATTGAAGAAAGTGGAAGTAAATATATTCTTGGACAAGAGTGGGGCAAATTGTTTCCAGTGAAAGATTTATTCAGCAATTTGAGCTGCACAGATCTGAATTTGTTTACTACAGCCATGGTGTCCAGTTTGCCAGCAATAAATTAGCGGCAATGGATTTCATACTTTTGGTGCATCCATTTTTAGGGCACTTCTCGTGAGAACGCGGGTTTCTATGTTAAACATTTTCTGATGTTAAAAACATTTGGTTGGCTGAACCATATTAAAATTCCCGGCCAACATACTAAATCCAGTGTTTGGCTTTCAATTGGATGGTATAAACCACTGCCAAATGTTTCCATATGGAAATATGATGGAAATATCTGCCCAGCTGCAAGGCAGGTTTCTAAATTATCTTCATGGTGAGAATTTCCTCACAGGAATCAGCAGTAAGGTGCCTCTTTACCTCAGCTAAACTCAAACAGAAATGTTTTACCTTGTGACTTGGACAGTTATTGAGTGTTTAACTGGCTGCCAGTTTATTCAAAATAAAGTTTGCTTAATACTTGCTTTCTTATGGTGTTTTAATACTTAAAATGCTACATTACCTTTGAAAAGTCCAGACAGTGCTGATAATGAACTGTCAATCTATCCAATCTTGGGATAAAGAGATTTAAAAGAATAGAGCAATTGGACGGTAATTGATCCTTTTTTGAGAAGAGCACATAAAGAGTCGACATGACAATAAACTCACTTGAACTTGAACTTGAACTTGATGACTGAAGCAAGAGTGCTTCGAAGAAATTCTCTCAACCCATGACATTTTACCAATAGTTATGTTTAATATATTAAATTTAAATTTAAATTTATTTATTTATATAGCACATTTTTAGTCAACTTGCATTGACCCCAAAGTGCTTCACATAATTACATCCACACACACAGGCAAAGGTGGGTGAAGTGTCTTGCCCAAGGACACAACGACAGTATGCACTCCAAGCGGGATTCGAACCAGCTACCTTCCGGTTGCCAGCCGAACACTTAGCCCATTATGCCATCTGTCATATTAACATGTCTTGAAATAGCTGATTCAAATCTCTAGAAATGTACAGTAAATTAACTCAATTTACACGTTAGCTTGTAACTTTTGCAAGGCTTTTGAAGTTGGCTGAAAAGACACTTTTCCGAAGTTCAATACTTAGCTGGAGTTTAAAGCGCGTATTTCTGTGTCGTTCTGCAATTGTGAATTTAGTGTTTTGAATAAAATTAAGAGTCAGGGTGGGATCAGGGAAATTGGAAGGATGGGGGAGGGAGAGAGAGGATTGTTGCCAATGACGAATGAAGTGGGAGCTAATCAAGATGGGGTTAGGACAGTTGTGTAGGAAGGAACTGCAGATGCTGGTTTAAACCGAAGATAGTCACAAAATGCTGGAGTAACTTAGCGGGACAGGCAGCATCTCGGGAGAGAAGGAAAGGGTGACATTTCAGGTCGAGTCCCTTCTTCAGTTGTGGTTGATGCGGGAGACAAAGAACAGGGCTGCAGGGACAGCATGACCAACCACCTAGAGAAACGCGTTTAAAGATGAACCAAGATGAAGATGTCTACGGCATTAGCTCAGGTAAAGACGGGTGCCTTTAATTAAGGAAGTAGCAGGCCTCAGTCCTCTGATTATGTTTTAGTTCAAGAGTGCGAGTCCCTTCCTGTTTGTACGCCTCTAAGTTGAGCCATTTTAGATTTCGTTCAGGTTTATTATTGTCAGTAAAAAGCTTTGTTTTGCATATTATCCAAACAGATCACATGAATACAATCAAGTCAAACTCGTACAAAAGGGAGAGCAATGGGGAAATGGTGCTAGATTTACTGGTAGTAAAGAGATTTAAAAGAATAGAGCAATTGGATGGTAATTGATCCTTCTTTGAGAAGAGCACATAAAGAGTCGACATCTTGCCGTCTGGCACCAAAAAGTAATTTGGGCAATTATTGCATGCGATTTAATATCATTATGTCCCTCGTATCACAGTGACTTCATGCCTGTGGTGTCATGCAGATTGAGAACAAAAATGTGTCAATATCCCACCATGGTCCAAGACCAGATGGCTGAAAGCTTGAGTGAGGAGATAAAAGTTCGCAACCCCCTTCTGTCTGCGTTGGCCAGATGACTATTTCTTCATGGAGTAGATCAGGCTTCCTATTGCTGACTAAGTTGTGATTATGGTTCATTTTCCAGGTGAATAACGTACTGAAATGTGTGTTCAGTGAAAGCATATCTATTGACTGAACATATCTGTTGGTTTTTCAACGCAAATTCATTTTTTATACTTTTCTGCACCATCAAACATCCATAATCAGCAGATTATTGGGTATGAGTGTTGACTTGGGAACTAGTGATAAATTCCTGTTTGATTTGTGAAGAGTATAGTGGATCTTTCATGTTATGGTGTTGGGGATAACACCGGGTTCGGCAGTGACCACACAGACATTTGCAGTAGGGTGAACTCGTGTCATATAATTTCATTTACAGTGGTAAGGAAGTCCAGGACCGCATGGGGCACTATCCCTCGACATCATTGTCGAGACATTCTTGCCATAGAGGGAGTACAGAGAAGGTTCACCAGACTGATTCCTGGGATGTCAGGACTTTCATATGAAGAAAGACTGGATAGACTCGGCTTGTACTCGCTAGAATTTAGAAGATTGAGGGGGGATCTTATAGAAACTTACAACATTCTTAAGGGGTTGGACAGGCTAGATGCAGGAAGATTGTTCCCGATGTTGGGGAAGTCCAGAACAAGGGGTCACAGTTTAAGGATAAGGGGGAAGTTTTTTAGGACTGAGATGAGAAAAACATTTTTCACACAGAGAGTGGTGAATCTCTGGAATTCTCTGCCATAGAAGGTAGTTGAGGCTGGTTCATTGGCTATATTTAAGATGGAGTTAGATGTAGCCCTAAAGGGATCAGGGGGTATGGAGAGAAAGCAGGTACGGGATACTGAGTTGGATGATCAGCCATGATCATATTGAATGGCGGTGCAGGCTCGAAGGGCCGAATGGCCTACTCCTGCTCCTATTTTCTATGTTTCTATATTTCCATCAGAGTGCATGTGCGGTGGCGCTGGCGATGCCAGGGTTGACCCGGCAGCTCAGTCCTAGTCTTCATGTCTTTGTGATGTGGTGATCTTGGGCTTTCCCTGCAGTGCACCCATGCCTTGAGACGAGGTGCTGGTGCTCGAGTTTATCCTGGCAGTTTAGCTTTGGGCATGATGATGCGGCAATGGCAGTCTCTGGATTATCCTGGTGGCTCAGCGGCACTGACGTCTCAGGCTTGTCCCGACCTCTCAGTGTTAGTCTAGGGTAGAGGCACTGGCTGTCTAGGGTTCCTTCCTGCCAGTTCAATCTTGACCATACAATGGCACAGGTGGTTTTGGGTTTGTCCCAGTGGCTCAGTCTTCCTTGAACCATGACAGGGGAACACACCCAGCAGGGCGGCATGCCTGGGTGTTATAGGGAGTAGGCTGACAAGATTCAGGTGGCCAAACCAAAATTAGCAAATTGGACCCAGCTGTTACCAATGATGCTTCTTCTTCTTCTTGCGTATGGCTTGCACAGCCTAAAGTTGTCGGACAACTTGTTCTATTTGACCTTATTTGATTGTGCACACCGGGTTGATTGCATTTGTCAAATCGTGAAGGTTGCAATCTCAAACCCCACCAATGATGCTGAGGACTTTCACCTGGCTCAGCCAGTGATGGGGAACAGAGCATCATCCATGTTCTAGGGAAGATGTTGTCCAGCTGGAAAGGGTACAGAAATGATTTATGAGGATGTTGCCAGGACTAGAGGGTTTGAGCTATAGGTTGGAACTTTATTTATTAGAGCACAGGAGGATGAGGGGTGATCTTATAGAAGTGCATAAAATCAGGATAGGAACAGATCGGGTAGATGCACAGATTCTCTTTCCCAGAGTATGTGAATCGAGTACCAGAGGACATAGGTTCAAGGTGAAGGGGAAAAGATTTAATAGGAATCTGATGGGTAACATTTTCACACAAAGGGTGTTGGATGTATGGAACAAGCTGCCAGAGGAGGCAGTTGAGGCTGGGACTATCCCATTGTTTAAGAAATCGTTAGACAGGTTCATGGATAGGGTGGGTTTGGAGGGATATGGACCAAACGTGGGCAGGTAGGACTAGTGTAGCTGGGACATGTTGGTCGGTGTGGGCCGAAGGGCCTATTTTCTCGCTGGATACAGTAACTCTATGACTCTCTCCAGAGGGCGCTGTCACATTGTGTACTGGGCATTGGGACCAGAGGAGACGGTGTAGTGAGGAAGTGGAAAGCACGGAACTGAGGGATCATTTCTACTTTTGATTGCCTGAGGCGAGTTACCTTCGGCTAAACGTTGGGATAGTCCCTGCATCCACTACCTCCTCTGGCAGCTTGTTCAATACACCCACCACCCTTTGTGTGAAAAAGTTACCCCTCAGATTCCTATTAAATGTTTTCCCGTTCACCTTAAACCTTTGTCCTCTGGTCCTCGATTCACCTCCTCTGGAAGTGGAAACTTATCACC
This sequence comes from Amblyraja radiata, assembly GCF_010909765.2. Taxonomy (NCBI): domain Eukaryota; kingdom Metazoa; phylum Chordata; class Chondrichthyes; order Rajiformes; family Rajidae; genus Amblyraja; species Amblyraja radiata. Next base: position 66,203,664 of record NC_045960.1, read on the forward strand.
CATTTCCCAGTACCTCCACCCCCCTTTGTGTCACCCTTGTGTAACCCAGGACATCACCCAGGAGGAAGCCAATGTCTTCAGGAACTATAGCCTCTCATTTGAGACAGACCTGCATGGAAATTGAAGCATAAGATTACACAGCCTCTGGAGATTGCTTCAGCAATCACTGCAAAAGAGGTGAATACCATTTCAACTTGACTTTCCTCTCAAATCTACTATAAATTGTCCATAAAGCAATCACTGAAATGAATGTGCTCATTAACTAAGAATTCACAACCCTGTGGGCTAGAATATTACAAAGATTCACAATCTCCTTTGAAGACATTTCTTCTCATTTCAGATCAAACGCAATTTTTAAAATCCTGAGCCCATGTTCCATCATTCTGGCTCCTCCAGAGAAAAAAACCTTTATATTCATGAATTATATCCATGCAATTGTTATTGTTGGAAAGTCCACATAATGTTGACAACGGGTGCTTTTGAACAATCAAATCCATGGGCTATTGATCTAGAGGTTCTTGTGTGACCCATGGAGTCGTGCCGAACTCTGTTTTGAGATCAACATGTGAAAGGGACCTCATCCCAGATTGGCAGCAAGATGTGCCTTCCTGCCAGTTACAGCAAGCGCACATGTTGTCAACATTGCGAGTATATTTCTCTATCCCAAAGTGCATGCCTGTCTCTCAGTTATTAGAAATGACCCCATGTCTACCCTTGTCACCTGAGATATCTTTCTGCAGTGTGTTAAGCAGTGTGGTAGCTTGGTACATATATGTATGCAAAAGCTCTATTGCATTTAACATAAAAATATATATATTAACATTATTTTACTTGCATTGTGTAAATCTGACTTTCACTGTTTAATGAAATAATCCTGCGTAACAGAAATAAATATTAAGACAAAGTATTTGCCAGGTTCTTGTATTTCCACAAGAGGGCAGTGTTACCTGCGTCCTCGTGGACTGCACACAGTTAGAATCACAGGTTCCTACATTATTTTTTTCTGTTATCATTCTTTGCTTCTTGAAAAGGGAAATTGTGAAAATTTCCAAGTTAATTTGTCACCCTGAGTTCCTCCAATGACTCTCACATTTTGGTTACCAAGGCTTGGGTATCCGCACCAATCACACTTGCATTTCCATCACCACCACTTACTTCTCTCCTTCAAGGCAGCTTCTTTGACCAAGCATCTGGCCACCATTCCTGCTGTGAGCCCTGGCTCAAAGCCATTTTGGGATTGCAAAGTGTGCTTCCTATATATATTTTTTAAAGGATATTAATTCAAAATGCTGTCCTGATGAATAACACTGACCTTTATTTGTTAAACTTCACTCCAACAAATGAAATCTGTGAGGATGGAAGATAAATGGGATAGCACTCTGGTCAAATAGGAGGCTGTGTATGATGGCACTTTTGGTTGGAACAGAGTTGCCGACGTTTACTTTAGTCTGAGGTGCTTTTCCATCTCAGGAATCTTTATTTGATTTGGGACTGTTTTGGTGGGAAAGGATGAAAAATTAGCTTTCCTGATGTTTCTGCAAAGCAGCTTCAAATTCAACATGGAAATGTTACTGCAATTGTCCCTCATGTCTTTACATATCGGGTCCATTATGAAATTTTGCAGCATTGTCGTGGTAGAAATATAAAACAGCTTAATATTTGAAATCTCAGAAATTATGTGTCTGCTAATAAAGATGTGGAAACTTTTATTTCATTTATATTTGAAATATTATACTTTGGGCATTGGTGAAACTGTAGAAACAACATGTTATATTTAAACATTATATCTTATTGTCAGATATTGATTTGTTGCGCAGTGCAGCTGTGGAGGGGAGGTTTTGATTATAACAAATAATAAAGAGGGTTGTGCAACCAACATTTCTTTGTTCATGTGTATTCTTCAGAGACAATCAAGGTTTAGTATTGCATTGAAAAGCTTTACCAAAAGAAAATTGTGATGATCGTGTTTAAAATGTATCTGTAAAGTTGGAGTGAATATTATTGAGTCAATGACTGTCTAAAGCACAGGTTGTTCTCTCTTTTGTTGCATCTTTCAATGCATTGCCGACCACCTCAGAGGTTTGCACCACAGATGGATTTTCCAAGTCCTTTGGTGTGAACAAGCCTTTCATGTCATTTTTAGTCCTTGATGGCAGAAACATAATGCATCACAAATAACAAAGTAGCACAACTATTTCTTAACTTGGCCTTGAAGTGAATTGGATTAAAATTTACAATAGACACAAAGAACTGCAGATGCTGGTTTACAAAAATAATCACAGTCATGGAGTAATTTCTTGGGTCAGGCAATATCTCCGAAGAACATGGACAGTCAACATTTCGGGTCCAGGTGTGATAAACTCAACAGCGATAAGACAGAATTCCTCCTCATAGGCTCCAAAGCCACACTCAGCAAAATCAATAACCCCACTCTCACCATCGACGGCACCACTGTCTCCCCATCTCCCCAGGCCCGCAACCTTGGCGTGATCTTTGATTCCACCCTCTCCCTTGAGCCTCACATCCGCCATGTCATTAAAACCTCCTTCTTTCATCTCCGCAACATCGCCAAACTCAGACCCTCTCTCACACCGCCCGCTGCTGAAAGACTCATTCATGCCTTCATCTCCTCCCGACTGGACTATTGCAACTCACTTCTCCTTGGCATCAGCTCCACCTACATCAACCGACTCCAACTGGTCCAGAACGCAGCCGCCCGACTCATCACCCATACCAAATCCTGGCATCACATCACTCCAGTCCTCAAACAACTTCACTGGCTTCCCATCTCCCACCGGATCACCTACAAAATCCTGATCTTCACCTACAAAGCCCTCCACCATCTGGCCCCCCCATATCTCATTGACCTCCTCTCCCCCTACCAACCCTCACGGTACCTCAGATCCACATCAGCCGGTCTCCTCTCCATCCACAAGTCCAACCTCCGCAGTTTTGGGGACAGAGCCTTCTCCAGGGCAGCTCCCAGGCTCTGGAACTCCCTCCCCCAACTGATCCGCAATTCCGTGTCCCTCACCATCTTCCAGTCCCGCCTCAAGACCCATCTCTTCACCTCTGCCTATCCTTAGCCCCACGTCCCCGTCCCTTTTCATCTGTGCATTAATTGCCTCATACTGTGTTTTGTATTGAATTCTGTCTTTACTTTGTGTACTAGTCATGTCTCTACTATTTATTTCATTCCCCTTACATGTTTTTCCTCTACCTGCTCAATTTTTGTAAGGTGTCCTTGAGACTCTTGAAAGGCGCCCATAAATAAAATTAATTATTATTATTATTATTATAAGTGGATACGGGTGAGAGGGGTTTGATTGTATGATGTGCCACTTATGGACAGCTGAATGCGGAAATTGTGAAAATGCTATCTTAATTGTTACTCTCTTTTTCAGCTCCTTTTAGAAACATAGAAAATAGGTACAGTAGGCCATTTGTCCCTTCAAGCGAGCACCGCCATTCAATAATATCAAAGCTAATCAACCAAAATCATTCCCCCGTTCTGGCTCTTTCCCCTTATTCCTTGATTGCCTTTAGCCTAACTCGCTCTTGAAAACATCCAGTGAATTGGCCTCCCCTGCCTTCTGTGGCATATAATTCCACAGACTTACAACTCTCTGGGTGAAAAAGTCTTGCCTCATCTCAGTCCTAAATGGCCTACCCCTTATTCTTAAACTGTGGCCCCTGGTTCTGGACTCCCCCAACATGGGGAACAGAATGGCAGGCAGTGGCGAGTGGAGTGTCGCAAGGCTCGGTGTTGGGGCCGCAACTGTTTACCATATATATTAATGATTTGGAAGAGGGAATTGGGAGCAACACCAGCAAGTTTGCGGATGACTGCGCCGCCGTTGCCGAAGCTCTGGTCCGGTCCCCGGTCTCCGGTAGGAAAGGCTGCGCCAATCCATATGGTAGGGGGGCGAGGACGCCACTCGGAGAAATAGTCACATCCTCGCCAGGAAGTGACTGGGAAGCGGTTTCCCCCTTACCCCTCCCCCCTCCCCCACATAGAAAAACGAAAGAATCCCCAAACAAAACTATTTAGACAAACTAAAATAAAAAAAAGATAGGAAAAAACAGACAGGCTGTAGGCAGAGGTGCCTTCAATGCAGAGCCCCTAGTGGAGAATGAATGGCTGTGCTGGCTCGAAGGGCCGAATGGCCTCCTCTTGCACTTATTTTCTATGTTTCTATGAGTGACTATATTCATGTATGGAAATCAGATTATAATTCATGCTGTTATGCCTAAATGTATATATTAAATACTTTATTGATCCCTTCAGGGAAATTCAGATGTCCAGAAGCCCCCAACCAACAAACCCACACATTCAAAACTAACGCAGACAGAAAATACCTAAAATACAATGTGGACAATACCTGAGAGCAATAAATACTTAAAAAGACCAATAATAAACAATTAAAAAATGCAAAAACGCATCCCCCCACAGCCTAGCGGTCAGTATTATAAAATCTAATGGCTGCAGGTGTGAAGGACCTCCTGAACTGCTCCGTTCTACAACCAGGGAGAGGAGCCGGTTGTTGTTCCGAGTGCTCTTTTGACTCTCCAGAATTACATGGAGGGGATGCCCGGGGTTTTCCAGGATGACCTGCACCTTGCGCCTCATATGCCTCTCAAGCACATCCATCCCAGAGTCCACTCTCCCCTCCAGCACTGAGCTATCCCGTTTTACCAGTTTGTCCAGTTTCTTATTGTTTATCACACTGATGCTGTTGCCCCAGCAGACAACAGCGTAAAAAATGACACTTGCAACCACAGTATTGTAAAACATGTACAGCATATCATTACGCACATTGAATGATTTTAGCCTTCTGAGGAAAAAGAGTCTGCTCTGGCCTTTTTTTGTAGAGGGGGTCAGAGTTGACAGACCAGTCCAGTTTGTTATCAAGGTGCACTCCAAGGTATTTATATGTCTGCGCCACCTCAATGTCAGCCCCTGCAGCGTTGACTGGCTGAAGTTAACCACCATCTCTTTAGTCTTGCTTGTATTCAGGATGAGACAGTTCTCTTTACTCCAGGCACAGAAGGCACTGGTCAAGTCCCTGTATTCCTCCTCATGCCCATTCCTTACACATGCCACAATTGCTGTGTCATCTGAATATTTCTGTACGTGGCATATGTCAGACTTATAATTGAACTCTGCAGTATACAGGGTGAAGAGGAACGGGGCCAGAACCGTTCCGTGTGGGGCTCCAACATTGCACACCACTGTCCCGGAAACACAGTCCCCCAGCTTAACAAACTGTGGTCGACCTGTCAGGTAGTTGTATATCCAGGAGGTAAAGGTGGAGTCCACTGCCATCTTCTTAAGCTTGTCTTTCAGAATCAGGGGCTGGATGGTGTTGAACGCACTTGAAAAGTTGTAGGTGCTGGGACCAGTGCCGTGTCTCACCTATCACACCATCTGTATGGAGGAAACTAAGCTACTTTTTCCCCCCCCAAAATCATCCTGCGGGCCGGTAGTTTGACAGCCCTGCTTTAAACCAGTGCCCTCTAGTTCTTGAATCACATATCCCGGGAAAAAGACTGTGCATTCACCTTATATATTCCCCTCATAGTTTTTACTCGCCTCTAAAACAATTTTTGCTTTATTTCGAACTTTCAGCACCTGCAGATTTTTGAGCGTGAGAAATTTGTGATCAGCGTGAGAATTTTGTGAAATGTGTGACTCTCACGCTCAATGCTTGAGAGTTGGCAGCCCTGTCTAGCCTGTCCAATCTTCTAAGCATTTTATATGTTTCTATAAGATCCCCTCTCATTCTTCTAAATTTGAGCGATGTACAAGCACACCCAGGTCTCGTTGCACATCTCCTTCTCCTAATCTGACACCATGCAGATAATAATCTGCCTTCCTGTTCTTGCCACCAAAGTGGATAACCTCACATTTATCCACACTATACTGCATCTGCCATGCATCTGCCCACTCACCCAACCTATCGAAGTCACCCTGCATCCTCATAGCATCCTCATCGAGGCTCACACTGCCACCCAGCTTTATGTCATCCGCTAACTTGGAGATGTCACATTTAATTCCCTCTTCTAAATCGTTAATATATATTGTAAACAACTGGGGTCCCAGCACAGAGCCTTGCGGCACCCCACTAGTCACTGCCTGTCATTCTGAAAAGGAGTTGTTAATTCCTACTCTTTGCTACCTGTTTGCCAACCAGTTCTCTATCCATCCACTGGGCGGCACCATCAGCGATGGCAGCCTTGCCAACAGTCTGTCTGTCTTTTCATCTTTTTTGTTATTTTTAGGGTGTTTTAAAAATTTGTGTTAATGTTCTCTGGTTTGTTTTATGTGGGGGGAGGTAGTCAGAGGAAACTTTTTTTCAATCTCTTATCTTGCCGGAGATACAATTGTTTACCGGATCGTATCTCCGGTCGCTCTGCGGTCTAACATCATGGAGTTTGAGACCTTGCTTGGGACTGACTTTGAGCCCCACCACGGGGACGTGGACTTACTATTGCGGCCGATCCCTTGCCTGGGATCGATGCTCCAATCGCGGCCTGCGGATTTCACGATCGAGGAGCTTGCAGTGTTGGGTAGAGACTGATGTCGGGAAGCTTCAAAGTTGTACAAGGTTCAACCAGCCCCGATCCGGGGTCGATCGCCCAGCACGGGGGAGCTAAGACTCCCCTCCCAATGCAGGAGCTTAATTGCCCTGATGCGGAGGGCCCGACCGCCGGCTACGGGAGCCAAGAGTCTCGAGGCCCCTGACAGCAGGAGATCAAAGGGAAGAGATTGAACTATTTTTTCACCTTCCATCACAGTGAGGAATGTGGAGGTCACTGTGATGGATGTTTATGTTAAAATGTATTTTGTGTGTCTTGTTGCTTTTTATTGGTATGATGACTGTATGGCAAATCAAATTCCTCGTATGTTGCAAAACATACTTGGAAAATAAAATATGATTATGATTATGATGTCAATACCCTACCCCCAATGCCATGTGCTCTGATTTTGCACATTATTCTCTTGTGTGGGACCTTGTCAAAGGCTTTGTGAAAGGCCAGATACACCACATCCACTGGCTCTCCCTTATCCATTCTACTTGTTACATCCTCAAAATATTCCAAAAGATAAGGCAAGCATGATTTCCCCTTTATAAATCCATGCTGACTTTGACCGATCCTGTCACTGCTTTCCAGATGCGCTGCAAAAACATCTTTAATAATCGACTCCAGCAACTTCCCCACTGTCGATGTAGTGCTAACTGGTCTATAATTCCCTGTTTTCTCTCTCCCTCCTTTCTCAAAAAGTGGAGTTACATTGGGTACCCTCCAGTCCACAGGAACTGTCGTGAGAACATTGGCAGGGCTCTCGCTTAACTTTTTTTCCCTGTTGCCAGCTGGGCAACCTTGGCAGCTTTTTAGGTTGCCAAATGACAGTTTAGGTGGTCATTTAAGATGGCTTGCATGACGCGTGCGATAATGTGCTTGGACGAAATGTGTAGTTACCAGTCGGAATTATGCTCAATGAAGCATTCACATATTATTTCTGCTTCAAATAAAGTCACAAACTAAACATATTCACCAATCAAGACATAATATATACCACAATGACATGCAGCAAAATTATAATACAGTATCTCAACTCTTTTTACACATTGCAATGCATGCAATTTCTATTATTTCTTTCCACTTCCAACCAAAAATGTGGTTGGATTATTCAGCGTATGATCAACTTGTGTCAATAAATCCTGGAAGATGATAACATATATGCTTAACCATGCACACTACAGATTGATGCAAGCATGTTTTCTGTGAAGGACCGAAAATTATCATGACATGGCCATAGCATGGGTCGTTATTGCTATTGGTACAGAAACACTCTCGCTTCCCACATAATTTATCCACAACAAAATATACAGGTTACAAGGAATTTTCTAATGGCATTTTATGATTATAGCTGTTAAAACTGACTGTACCCATCTGACAGGTTAAACATTACACTAACTAACAAGAGATGACCAAAGGACATAAATGCAGCAAATCTTCTTTTGGTAATATGTGTCAAAATTTGGTAAAAGGTGTCAAAATGCCACATTACCGGACATTCAGATTAGATGTATGTGTTGTGAACAGCAATGAAGATACCCAGTTTGTAAGCACCAAATTTAAAAATAATTGTTGATAAATGCTTTTTCCATCATTCCCACTTCAGAATTAACATTAAAATTTCAACTGAAATATCTCCTGATCAAATTTGTGATGTATATGACCAACTGTTGAAGTAAAACCTGGATAAATCCAACGTGTAGTTGTGAATGTTGCTCATCAAAATAACAGTACCTATACTTCATATTAAGAGCATTGATTTTCCATTTAAATGAATTCTGTAACAACGTGTCAACGGTAGCAGTGACAATCGAACACTGCAGTTTTAATGTTTCACATGTTCACAATTTAATTAATCCATCTTTTTGGATTAAAACAAATAATAACATTGGGAATTAAAAGATATTTGATTGCATTCCGTTAGGGTCGGGAGGGTGCGAATCAGTGCATGATGGATAGATGGCGGGGGGGGGGGGGGGTGAAAAGGCAATCGGTGCGGATTGGATTGATTCAGGCAGGGGAATTAGTGAGTGTTGGTTGGAGTAGGTAAAAGTGTGAGGTAGAGCGCAGGGGATGGCGGTCGGATTCCCCTTGGTTGTCTGATATCATCTGACATGTTTGTTCATTAAAGGTATATATTGTCTAGAAAAAAATACTGGGTATGGGTATTCACACTGTAATTGTAAATATCTCGGGCTATTTTTGAGGACAAAGTAAATGTTCACACATTCAGGCCATTATATATAGTCAGGGATTAAATATATACAGGTTGACTTTTCCTATTGCATACAATTTTGCATTTGGTGATGATAAGCCAGGAATGAACATTTATCTGATGGAAAATCTAGGACAGATTTCTCTGTGAAAGCCCCACGAGATGCTTGTTCAAATGTCACCTGTCCATGTTCTCCAGAGATGCTGCCTAACCTGCTGAGTTACTCATTTGTATATTGACCAGCATCTGCAGTTCTTTGTTTAGATGTTAAATTGTTGCTTTTGATAAGTGTGGTTTGCCTTTATCTTCAAAACACTGCAGCATTGAGGTGAATCTGAGGAAAGATGTTAAAGCAATTTAGCTGAATTAGAAGATTGGATGGTATAATTGTTTTGAAGGTGTGGGATGGGACAGTTGGTTAGGAAGGACAGCAAAATGTTACATCTTGTCGAGCTGATTCCTCACAGCTCCACGGTAATCAATTCAAAACACTGGTACTGAATGTGTGGACTTTGTGCGTTCTCCCTGTGACCAATTGTGTTTTGTATAGGAATGTACTATCTGCCAAAATGCATGCAACTAATGGTCATGTTCTTTATTTTCAGAAGAAAATTAGCTTGAACATGTTTTTGGATACAATGATGGCTGACCCTCCTCCGCAGTGCCTCGTTTGGTTACCACTCATGCACCGACTTGCCAATGTGGAAAACGGTAAGTTCTGGCAATTAAACTGACTCTATCAAACAGGACTGTACTAATAAACACCAGAGAGACTGCAGCAATGCAAAACATTGGCAGCTCACCACCTGCTTCTCGGTGTTGAGAAACATTGGCCTCCATATTCTGTAAACGAATAAGTAAAAAAAGTCCGCAAAATCTCTTGATCTCTCAAAATCTCTCAAAATATGTTGCTACTGACATCTTTGCCTATGATTTCCAATCTATTGCTCACCATTGAGGAAAAAAAGAACCATATGAAATTAGGAGCTGGTGCCAGCCACATGCTCCTTCAAGTTTGCGTTCAATTTAATAAGATTTGATTGTAACCTCAACTCCACCTTCCTGTTCATTCCTGGTCTTTCAATTCCTTGTTTATGAAGTCTCCCTATGTCTGCCTTAAAAATAGTAAAGACTTTGCTTCCACGAAACTTTGGAGGAAGAGAATTCCAAAGACACTCAACCATTTTGAGAGGGAAAAAATTTGCCGTACCACTTATGTAAATAGATTACCCCTTATTTTTAAAGAGTGATGACACCGGGTGGCGCCTGCAATTGCTACCTCGCCAACAGTCTGTTTGTCCCTTCCTTCTTTGTTATTTGTTAATGTGTTAAATGTATGTTTTTAGTGTTCTTTAGCTTGTTTTACGTGGGACCTGCGGACTTAACATCACGAAGCTGGCGATCCCAGGGATTGACATTGTGGCTCCAACCGCGGAAGCCTGCGGACTAACATCGTGGAGCTTGCGGTCTCTGTTTAGAAACCAACTTCGGGAACTCCAAGCCGCAGGAGATTCGACCACCCCGACACGGGAGTTTGGATCGCCCCAACGCGGGAGTTTGGATCGCCCCGACGCGGGAGCTTCGATCGCCCCGACGCGGGAGTTTGGATCGCCCCGACGCGGGAGCTTCGATCGCCCCGACGCGGGAGCTTCGATCGCCCCGACGCGGGAGCTTCGATCGCCCCGACGCGGGAGTTTGGATCGCCCCGACGCGGGAGCTTCGATCGCCCCGACGCGGGAGCTTCGATCGCCCCGACGCGGGAGTTTGGATCGCCCCGACGCGGGAGTTTGGATCGCCCCGACGCGGGAGTTTGGATCGCCCCGACGCGGGAGCTTCGATTGCCTCGTCGCGGGACCTTCAATCGCCCAGACACGGAGGCTTCGACTGCCGGCTGTAGGAGCTTCGATCGCCCCGACTGCGGAAAGTTCGACTGCCCCGATCGCGGGAGAATAAAAAAGGACGAAGATTGGACTTTGTGGCCTTCCACAGTGAGAAAAGTGGGGAATCTGCTGTGGTGGATGTTAACTTTGATGAGGTTGTGTGTCTTATTCCTTTTTTTTTTAGTATGGCTGTATGGTAATTCATATTTCACTGTACCTTAATTGATACATGTGACAATAAACTGACCTTGAAACCTTGAACCTTGAAACCTTAGTACTAATATTCTCACATGGAAACATTCTTTCCACATTCACACTGTCAAGAACCCTGAGGATATTATGTATTTTAATTAGATCACCAATAAACATCAGTAGATATAAACCTAGCCTCTCAACCTTTTCTCATAAGCCAAACCCTAATTTGGTCCCCTAATTTGAGGAAGGACATTCTTGCTATTGAGGGAGTGCAGCGTAGGTTTACAAGGTTAATTCCCGTGATGGCAGGACTGTCATATGCTGATAGAATGGAGCAGCTGAACTTGTACACTCTGGAGTTTAGAAGGATGAGAGGGTATCTCATTGAAACATATAAGATTGTTAAGGGTTTGGACACGTTAGAGGCAGGAAACATGTTCCCGATGTTGGGGGAGTCCAGAACCAGGGGCCACAGTTTAAGAATAAGGAGTAAGCCATTTAGAACGGAGACGAGGAAACACTTTTTCTCACAGAGAGTGGTGAGTCTGTGGAATTCTCTGCCTCAGAGGGCTGTGGAGGCAGGTTCTCTGGATGCTTTCAAGTGAGAACTAGATAGGGCTCTTAAAAATAATGGAGTCAGGGGATATGGGGAGAAGGCAAGAACGGGGTACTGATTGGGGATGATCAGCCATGATCACATTGAATGGCGGTGTCTAACCCTTCCATTGGAGGTATCAGTTCAGTTAGTCTTCGTTGAACTGCTTCTGATGCTTCAGCATTGTTTATGAGATGAGAAACCAATACTGTACACAGCGATCGCGATGTGGTTGTTGCTGTGCTGGCCCCTCATATCAAATCTCCCATCAGCTTTCTCTGAAAGAAACAGTCCTAATCTCTGTAATCTTGCCTTGTAATTGTTGTCCGTCACAACAAGAAACATTCTTGTAAATCCTTTCAGGACCATCTCTCACATCCTCACGACCTTCATATAATGCGGTGACTTTCAATGTTCTGAATGATTGTCCTATTTTTATGCTGTTAGGGGATGAATTGTTGAAGTACTGCTTTCTGATAACTAATATAAAAATTCATTCCTATAGGTATCGGGGACTGTACCTTTAAGAATCATGTATGGGCAAGTCTATCTTGGGATGACATTATGTGCTGACTGTGGGTTTGTACTTTGTACCCTGCATGATGAGATTAAGTCGTGTTCGATACCTGCGTGATGAGATTAAGTTGTGGTCGATACATCCTTGTTTACTCCATTGTATAAAATAATGAGTTTGAGCGCTGCTTCGGCAGAGAGACTGACTCAGACGCCTGTACTCTGTGCGAACCTCTCTCATGTATTAAACATTCAGATGGATCTAAATTTCTGTGACTGTCGTTGGTTGGGAAAATATTTCTAACATAATTGGCGCCCAACGTGGGGCCCCAATACCTCTGTTGCCTTCTTCCAATAAACCGAGAGCTCTCACTTTAAGGATTTACGGAAGGTGGAAACAGAGTGACGGGGTCCAATCGACACGACCGAGATAAAACTGAATGTTCCGTAGGAAGGGGCCCCCGGGTTAAGTAATTTTGACTTTGTTGAGTTGTACTTTGTTACCTTCCTCGGAGACCAGAAACGACAGACAGAATTGTCTGGGACAATTGAAGAGAGTAGTTGGACTACTCCGGTGACCGGGTCGCCAAAGAAGTCTGGGACTTCAGAGTCAAGTTGGACTTGACAGGGAAAAAGTATCGTCGTACGTCTCGAGGAGGGAATCAGAATGGGCTCGACAAACTGAAAAGGAACCTGACCAGCCTGGAACAGGAAAACCAAAGGTTCGAGGAGATTGTGAAACCAGGCGACTGGGTGTCTATCAAGGTCATCAAAAGAAAAAGGTGGTCGAACCCTCGGTGGGACGGACCTTACCAAGTTCTGCTCACCACACCAACGGCCGTAAGGATCGCGGAGAGACCAACGTGGGTACACATAACACATTGTAAACGAATGAAGGTAAACTCTGAGAACAAAAAGTAACAAGGGAATTAGTGACGGCTGATGGCCTACCAGGGCCCAGTAACGACTAAAACCCGAGTAACTTGTCGTAACCAAAAAAAAAAGAAAAAATCAATCATAAAATGGATTTGGACGACTAGTCTTTGTATGGTTGCAAACGGATGGGATTATGTTATAAAACTTAAGGAAGATAAAACAGGCACGTTCCACATTGACCCATGTAAAGAGTACCCCGGAACGTGGTGTGCCGAAAGAGCCTATGGCACCGATGGAACATACGTGTGCAGAGCCCCGTGCAGCACATGGGGTCAGGTTTTCCAGCACTCTCTCAATAGGGGCTACCAAGGGTGGGGAATGTCAGACGGAACAGACTTACACAGCAGGTGGTCCCTGGTGGTGGCCTCCCCACCCCTCCATCGAAAGAATTGGAAAACCATCATGACAATAAAGAAGCCCAAACAACAGGACGTAGGCAACTACTTCCTTTGTATAGATGTAAGGATGCAGGACCCATGTTGCAAATTCAGAGTAGAGGTCGCCCCACCTGCTTTAAAAGGGCATCAATTATACCGGTGCCCAAGAAGAGTAAGGTGACGTGCCTCAATGACTATCGACCAGTAGCACTAACGCCGGTGGTGATGAAGTGCTTTGAGAGGTTGATCATGGAGCAAATCAACTCCTACATCGACAAAAACCTGGACCCACTGCAGTTCGCGTACCGCCACAACAGATCAACGGTGGATGCGATCTCGCTGGCCCTCCACTCCGCACTGGACCACTTGGACAACAAAAACTCATATGTCAGGCTGTTATTCATTGATTACAGCTCGGCATTTAACACAATCATCCCCTCCAAACTGGTTACCAAACTCGCAGAACTGGGTCTCTGCGCATCCCTCTGCAACTGGATCCTTGACTTCCTCGTCCACAGACCACAGTCTGTTCGTATTGGTGGAAATGTGTCAGCCTCAATAACAATCAGCACGGGAGCACCTCAAGGCTGCGTGCTCAGCCCCCTGCTGTACTCACTCTATACCCATGACTGCGTAGCGAACCACAGTGCGAACTCCATCATCAAGTTCGCTGACGACACCACTATTGTGGGGCGTATCACTGATGGGGATGAGTCAGAGTACAGAAGAGAGATCGAGCAACTGTCCATATGGTGCCAGCGCAATAACCTGGCCCTCAACACCAGCAAAACCAAGGAACTGATTGTGGACTTTGGAAGGAGTAGGAGGGGGACCCACAGCCCCATTTATATCAACGGGTCGATGGTTGAAAGGGTCAAGAGCTTCAAATTCCTGGGCGTGCACATCTCTGAAGATCTTTCCTGGTCCGAGAACACTAATGCAATCATCAAAAAAGCACATCAGCGCCTCTACTTCCTGAGAAGATTACGGAGAGTCGGATTGTCAAGGAAGACTCTCTCTAACTTCTACAGGTGCACAGTCGAGAGCATGCTGACCGGTTGCATCGTGGCTTGGTTCGGCAATTTGAGCGCCCTGGAAAGGAAAAGACAACAAAAAGTTGTAAACACTGCCCAGTCCATCATCGGCTCTGACCTTCCTTCCATCGAGGGGATTTATCGCAGTCGCTGCCTCAAAAAGGCTGGCAGTATCATCAAAGACCCACACCATCCTGGCCACACACTCATCTCCCTGCTACCTTCAGGTAGAAGGTACAGGAGCCTGAAGACTGCAACAACCAGGTTCAGGAATAGTTACTTCCCCTCAGCCATCAGGCTATTAAACCTGGCTCGGACAAAACTCTGATTATTACCAACCACTTTCTGTTATTTGCACTATCAGTTTATTTATTCATGTGTGTATATATTTATATCATGGTATATGGACACATTTATCTGTTTTGTAGTAAATGCCTACTATTTTCTGTGTGCTTAAGCAAAGCAAGAATTTCATTGTCCTACACAGGGACACATGACAATAAACTAACTTGAACTTGAACTTGAAACCAATAGGACCTGAAGAAAGGATTATAAAAATAATTCCAATAAAAGACCTAAGAAAGTCCTTGGAGGTAGAAACGGGATACGCGGACGAAAATACCTGGCTGGAATGGATGAGGTACACGGCAAAAACATTGGGACGAAGTGATTGCTATGCCTGTACATCTGCCAAACCACAACTCATCCCCACCCCATTTCCCCTGAATTTTAGTAACTCCCCAGGAGGGGTCACATGCATGCTGTCCCTGTTCACGGGGAAGGAAGCACCAAAAAATAAAAACTGCTCAGACCTACATTACCTGTACCCGGCAGTGCTGAAAGACATGGTCCCACCACCATTCACCATCCCGACAGGGGGAGGATTTAATTGCTTCTCTAGGTGGAGTGAGGAAGGAAAGGAGTTGGGCAACGTGGGGAACTGTGTAACTACAGTAAAGGTTTCCGGAGTCGAACCAACTACGGGCCCAAGTCCCCTGCTGGAATTAGACGTCAACCTTCTGACACAACAGAAAGTTGGGAGGGCAGATGTATGGTGATACTGTGGAGGTAGGATATTAAGAACAAAGCTACCCCAGAATTGGAAGGGGACGTGCGCAATGACCCAGCTGATAATGCCCTTCGCCCTAGTAACTCTAAGGAGGGACGAAGGAAGAGAGGACCCGGGAAGAATGGAATCAGGGAAAAGAGTAAATCGGGAATTAATTAAGGGATCGTTCGACGCACACATCTACATTGATGAAATCGGGGTTCCTAGGGGGGGTCCCAGATGAGTTTAAGGCCCGAAATCAGATAGCCGCCGGGTTTGAGTCAGTCTTTTTCTGGTGGTCAACCACTAATAAGAATGTAGACTGGATCAACTATCTGTATTACAATCAGCAGCGGTTCATTAACTATACAAGAGATGCCATAAAAGGCATGGCCGAACAATTGGATCGAACTAGCCTAATGGCCTGGCAAAATCGGATGGCCTTAGACATGTTATTAGCGGACAGAGGAGGCATGTGCGTCATGTTTGGCTCATCATGCTGCACCTTAATTCCAAATAATACTGCCCCGGACGGTTCAGTCTCCAGGGCCTTGGCTGGGTTATCATCACTGGCGGAGGAGCTGGCCGAGAACTCCGGGGTAGACACTTCATGGACAGGGTTCCTTGAAAGCTTGTTCGGGAAATGGAAAAATATTGTCATTTCTGCACTAACATCCTTAATAGTGTTTACAGGAATGTTAGCCGGATTGGGATGCTGTATAATTCCCTGTGTTCGAGGGTTGTCTCAAAGACTAATAGAAACAGCCCTTACAAAGAAAATGCAGATGTACGAGTTGGTTCCTCAGAAAGGGATTGAGGAAGAAGAAGTGGACATTGACCTAAGGGATACCTTCATGGCCTGAACGGAACCCCCGCGGATGAACAGATTGCATAAAGTCAAAAGAAAGTGCAATGTTGTGATGGAACCAGGGAGGCGTTCGGGACAGGGGAATTTTTTGAAATTGTTAATAAATTGTTGGATAATTGTATAAACAGGGGGAAAATGATATAAAAATTCATTCCTATAGGTATCGGGGACTGTACCTTTAAGAATCATGTATGGGCAAGTCTATCTTGGGATGACATTATGTGCTGACTGTGGGTTTGTACTTTGTACCCTGCATGATGAGATTAAGTTGTACCCTGCGTGATGAGATTAAGTTGTGGTCCTGTGTGATGAGATTAAGTTGGGGAAAACCGATACCTGCGTGATGAGATTAAGTTATGGTAGATACATCCTTGTTTACTCCATTGTATAAAATAATGAGTTTGGGCACTGCTTCGGGAGAGAGACTCCCTCAGACGCCTGTACTCTGTGCGATCCTCTCTCATGTATTAAACATTCAGTTGGATCTAAATTTCTGTGACTGTCGTTGGTTGGGAAAATATTTCTAACATAACCCATTCTATTCCTTGTTCTCTCTTGGTGTCTTCCTCTGGCCTATGATACATCGACAGAAAAGAATGGGTAATCAGGTATACATTTATTCTATTCTACGACATTGTGTATTGGTGTTCCAGCATTGATTGATGAAGTTATGGCAGAACCAGTTGAGTCCTGATCCTTGAGACAACTTTGAATGTTGAATGTGTTCTTGAACACTTTGAAGGAGAATTTCTCGTAAACGTTACTATCTTCTCTCTGCGTTGTCCGTTGGCACCACCTGGAGATTGACGGTGGGAGACTCAGTGCGATTAATAAGGATTTAGGACCAGCTGATGTCTACAAAGTTAGAGGCAAGGAACTGGTACAAATCTAGCACCATGGAGAAGATAACTTGAAAATACCAATGTTACCTTGTTTTCCACCGTAAGAAAATTCTCATTCATGGTTTCTTTAACCAATTATTTCACATTGCACTGGAAACCTTCTTAGTGTTAAAGGCACAAAGTGCTGGAGTAACTCAGTGGGACAGGCAGCATTTCTGGAGAACATGGATAGGTGATGTTTCGGATCAGGACCCATTTTCATTTCCTGTTTTTTGCAGTCTGGTGGAGCATTTATGTTGCTGCCAAGAGAGTGTAATGGGTTTCTGCTGTCATTGTCACCAATGTCATATCTACCAGCTCCCAGTCTAAAAAAGTTCCCAATTAGAAACATCAGCTACCCATGTTCTCCAGAAATGTTGTCGGACCTGCTGTGTTAGTCAAGCACATTGTTTAATTTTTTTTGAGTCCATCAGTTTACCGGAAAATGTGATTGATTTCCCTTTTGTTGCAGTCTTCCATCCGGTGGAGTGTTCCTATTGTCGCAGTGAGGGTATGATGGGCTTCCGCTACCGTTGTCAGCAATGCCATAACTACCAGCTTTGTCAAACTTGCTTTTGGCGGGGTTATGCCAGCGGCTCCCACAGCAACCAGCATCAAATGAAGGAGCACTCCTCTTGGGTGAGTAGAAGAATGCCTGTTATTTCCCAAAATATGTTCGAGATTTGTGTCATTTTAAAATATCCAAATAAGAATGATGCACACATTAATTGTCCACAGGGTGACTGCATGTCTCTTATTTTACTTTTTGCTACAATTTTACTTTACGTTGAGAGTTTGATAGGTTTATTTCCAGCCGCCCTGGGTTTTTTTAAATTCTCGGATTGTAATAACAGTCGTGAAACTTTCCGCATTTGTAAATGACAACAAAGTGGAAGGCCAAGGAAATTGTGTCTATCTTTGCCTTTGTTCTCTCCCGTTTACAGGAATCAGAAGTGATATTCTCATATTTTGTTTTTACATTTATCATAATGTAGAAGGAAGCTGTTCAGCTTACCAGGTCTACGCTAGCTCTTGCAACAATCATAGAAACATAGAAACATAGAAAATAGGTGCAGGAGGAGGCCATTCGGCCCTTCAAGCCAGCACCGCCATTCATTGTGATCATGGCTGATCGTCCCCAATAAATAACCTGTGCCTGCCTTCTCCCCATATCCCTTGATTCCACTAGCCCCTAGAGCTCTATCTAACTCGCTCTTTAATCCATCCAGTGATTTGGCCTCCACTGCCCTCTGTGGCGGGGAATTCCACAAATTCACAACTCTCTGGGTGCAAACGTTTTTTTCTCACCTCAGTCTTAAATGGCCTCCCCTTTATTCTAAGACCGTGGCCCCTGGTTCTGGAATCGCCCAACATTGGGAACATTTTTCCTGCATCTAGCTTGTCCAGTCCTTTTATAATTTTATATGTTTCTATAGTATCCCCCCTTATCCTTCTAAACTCCAGTGAATACATGCCTAGTCTTTTCAATCTTTCCTCATATGACAGTCCCGCCATCCCAAGGATCAATCTCGTGAACCTACGCTGCACTGCCTCAATCACAAGGATGTCCTTTCTCAAATTAGGAGACCAAAACTGTACGCAATACTCCAGATGTGGTCTTACCAGAGCTCTATACAACTGCAGAAGAACCTCTTTACTCCTATACTGAAATCCTTTTGTGATGAAGGCCAACATTCCATTAGATTTCTTCACTGCCTGCTGTACCTGCACGCCAACTTTCAGTGACCGGTGTACAAGGACACCCAGGCTGCACCCCAGAGTGCTTAAGGAAGTAGCCCCAGAAATAGTGGATGCATTAGTGATACTTTATCGAAACTCTTTAGATTCTGGAGTAGTTCCTGAGGATTGGAGGGTAGCTAATGTAACCCCACTTTTTAAAAATGGAGGGAGAGAGAAAACGGGGAATTACAGTTAGTCTAACATCGATAGTGGGGAAAATGCTAGAGTCAGTTTTTAAAGATGGGATAGCAGCACATTTGGAAAGTGGTGAAATCATTGGACAAAGTCAGCATGGATTTATGAAAGGTAAATCATGTCTGATGAATCTTATAGATTTTTTTGTGGATGTAACTAGTTGAGTGGATAAGGGAGAACCAGTGGATGTGTTATATCTGGTCTTTCAGAAGGCTTTCGACAAGGTCCCACATAAGAGATTAGTTTGCAAACTTAAAGCACACGGTATTGGGGGTTAGAGAACTGACTGGCAGACAGGAAGCAAAGAGTAGGAGTAAACGGGTCCTTTTCAGAATGGCAGGCAGTGACTAGTGGGGTACCGCAAAGCTCAGTGATGGGACCCCAGCTATTTACAATATATATTAATGATTTGGACGAGGGAATTGAATGCAACATCTCCAAGTTTGCGGATGACACAAAGCTGGGGGGCAGTGTTAGCTCTGAGGAGGATGTTAGGAGGCTGCAAGGTGACTTGGATAGGTTGGGTGAGTGGGCAAATGCATGGCAGATGCAGTATAATGTGGATAAATGTGAGGTTATCCACTTTGGTGGCAACAGGAAAGTAGACTATTAATCTGAATGGCGGCCGATTAGGAAAAGGGGAGATGCAACGAGACCTGGGTGTCATTGAAAGTAGACATGCAGGTGCAGCAGGCAGTGAAGAAAGCGAATGGTTTGTTAGCATTCATAGCAAAAGGATTTGAGTATAGGAGCAGGGAGGTTCTACTGCCGTTGTACAGGGTCTCAGTGAGACCACACCTGGAGTATTGCGTACAGTTTTGGTCTCCTAATCTGAGGAAAGACATTCTTGCCAAAGAGGGAGTACAGAGAAGGTTCACCAGATTGATTCCTGGGATGGCAGTACTTTCATGTGAATAAAGACTGGATAGACTCGGCTTGTACACGCTAGAATTTAGGAGATTGAGGGGGGATCTTATAGAAACTTACAAAATTCTTAAGGGGTTGGACAGGCTAGATGCAAGAAGATTTTTCCCGATGTTGGGGAAGTCCAGAACAAGGGGTCACAGTTTAAGGATAAGGGGGAAGTCTTTTAGAACCGAGATGAGAAAAACATTTTTCACACAGAGAGTGGTGAATCTGTGGAATTCTCTGCCACAGAAGGTAGTTGAGGCCAGTTCATTGGCTATATTTAAGAGGGAGTTAGATGAGGCCCTTGTGGCTAAAGGGATCAGGGGGTATGGAGAGAAGGCAGGTACAGGATACTGAGATGGATGATCAGCAATGATCATATTGAATGGTGGTGCAGGCTCGAAGGGCCGAATGGCCTACTCCTGCACCTATTTTCTATGTTTCACTGTACCTCCCCCTTACCTAACCTAACCCCATTGAGATAATAATCTGTCCCCTTGTTTTTGCCACCAAAGTGGATAACCTCACATTTATCTAAATTATACTGCATCTGCCACGCATCTGCCCACTCACTCAACCTGTCCAGGCTACCCTGCAACCTCCTAACATCCTCTTCACAGTTCACACTGCCACCCAGCTTTGTGTCATCCGCAAACTTGCTAGTGTTTCTCCTATTTCCCTCTTCCAAATCATTAATATATATGGTAAACAGTTGTGGCACCAACACCAAGCCTTGCGGCACTCCACTCGCCACTGCCTGCCATTCTGAAAAGGACCCGTTCACTCCTACTCTTTGCTTCCTGCCTGCCAACCAATTTTCTATCCACGTCAACACCCTACCCCCAATACCGTGTGCTCTAATTTTAGTCACCACTCCCGTGCGGTACCTTATCAAAGGCACCCCTTCATCCATTTTACTTGTCACATCCTCAAAAAATTCCAGAAGATTAGTCAAGCATGATTTTACTTCGGAGTCACGTGAGTGACTACGTGAAGAACCCCGCCAGGACGCATGCGTGTGATATCGCTACACGCATTGCGAAACGTCAGGCGGGGTGGAACGACGTTCCCCCGCAGCGGCAGTTTAAAAAGCCGGAACCAGCAGGTAAGAGTTACTCTGCGGTCTTTTTGTGTGTTTCCTATACCAACTTACAGGTGGGAAGCATGGACAAATCAAAGAAAGCAACAAGGGCTGCGACAAAGCTGGTGGGGGAGGACCGCGGAGTAGCGGGCAGCCAGCTGCGGCAAGCGGCACTTGAATCACCGATAATGGGATCAGCTGTGCCCGATGTCGCCTCCGCACCGGCCAGATCCACTCCGCGGCCGGGCGGTAAGGCAAGACAGAAAACTAACAAAGTCATGGACTCAGATGAGTCCGACTTTGAGCAACCGCGGGCGGCCAGCGACTGTGAGCGCTGGAGCCGGATGGAGCGGTGTGTGGAGCATTTGCTCCAACGTGACAGGCTCCGGGAGATGGAGTCGAGTCACTGTGGGCTCTATGTAAAACCCACAGCAGCACCTCTTGTAGGGCTGCACAGTGTTTCTCCCTCATCAGAGGGGAGCACTGGGGGTCAGTACTGGGCTGATCCTGAAGAGGGGTTCGCAGAAGAAAAATCAAGTGTGCAGGGGATGCAGGAACGAGAAAATCTGCTGGACATGGTGTCCAACTTCATACAGCCAGACCAGACTGGCCAAAAACTGGAGCAAAAGCTTGCTGCCAGTATAGACTATATGTCTTTTAACCAGTTACAAGAACAGGCTGTATTGGACACCACGTCAAGACACCTGGCACCGGGTAACTGTATATCCCTGAATATTCCAGTAGTCAATACTTGTATATGGAAACATATTGGAATAGGAGTTAGAGGCATGGATGTCAAACTCCAAAAGGTATTAAAACTCCTAACAGCAGGGATAACAGCATTCACCCGCACAGTGGATGAGAAGGACATGTCCCAGGACCAACAGGATGCACTGGCATTGCTTTGCAACACTCAATATGAGATAAACAGCATCAGGAAAAATGCCATCCGACCCACTTTAAATCAGAAATTCGCGGGTCTGTGCAAACCTGGGAACATAAAACCACCAATACTACTATTTGGAGGTAACCTATCGAAGCAAGTCAAGGCGCTCGATGAGGAAGCAAAAACCCTGGGACTCATAAAAGGGACTTCATCAAATACCCACTACAGCCACAGACAGCACCCCTACGCACCCACCAGTAGAACAAGACCGACTGGTGAAAGCTCGAAGGTCCGGTACACCAAACATGAGTCTTTTTTAGGCCATGGCCCAGGTCGGCCTTCTTGGAAGATACGCGAACCTCCAACATCAACCAAACCACAAACCCAGACACCACCGCCTCAACATCAACAAAGGATTTACAAAAATAAGTAAACCTGCCACTGGTAACTATGGAGGTAGGTGGGTCTGGTTCCCTACAAAATACAGGGAGCATGGAGGTTGGGGGGAGATTACACTCCTTTCTGGATGCATGGAGCATGTTAACTACCGATACTTATATTTTAAGCAGTATCCAGGGATATACAATAGAATTTATACACAAGTACAGCCCTCCAGTTCAACATATAACGAACCGAATGTCCGTACTTTCTGGTAAAGAGAAATCAGAAGCGCATGCTGAACTGGAGCGGCTTTACGCAAAAGGTGTAATTGAAAAATCCCAACACGAACCGCTAGAATTCGCGTCCAATATATTTTCCAAAAAGAAAAAAGATGGTGGTTATAGATCTGACCAAATTGAATACATTTGTACAATATATTCATTTAAAAATGGAAACCTTTGTTACTGCTAAACAATTGATTTCCAAAGGTTACTTCATGGCTAGCATCGATTTAAAAGATGCTTACTATTCAGTGCCTATACGAGGTGACCACAGATGTTTCTTAAAATTCAACTGGATGGGACAGCTGATGGCAGTATAGAGCGCTGCCAAATGGCTTAACATCAGCCCCCAGGCTGTTCACTAAAATTTTGAAACCAGCCCAAGCGTTTCTACGGAAACGAAAACACATGGTCATGGCATATCTAGATGACATACTTATTGTGGGCAAAACTTTGGAATTGGCCAAACAAACTGTAACAGCCACAAAACAGTTATTTGAAAAACTGGGGTTTATTATCCATCCAGTTAAATCTAAATTAACGCCTTCCACTACAATGGACTATTTGGGGTTCACCATTGACTCAGTTCCCATGTCGGTGACTTTGCCAAAGGGAAAGGCTATAGACTTAATAGAGGCTTGCAATAACCTCATTGACATCAGTAAACCATCCATCAGATTGGTAGCAAAAGTAATTGGCAAAATGGTGGCTGCCTTTCCAGCCACACAATTTGGACCTTTACATTACCAAAATTTACAGAGAGCAAAAATACAAGCACTCAAAATCAATGCTGGTCATTTTGACAGACCAATGAAGCTACCAATCAAAGCTATAATGGAACTAAAATGGTGGATAGATAACATTTGGCTTTGTTTCAATCCAATCATTATCAGCAATCCTTCAATGGTGCTACAAACTGATGCCAGTGCACTTGGTTGGGGTGCCACCAATTCCATCTCCAGCTGTGGAGGTAGATGGACTGCTCAGGAGGCATCATTATTACTCACACTGGGCATAAACTACCTGGAAGTGTTGGGTGCATTCTATGGCCTAAAGTCATATTGTACTGGGTCATATCACCAGCATGTTAGACTACAGATTGACAATACCACCGTGGTAGCATATATCAACCACATGGGTGGAAACAAATCAACATCATGTGACAATCTGGCTAAGACAATTTGGCAGTGGTGTGTCCAGAGAGATATTTGGATATCAGCTACTAAATTTAGTGGCAGACACCAGGTCACGCAAATTTAATGAAAACACCGAATGGATGTTGAATAAAAAAGTATTTGCTGATATTACAGCACGATATGGAACACCAGATATCGATCTATTCGCATCCAGGCTTAATCACCAGTAGACCAGACTTGTTGGTTCATCCCGTAACAAGGGATAGCCACCCATGCCATAACTATTTTAATTTATTAATTTGTAGAGTTTAAAAATACCTCTACTACAGCTGGGACTGACGGACCGAACAGTGAACATGATTTCGGCGGCCCAAAGACAGTCCACCAAAAAACAGTATCTGGTCTATATCAGGAAGTGGGAGATGTATTGTAACAAAAACAGCATCACCTACAGAGATATGAACATCCCGTCTGTTCTGGAATACCTGGCAGGCCTCCATTATGATGAGGGGCTCAGTTATAGTGCCATCAACTGCGCCAGAAGTGCCTTATCAACTTATCTATGGCAAGGAACAGAGCGTCACTCTGTTGGGACTCACCCACTGGTAACAAAACATATGAGGGGAATTTTTAATACCAATCCCCCAAGAACCAGGTACTCCCAAATATGGGATGTGAGTATTGTCCTGAAGATGCTCAGGAATTGGTCTCCAGCAACAGCTCTGTCCCTACATAGACTGACATTAAAAACAGTCATGCTAATGGCATTGGTCACGGCACAAAGGGTACAGTCATTACATAAATTAAGACTGGACAACATGACTTCTTCATCTGAAAATATTACGTTTCATATTTATGAATTAGTAAAGCAGAACAGACAGGGATCAGCAGGCCTCAATATAGAATTTAGGTCTTACCCAACAGATGATCGTCTCTGTATAGTAAGACATTTGTCGTTATACATGGAGAAAACGAAAATCATCAGAGGCAATGAGAAGGCACTTTTAGTCAGCCATAAGCAACCACACAAAAGAGTGACGGTCCAGACCATCTCAAGATGGCTGAAACAGGTTCTAACACAGGCTGGGGTGGATACTAATATTTTTAAATCTCATCCCACCAGGGCTGCAGCTACATCGGCAGCTATGCAGTTGGATGTACCAATGGACCAAATCTTCAAGGCAGCAGGATGGTCAGGGGAAAAACATTCCAACTATTTTATCATAAACCAGTCATGAAACCTGGAACGTTTGCAGAAACAATTTTAAGTTCTGTAATTTAATTTACCCCATAAATAGGGGTTATAATTTGTGTTAATAAATTTCATGGATTTTAATGTCAGATTCATGTCTAAATTATGTTGACACAATTCCTCCTACAGTCATTAAGGCAGATGTGATGCATGGACTCGTTTCCACGGCATGAAATCACAGAGCTTTGAAATCTTCACGTAGTCACTCACGTGACTCCGAAGTAAAATAGTAAGATTAAACGAGAATTTACCAGTTCGAAGTTTGATCATTATTTTATGAGGAGTACGTTGAGGGAATACGTGCCCTCCGCTCCCACCCGTGATCATATACTCAATTGGTATCTCTTTCTCTAATCTTACTATGTTTAAGTCATTACAGTTATCTGTGATTTCACACCGCTGCTTTGAAGAATGACACGCATGCGTCCTGGCGGGGTTCTTCACGTATTCCCTCAACGTACTCCTCATAAAATAATGATCAAACTTCGAACTGGTAAGTTCTCGTTTAATCTTACTATTTTCCTTTCATAAATCCATGCTGACTTGGACTAATCCTTTTACTGCTATCCAAATGCCCCATTATTACCAATGCTTCCACTATTTCTAGAGCCACCTCCCGGAGGACCCTGGGATGTAGACCATCAGGCCCAGGGGATTTATCATCCTTCAGTCCCATTAGCCTACCCAATACTATTTCTCACCTAATGAAAATTTATTTCAGTTCCTCTACCCCCTTAGATCCTCTGTCCTCCCGTACTTCTGGGAGATTGTTTGTGTCTTCCTTAGTGTAGACAGATCCGAAGTACCTGTTCAACTCTTCTGCCATTTCCTTGTTCCCCATAATAATTTCACCCGTGTCTGCCTTCAAGGGACCAACATTTGACTTTGCTACTCTTTTTCCCTTAACATATCTAAAGAAGCTTTTACTGTCCTTCTTTATATTCCTGGCCAGCTTCCCTTCGTACTTCATCTTTTCAGCCCATTTTGCCCGTTTTGTTTCATTCTGTTGTCCTATGAAAGTTTCCCAATCCTCTGGCTTCCAGCTACTCTTTGCAGTGTTATACATCTTTACATTTAGTTTTATTCTATCCCTAACTTCTCTTGTCAGCCACGGTTGCCTCCTACTCCCCTTAGGATCTTTCTTCCTTTTTGGAATGAAATTATCCTGCGTCTTCCGGATTATGCCCAGAAATTCCTGCCATTGCTGTTCCACCATCATTCCTGCTAGGATCCCTTTCCAGTCTATCTTGGCCAGCTCCCCTCTCATGCCTTCATAGTCCCCTTTGCTCGACTGCATCACTGACACTTCTGATTTAACCTTTTAACCTGATTTAATCATATTATGATCACTACCTCCAAGCGGTTCCTTTACCTCGAGTTCTCTTATTAAAAACTGGTTCATTGGACAACACTAAATCCAGAATTGCCTTTTCTTTGGTCAGCTCCATTATAAGCTGCTCTAAGAATCCATCTCGGAGGCATTCTACAAACTCTTTCTTGGAGTCCTGAATCAACCTGATTTTCCCAGTCTATCTGCATATTGAAATCCCCCATCACCACTGTGGCATTACCTTTGTTGCATGCCAGTTTTAACTCCTGCTGTAACTTACACCCTACATCCGGGCTACTATTTGGGGGTCTGTAGATAACACCAAATAGTGTCTTCTTGCCTTTGCAATTCCTCACCTCAGTCTACAGTGACTCTACCTCGTCAGTCCCTATGTCTTCCCCGCAAGGGACTGAATTCCATTCCTCACCAGAAGAGCTACCCCCCCCCCCACCCCCCCACCACTATCTGCCCACCTGCCTGTCCTTTCTATTGGATGTATAACCCTGAATATTAAGTTCCCAGGCCCGATCCACCTGCAGCCACGTCTCGGTAATTCGCAACAATGTCATATCTACCAACCTCTAACTGAGCCTCAAGCTCATCTACTTTACTTTGAATTCCTTACGCATCTCACCATTCACATCGAATCCTATTACACTTGGCCATCATCTTCTATCCCTTTGTGAGCTTTCTTTCCCGTTAATTCTGGAGTCATTAACTATCCCTTTACTCCCTTTCCCTTTAACTCCATCCGAGACTATCCCATTTGACCCCCCCCACCCCCCTTATTTAGTTTTAAACCACCTGTGTCGCAGTGGCAAACCTGCCTGCCAGAATGCCGGTCCCCCACCTGTTAATCCCAGTACCTCAGTTATCTTCTGTCATCCCTTTTTTTCCACATTCATCATCTCCCCAGCCACCTATGTTAGAGATATTGTACTTGGCCATCAAGCGATGTGGGAGGGATGTGCAATGTGGGAGGGAGCATCTCGTGAAAGCTGTGCAGAAGGAAAACATGCAAACTCCACAGCGATAGCACAAGAGATCAGACTCAAGCCTGGGTCACTGGAGCTGTGAGCCAGCAGTGCTCATAGTCATCTTGCTGTCTTGCCCTTGCACTTTTCTGCCCACAAATAAATATTCATAATCCTTGGATCCCAATATCCAGTACCACTTAAAAATGTTGTGACTATATCTATTTACCTGTCAATTTTTACCGAGGGACTGTTCCTTGAATCACGTCACTTAGGTTTAGGCTTATTATTATCACATGTACCGAGGTACAGAGAAAAGCTTTGTTTTGCATGCTATCCAAACAGATCAGAAAAAACATACATTGGTACCATCAGTTCAAACTCAAGTACAATAGATAAGAGCATAGAGTTCCTTAGACAAAGTCCATTGTTCTCAATGGGGTAGATTTGCATCAAACAGTACCCCAGCTGATGGGAAGTGTTCAGAAGCCAGCTAAGAGAGGGGAGGGAGTTGTTCTTGAGCCTGGCTTTTAAGCTTCTGTACATTCTGCTAAATGGGAGCAGAGAGAAGGATTGACTGGGGGGGGGGGGGGGGGGGGGGGGGGGGGGTCACTCCTTTGATTATCTTGGCTGCATTTTCAAGGCAGCATGAAGTATAGATGGCGTCAATGAAAGAAGTTTCAACAAAATGCATACTGAGAAATTTCCTCAAGAATCTTTCCTAGTCCTCACCAATAGATGGTGCTGAATAAACAGTTTAGAATGTATGTTTCCAAAATTGAAGCAATTTCAGCTGATATTTTTTGTTCAGTAAATGTAGCGCTTACTTTTTTTTCAATATAATTCAGTTTTCACAGACAATTTTACATAGAAATTGGCATTTGAATACATAATTCAGGCCAGTCTTTGCTGGTGGATCAATAATTCCGATGCCATGGCCCATTGGCTTTGTCTAATGCATGTTTAAATGCAGACTTGATCCGTCGTACATTCCTCAATTCCACAACCCTATTTAGAAATACAAAATGTTTATCTTGCCTTGTGCCATGAATCTCATATTTAACCTTGTAACCATCATAACCTGCCACTTTAAGAGCTATTGACCACCAATTGAATGTCCTGTCTAGTCTAGTCACGATTTTAAATAGTTTACTCAAATCACTCCCATATCTTGATTTCAAAAGAAAACAACTTCACTTTGATTTTTATCTTTTCTCAGTTCTGAAGAAAGGTTATTGACGGAAAACTCCCCTCTGTTCTAATGCTGTCTGACCTGCTGAATATATATGAGTCTTCCAGTGAAAGTCTTCCTTTCACTTGGTAATTCCTCAGATAAGTGAATGCATTGCAGTCCCCTTTCTGTGCTTCAACATCATCTTACATTACAAAACATAATTTTTTTCCGTATATCAGTAATCTTTTCTATATGCAATATTATATTTCCCTGACACAAATTCGATATTTTGTTTGCTGCTTTAGAGAAATTACTCACTTGTAATGTTTGTCATGTCTTGTGAATTTGATATGCAAAACCCTCTTCCTCATTATTCATCTCTTCCCCTATTTATATTCCATATATTGACTGCGGCTTTGTAGCTTTTGGGGATGGTCTGCGGATGTAATGAGGTGTTTACTTGATTTATGAGAATCTTAACTATCATTTCTTTGAATAATAAATGGCATAAATTGTTCTTCCCAAATTCCTACTACTACAATCACAATCATTATATTTATGTGTGTACCTTGAATTTATACTCTGAGAATGAGTTCCTCTGTTGAAGCTGTTCATAGGGGTGGAAGATTGCAACCTTCACATGGTCCGCCCTTTTGCGACGAATGCAAGCAACCCGGTGTGCACAATCAAATAAGATCAAATAGAACAAGTTGTCCTACAATTTTTGGTTGTGCCCGCCATACGCAAGAAGAAGAAGCTGTTCAGAAATGTTTTCCCAATGGCTGCAGTCGGACCAGTCACCATCTGCAAATTCTCTTCCACTCCAAGTCGCACACCGTACTGATTGGGAATAATTTTTGCTCATTCTTTGGTATTGCAGAGTCCACATATTGGAACTCTGCAACTAACTGAAGAGTGTGCATATCTTCCAAATGGATGCAGCAGCTGCCTTTTCATCTTTGAAGCACAATTAAATATTGTCAATAAATATTGTCAATGCTTGCCTCACCATCGATGCCTGGGTCCTTAACTGAAATAGTTAAAACTCCAGGTCGGTCTCTGCTAAGGATAAGATGTAGGATAATAATTGACTGTGCTAGTGTGCACAATATTTAGATTGGCTGAAGGCTGATTGCTTGTTTTCCTGATTCCCATGCTCAGAGAGCCAACAGAGTCTAACAATACATTTATTGGATGAATTGGACCTTCTCTGATCCACCAGTGAAAGCCAAGCATGTTGCCACCCGATTGTGGTGTGGTGGTCGGCAATATTTTCAAACTACTGGAGTGTTGCAGCTGTAGAGAATCCTTGAAATTGAAAGTTTGTCCTTGGTGGTTGGGTATTCAATGACCTTCAGCAACTTCAAGAGACTAGTTTAAAAGGCAGCTCCACTTCAGTTTTGAACCTTACAAAGAAATGATGTAAGCACATTACAACCTGGGCCCTTCCTCCAATAGAAATTGCAATGAAACAACTGAGGCAGAGGGGTTTTACGTTTCAGTTCGGAGCACTGCAAGATTCCCAGTCAAATCATCCAGCAAGAAAAGGAGAAGGCAATCGGTGGGAATGTTGTAAGGAACCTTCTTTGTGCTTCCTTTCAATTGGATGATTATGCCCTCTAAAATTATTGTTTTCCTTGACTGTAATCACCCTCGGCCTGTTCCACGAAATGCTCCTTTATTCACATTCAGCCATGAATGCAGGCCAAAGTAGTGAATCAATGTAATGTACCCATTGAGTACAATATGCGCCATCACACCCCATTCAGACTCCATAGTAACACTTGGTATCGGTCTGATTTCAAGGTATTTGTAATCTGTTTCCTTTGCTGCTCTCTTTATAAGTTCCTCACAATAAAAGAGACCGTTTAAACATAATTTAATGTGAGTAGAGGAACCTATAAATCTGGGGATAGAGGAAAGAGATTGACAGATGGGTGGATTTTCCTAGTGTATGATGAAGTATGGATCTTTGTCCAGTGACCTTTTCAATATATTCATTTAGTCACTATTAAAGTAATGTACAACAAAGCATCTCACATGAAGTTCCTTCCAATGAAGGTTCCACATAAAGACTTCATGCAGGATACTGTTGCAAATTTTTTTTTACCAGTGTTTCTTTACTTGTGTGTAGATTGCAACCTTCACATGGTCTTTGGTCCATTATCAATACGGAAAGACCCACCATTATTTACTTGCAGCATACAACGGGTTAATATGACTCCATATGTTTTGTTTCAATTATAATTGCATATTTACACCTATTTTAGTTGATGTTATAACTAATAGATAAATAGATATATATAATCCCTATATCACTCACTCTTTTGGGGAAGACCTTTCTACATATGACATTTGCTGTCCATTAGTTGTGATTTCCAATTCAACACATGATCACACGGTTAACCTAAAACTTATGTTCTCTACTTAAATGTTACATATAGTTTTGATGTATTGTGCGCTTTTATCAGACACTTCCTTTGGAAATTGATGAATCCAATTTTTTGTCAGTCTGCCTGCATGACTGGAGCTCTGTCACAGTTCATTTCTGCACTGCATCTGTGGGCTGAATGTCTCCATTGAGCCATGATGATCAGTTCCAAATGCAGAAGACAATGTGAAGCCTGCTAATAGCATCATACTAGACTAAGTGGGACCCGTTGGGTCCCATGTTCACACGGGAGGGCTGATCCCCCGATGCAATATGGGTACTGTGGGCTGAAGGGAATTGAATCCTTTTTATTTGTCATTCAGACCTTTCGGTCTGAACGAAATGCTGTTGCCTGCAGCCATACATGTAATAATAACAAAACACAATAAACACAAATTAACATCCACCACAGTGAGTTCACCAAACACCTCCTCACTGTGATGGAGGCAAAAGTCTTAGAGTTACTGTCTCTAAGTGGTGCTGTCCGTGCTGACAGTGAGTACTGTCTCAAAGACTGGTTAGTATGGACATTGTGGGCCAAATGGATTCTTGAGGTGGCAGCTCAGTCACTCAAGCCTGATGTGCTGGCAGCTCACTAACGGCTGGTGGGCTAACAGTTGACTCACGGCCATTCTTTGAAATTCCACTTCAAGCAGGGTGTAAGGCAACCAAATTCAAATGCAGTTTCTTACCACTTCAAGCAGGGTGCAAGGCCATCAAATTCAGGTGCAGTTTCCGACCACTTCAAGCAGGGTGCAGGGCGCAGGGCCACCAAACTCAAGTGCTGTTTCCTGCCTTCAAGCGGGGTACAAGGCCACCAAATTCAAGTGCAGTTCCATGCCACTTCAAGCAAGGTGCAAGACCACCAAATTCAGTGCAGTTTCATGCCATTTCAAGCAGGGTGCAACACAACCACATTCAAATGCAGTTTCATACCATTTCAATCAGGGTGAAACCACCATAAACCACTATAAAACCACACAAAACACCACACTCACAGTTCAGTAGACATTCAGTGTGTTCAGTTGATTCACAGCTCAGACAGTCGTGATGTTTCTCTCCACATCCTGCAGAGACTGAGCCACACCCACACTTACGGGTTTTATAATCCCTCCCCCTCTGGAAGGGGCGTGGCCTTCATGGCATGATTGACAGTAGAGAGATTCTCAAAACATTTTTTTAACACTAACACCACTTTTATTTTTAATTGATTGGAAGAATCTTCTGCACCTGATGAGTGGCGAGGAACTGAGTAAGATGGCCAAAAATCACAGCTGTAAGTGGTAGCGTTTTATCTAAAATCAATATTCGTGCAAACAGGAAGTTGTCAAGTTTCCACCAACAACAGCCATTTTTTTTTTTGCCTTGCAGCCTTTCAAAGCAGTTACCACCACCAACAACGGCCATTTTTTTTTTTGCAGTGCAGCCTTTCAAAGCGGTTATCACCACCAAAAACAGCCATTTTTTTGCAGTGCAGCCTTTCAAAGCAGTTACCACCACCAACAACAGCCATTTTCTTTGCAGTGCAGACTTTTAAAAGCAGTTACCACAACCAACAACAGCCATTTTTTGTTGTTGCATTGCAGCCTTTCAAAGCAGTTACCACCACCAACAGCCATATTTTTGCAGTGCAGCCTATCAAAGCAGTTACCACCACCAACAACAGCCAGTTTTTTTTGCAGTGCAACCTTTCAAAGCAGTTACCACCACCAACAACAGCCATTTTTTGCAGTGCAGCAGCCTTTTAAAGCAGTTACCACCACCAACAGCCATTTATTTTGCAGTGCAGCCTTTCAAAGCAGTTACCACCAACAACAGCCATTTTTTATCAGTGCAGCCATTTAAAAGCAGTTACCACCACCAACAACAGCCATTTTATTTGCAGTGCAGCCTTTCAAAGCAGTTACCACCACCAACAACGGCCATTTTTTTTTTGCAGTGCAGCCTTTCAAAGCGGTTATCACCACCAAAAACAGCCATTTTTTTGCAGTGCAGCCTTTCAAAGCAGTTACCACCACTAATAGCCATTGTGTTTGCAGTGCAGCCTTTTAAAGCAGTTACCTCCACCAACAACAGCCATTTTTTGCAGTGAAGCCTTTCAAAGCAGTTACCACCACCAACAGCCATTGTTTTCCCAGTGCAGCTATTTAAAAGCAGTTACCACCACCGACAGACATTTTTTCCAGTGCAGCCATTTAAAAGCAGTTACCACCACCTGCAACAGCCATTTTTTTTGCAGTGCAGACTTTGAAAGCTGTCACCACCACAACAACAGCCAAGAGACACTTTTTGCAAGCATTTTAGAACAAATAGACACTTTTTGCAAGCTTTGGAACCAATAGAGACACTTTCTGCAAGCATTTTAGAACCAAAAGACAAATTCTGCAAGCATTTTAGAACCAATAGAGACACTTTTTGCAAGCATTTTAGAACCAAAAGAGACACATTTTGCAAGCATTTTAGAACCAATAGACACTTTTTGCAATCATTTTAGAACCAATAGACACTTTTTGCAAGCATGTTAGAACCAATAGACACACTTTTTGCTAGCATGTTAGAACCAATAGAGGCACTTTTTGCAAGCATTTTAAAACCAATAGAGACACTTTTTGCAAGCATTTAAAAACCAATAGAGACACTTTTTACAAGCATTTTAGAACCAATAGAGACACTTTTTGTAAGCATTTTAGAACCTACAGAGACACTTTTTGCAAGCATTTTAGAACCAATAGACACTTTTTTCAAGCATTTTAAAACCAATAGACACTTTTTGTAAGCATTTTAGAACCTTTAGAGACTTTTTGCAACCATTTTTGAAACAATAGGCACTTTTTGCAACCATTTTAGAACCGCATTAAGGGCACTCACAGTTGAGTAGACATGTGTTCAGTGTTATTCACAGCTCAGAGAGACGTGACCCTCAGGCTTCCTCCATCTTGCAGAGACTGAGTGAGGCACACCACTTCCTGGTTTTATAGTCCCTCCCCCTCCCTCCAGCAGGGGCAGCAGAGAGAATGGGGAATTTTGTAAAAACATTAATATCTCTCTCATTTTTCATTGACGGGGAAAATCCTCCGCACCCGTAAGGCGGAGGGGGGCTCTGAGCGAGGTGGCCAAAAATGACGGCCTTAGGTGGCGGCGTTCTGTCGGAAATCGCAGCACAGCGGGCCAAAAGCGGTCAAGATCAGAGTTTTAGTAATATAGATTCTTTGAGCATTATTGTGTATCAGATGTCATGAGAAGAAATTGCAGGAGTCCTGGCTGAAATATATGATTCATCACAAGACGCAGGTGAGGTGCCGGACGAAAGCAGGGCAGCTAAAGTTGTGCCACCATTTAATGTGGTGCAATGAAAAAAAACTTGTAACAATGGACCACGAAGCCTAACATTTGTGATAGGAAAATTACTGGAGGGGATTGTGAGGGATAAGATATACTTGCATTTGGAAAAACGGGTTGATTAGGGAGTTGATTAATTAGTATGGTTTAGTGTGTGGGAGATATTGTCTCAGGGATTTCATTGAGTTTTTTAAAGAAGTAACCAAGAAGGTTGATGAGGGCATGACTGCAGACATTATCTCTATGGACTTTAGCAAAGCCTTTGACAAGGATCCACAAGCTAGGGTGTTCTGGCATGTTATATCACATGTGGTCTAGGGCAAGCTAACCTACTGGATTCGGAATTGGCTTCATGATGGAAAACAAAGGATGGTGATTGAATTATTTTGTTTGGATTGGAGGACAGTGACTAGTGGTGTTCCTTGGGGATCGATATTGGATCCATTGCAGATCATCATCCATGACAACAATCTGGATAAGAATGTACAAGGCAAAAGGGCCATCGATAAAATGAATGCATATTATCTTTTTCCGGGGAAGGGTAATTAAAAATTAGGGTGGGAGGCAAAAGGTTTGAAAGGGACAGAGGGTAGTGCTCATATTGAATGAGCTGCTTAGAATGTGGTCTATGCAGGTGCAGTAACAACATTTAAAGGACATTTACACAGGTACTTGGATTGGAAATATTTAGAGGGATGTGGGCGAATGTGAGCAAATGGGAGCAAAACACAAAGTGCTCGAGGAACTCAGTGAACAGGCAACATAAGGGGAGAGAATGGCTAGGTGACGTTTTGGCTCGGGACCCTTCATTAAACTGATTGGAGTAGGGAGGAGAATCCTGGAAAAGATTTGGAGAGGGGCACGGTCTGGCAAGTGATAGGTGGATACAGGTGAGGTAGCTTTGATTGGCAGATTGGTGGAGTGTGTGACAAAAGCTGGAGTTGAAAAGGAGACAAGGCTGTTGGTTGAGAAAAGGAGAGGAGGAGTGAAGTGTAAAGCTGTAGTGAAGGATGAGGGTGGAAGGAGATGGGAAGAGGAAAGTGGGGAGATAAAAGAGAAATGGGAGACTCTGAGATGAGAATAACGTACGGAGGGTAAAGGAACAGAGTGCTAATGGAGAGGATTGGTCATGAAGCCCAGTTTGGGCTTTGAGTTTCAGAAATGCCACCGAATGGAAAGACTGGGAGGTCATGTTGAACTTTGATAGACAATCAGACAGAGCTTTGCCTCAAAATCTGTTTCTCAATTAAAGGAAATGAAAGTCCAATGGAGGCCACAGGAGAGAGACATTACTTGATTCGTATATAGAATTGCCTCACCAAGACATAATGAGAAAATCTGGGATTGTTCACTTTGTAGTTTGTCATAGAGTCATACAGCACACAAACAGGCCCTTGAGCCCAAATGATCCATGCCAACCAAGATACCTCATCTAAACTAGACCAATTTGTCGACATTTGGCCCATACTCCCCCTGAACCTTTCATATCCATGTATCTGTCCAAGTGTTAGAAATGCTGTTATATTATATTACCTGCCTCAATTACCTCATCTGGTAGCTCATTCCATATACCCTCCACCCCCTCAGTGAAAAGAATTCCCCTCAGGTTCCTATAGGGTGATTTCACGAAAGGTCACTGGAGCGTAGATTCGCACCCACGTGACCACAAAATTTAACTTCTCACCTTACACCTATGTTCTTTGGTTCATGGGCGTGCATATTTCCGACGATCTTTCCTGGACCCAGAACACTGATGTAATCATAAAGAAAGCACATCAGCGCCTCTACTTCCTGAGAAGATTACAGAGATTCGGTATGTCAAAGAGGATTCTCTTGAACTTCTACAGGTGCACATTAGAGACCATACTGACCGGTTGCATCGTGGCCTGGTTCGGCAACTTAAACGTCCAGGAGCAGAAAAGACTACAAAAAGTTGTGAACATTGCCCAGTCCATCACCAGCTCTGACCTCCCCACCACCAAAGGGATTTATCGGAGTTGCTGCCTCAAAAAGGCAGCCAACATTATCAGAGACCCACACCATCCTGGCCACACACTCATCTCACCACTGCCATCGGGAAGAAGGTACAGGAGCCTGAGAACTGTAACATCCAGGTTCAGGAACAGCTTCTTCCCTACAGCCATCAGGTTATTAAACACTATAACCTAATAAGCTATGAACTATTATTATTATTATTATTATTATTATTATTATTATTATTATTATTATTATTATTATTATTGCACTATTATTGTTTGAGTTTTTCTGGGGGGTTTTTTGTTCTATTATTTATTGAATATATATTCTGTTGTGCTGCAGCAAGTAAGAATTTCATTGTTCTATCTGAGACATTTGACAATAAAACTATTGATTCTATTGACTATTGATTCAAACTCCTGTTTTTGTGAAGATCTACACCCATTCTGCCTCAAATACCTGTTAACCTCCCCTTCAATTCATTTTGCACCCACAAAGAACTGGGGTAATATCATGTTACCATTTAATGTAGCAGCACGTCTTTGGGATGTAGAAAAAAATTAGAGAAGCTGGAGGCAAACCACAATGACATGGGGGGAATGTATAAATTCCACATGGACAGCACCCAAACTCAGGTTGGAATCCCATTCCCTGGAGCTGTGTGACAGCCAGCTGAATGTTAACATGATATTTGAAAGTGACTCAAGCTCATGATGGGCTTGTGTGCAGAAAATTGAGAGAATTGCAGCAGGAAGAAGGGTTCTGACCTGAAATGTCAGCCATTCCTTTATTCCAGAGATGCTGCCTTGCCCACTGAGGTACTCCAGCATTTTGTATCTATCTTCGGTACAAACCCAGCATCTGCAGTTCCTTCCTACACTATTTGCATTTGCAGATGGGTTTTTGAACAGGAAAATTGGATTTGTTAGGCAAATAATTCAAATGAAATCATTAGTATGTAGACCATTGTCGTTATCTGTAATTTGCTGCTTTTGAAAATAGTAGAAACCAAGGATTTGAAATGGAAATGGGATAAAAAAATTGTGACGAGGGTATAATAATTAGCATGGTTTGGGCATAACAGTGGGATATTGGGAATGATTAGATTGCTGTACAAAGAATCAGCAGGGAGAAATGGAGCCAAACGGCATGTTAATGATGTTTTATATGGTGGAGCAGCTGGTGAAGAAGGCACATGCTGTTCAGAAGAGCTTATCTCGATCCTTGGCTGATGAGCTCAGCAAATTGGATCTCGCAGGATCTGCTTTCAAAAGTAGGATGCTTTGTGAACACCATTAGTGTAGTCACTGGAACTAAGTGGAGGCAATTTGCATGGAGAAGTCTGCTATTCCAAAGCATTTGGGACATTGCAGCCCATTGCGGATAATGTGACTCCAGGTTGAAGTACCAGTCCCATTTGAATGGCAGAAACAAATGTAGAGTTGGGCAACTGTGTTGCATTGAAGGAATTTAGATCGGATTAGATTAGTTTATTGTCATATATGCCAGGGAGCAATGAAATTCCTTGTTCATATGAAGCTCGTAGAGTAAATGACATACATGATAAAGATAGCAATAATAATGAATACAACGACAAATAGCAGAATGGTGCAACGACTACAGTGCAATCAGACGTCGTGTACCAAACAATGTAAGAGCAGAATAACCAAATGAGGTTGAGGTAAGAGTATGTGGCAGCACCTCCGTGAAGGAGCTGTGAAAGAAGTGATTGATTCAGGAGACTGATAGCATGGGGAGGAAGTTGATCTTAAGTCTAGTCATCCAGGCGTTCAAGTTTCTGTGTCTTTTCCCAGGATATAGAAGGGAGAAAAGGGAATGGCCCGGTTAGCACGCGTCCTTGATAATACTTCCAGCCTTCCTGAAAAGTAAGCCCTCGTGCTCCTCAGCGAACTGCTGCTCCACTCCCTTCATCGGTGCCTCGCGCTTCAATCTGTTTGTAAGCTGGCTGGAGCAGCAATGACAGATGACCAGACTGATTGAGATGAGGGCGGATTTTGTGTCTATCTTCGATTTAAACCAGCATCTGCAGTTCCTTCCTGCACATCAGGATTTGTTGTCGCATGAGAGTTGGTGACTGATTATAATTTGCCCAGTGGCATCTTGGTGTTGGCTTAGCATTGTATTTTGACCTTTGACAAGATAGTAAAGATGAATTATCTTTGTAAGTAAAACCGATGGCATTTTATGATGTGTATTCCAGGTCAAAGGAAGAGAATTGAATTGCACAACAAAGTATTGATAATAAAGCAGACACCATTTCCTTTACCCTTGCCTAAGGATTCTGTTCGGTCCGTTGGATAAATGGAGAAACCTTCAGGCACTATACAAGACCAGATGAGTCATGAGAGTCATGCTTCAACAAAACAAAGAAAACAGTGGTCCCTGGTCTAACTTTAAAGCAGCTCTAAACTCTTGGTTTGTTCTGGAGTGATTGAACATTAGTTAGCAGTATGCCAGGGAGGAGGAGGGAAGGCAGAAGTAGTTTAAGTCACACTTGGAGCCTTACCAACACCCACGCTTCTGTGGTTTGTTAGTACTTGATTAGTACTTTGTTAGTACTTGATTCTTGATTAGTACAGGTGTCAGATTATGGGAGGAAGGCAGGAGAATGGGGTTGGGAGGGAGAGATAGATCAGCAATGGTGGAATGGCGGAATAGGCTTGATGGGCCGAATGGCCTAATTCTGCTCGTATCAATTATGATTTTATTATCTTACTCACAGCTGTGCTGGCAGCACAAGGTGTA